>NC_140176.1:98042106-98394606 GCF_963971535.1 Notolepis coatsorum
GGAGGTCTGGCTCATGAGGTCTAGAGGGAGGTCTAGAGGGAGGTCTGGAGGGAGGTCTGGCTCATGAGGTCTAGAGGGAGGTCTAGAGGGATGGTCTGGAGGGAGGTCTGCTCATGAGGTCTGGAGGGAGGTCTGGAGGGAGGTCTAGAGGGAGGTCTGGCTCATGAGGTCTGAGGGAGGTCTGCTCATGAGTCTGGAGGAGGTCTGGCTCATGAGGTCTGGAGGGAGGTCTGGCTCATGAGGTCTGGAGGAGGTCTGGCTCATGAGGTCTGGAGGGAGGTCTGGCTCATGAGGTCTGGCTCTCATCTGGAGTTCAGTCGAGGGACCCGCTACTAGGGATGGGTACCGAATTCGGTACTTTTGATGGTACCGAACCGAAACACGTCGGTACTACCGAGTATCAAGTGAGATACAGATTTTTTTTTTTTTTTTACTTTTTTCTTTTCATGTCAACATTCACACACACAATATGCTTACCTAGGATTTGACTTGATTCAACAACAAAGCAGTTGGAGCAATGGCAAGCCGAAAACTGTCGAAATTGTAGTTATTGAAGTTTGGATTTTTTTTTCACGACTGAGGTAGGTAAATTAAATTTCTTGAGACTAAAGTACCGAAAAAAGGTACCGTTGGGTACCGGTATCGATTCACAGGTACCGGTACCGGTATCGGTTCAAATGTGAAAGGTACCCATCCCTACCCGCTAGTACCCCTGTCCTGGGGAGATGTTGCAATGATGTAACGCAGGAGACCGTTCTTACTGGTTCAAGCCTGAGCACTTTTGTGAACCCATGTTTTACAGAGAGAGAGAGAGAGAGAGAGAGAGAGAGAGAGAGAGAGTGAGAGAGAGAGAGAGATGAGAGAGAGAGAGAGGAGAGAGAGAGAGAGAGAGAGAGAGAGAGAGAGATGAGAGAGAGAGGAGAGAGAGAGAGAGAGAGAGAGAGAGAGAGAAAAGAAAGAAGAAAGGAAAGAAAGGAAAGAAAGATCGAAAGAAGGAAAGAAAGAAGGAAAGAAAGAAAAAAGGAAAGAAGGAAAGAAAGAAGAAAGAAAGAAAGAAAGAAAGAAAGAAAGAAAGAAAGAAAGAAAGAAGAAAGAAAGAAAGAAAGAAAGAAAGAAAGAAAGAAAGAAAGAAAGAAAGAAAAAGAAATAAAGAAGGAAAGAAAAAAGAAAGAAAGAAGGAAAGAAAAAGAAAAGAAAGAAAGATAAGGAGCCATTTGAGCGGATGGACACAACTATCCTTCACGCCGAGTCAATGTGAAAAAGCAAACATTTATAAAAGGCTCTCTTCACAGATGAAACCCACAGAGGGGTCGATTCACAGAGGAAACAGACCCCAGCGCAGCATCACGCAGGCTGCATGCACACAGAGAGACGGTCTGTCACACATCCCTTCACTCTGCACACAGATGGGTCAAATATGCGCGATATGATGATGACGGGCCCCGAGTCGAAAGCAACACACAATACACAACACACCGCCAGCGGCTTCATCTCTGGCTGCTGCTAAAATTAGCGCTCTGTATTTCTGTCCTCTTTGATTCCCTCCGCCGTCAGATCTCTGGCAGCAGGGAGACTGTTTCCTTTAGTACCAGCTCTCTCACCAGGGGCCTGCAGCCCAGACGCCAGGAGCACAGGACGGGTGACTGGTCCATAATAATACAGGCTTAGAGATTGCAAACTGAAATTCAAGGACTTTTAAGTAATTTTCCAAGCACAATTTCTCATTTTCAAGGGTGTTTTATTTTTAAGCATCTTCTTGGCCTGCTCGTCAGCTAGAGCATCACACCCGAAGAAATGAGAAAAAGCAGTCGGAGGGCGCGAGACAGTGACTCGTCAGATTTGAACAAAAAAATTATTTCTTGATTCAGAACAATTTGATCATGGATGAACAAAACATTCGATGCGAATGGTTGATTTGAATTTAAAGGGCTTTTTTTCAGGGGGGGGGGCTAGTCTGAGGGACGGTGTAGACCACCACATGCATCCACTGTTGCTCTGGGAGGGTGTAGACTACCGCATGCCTCCTCTGTCGGTCTGTGGAGGGTGTAGACTACCACATGCCTCCTCTGTTGCTCTGGGGAGGGTGTAGACTACCGCATGCCTCCTCTGTTGGTATGGGGAGGGTGTAGACTCTCACATGTCTCCTCTGTTAGTCTGGGGAGGGTGTAGACTACCACATGTCTCCTCTGTTAGTCTGGGGAGGGTGTAGACTAGGCTTGGGCGGTATGACGGTATTAAGGTATACCGGGGTATTTAGAGATACCGACGGTATTGAAAATCAATACCGTCCGTCACCGTCAAATCACAGATGCGCTTCAGTTTCTATAACAGTGAAACAGAGTTTTGAGTGTAGTGCACACACGGAGTGTAGTGCACACATGCGCCAGCAGAGGGCGAGACCGCTCTAGTGGAGCGAGTGGGTCACAAACGGTGTTCACGTTTTACAGTAATGTTGAGACAGTGCTGTGAAAATACCGTAAAGCGTTGTGACGAGAGTTGGTGTTGTGTTGTTGTGGTGCACTGGTGGAGCAAGCAAATAATCCGTCTCTTATTATATGTGAACTAAAGAGTACAAGGTTTACACAACAGCCCCCACCCGCCTTTTTATTGTATTTGTACCGTCCTGTACTATCCGCTGTCAGCTGTTTATCTCTCTCTGTGAGCTACTGAGCTTGAATAACTAGCGTTAGCTCACGTTAACTAGCGTTAGCTCTGCGGCTAATCTTAGATTACCCTGAACTAAATCAATGACTAGGTATAAGCATTCAAGTAGTTTTCACTGCACATAGAAGTAGCCAAACAACGGGAGCATTTCGGAGCATACCAAAAACCCAGGCAATTTCTAGCCCTTAACACTTTGGGTGCCATGGGTTAAATTCATTATATACCATAGGTTGCCGGCTCTATTTGTCTATGGAGAAGTACCCCTTCTTTGCATGGCTATAACTTTTTTAATTCTATTGCTACATTGCCATTATTAGGGCCCATTCAAAGTCCTATATGTATTGTTCATTGTGTAGCAACGTTAAACTTTTTCATTCACATATTCATAGTAAAGTATGGTCTAATGTATAAGTATGTTTTCATCTCTTTCTGCAGCTTTCTCCAGAACGTGATCTATAGCCCCAAATGCATTATATTGATGATGAAATACAGTTTGATGGCAATCGGGGCGATATAAAAAATTTCAATTGACGTACTTCTAGAATGATCTACGTATGATCTGATGATGACCGGATGGGCGGGGGATCGTTTATAATTCCGTGAGCAGCGTTATATCATTCATCTAGTGTGGGTCATATGTTCATCATAACAGTTTATATGGAACACGATCAAAAATAACGCTGAATCTTACCGTATCATCCTCGCGCCGTTGGACGATCAGCGTGGTGTAGACCGTTTTCGATTATGGGATGTTTATCCTGATGAACCATTTCCAGCTTGTATAATACTATATACGTCCAAATCATGTTGTTTATCGAGTTATTGGCAATGGATCGCTATATATTGTGACGAGCCAGAGTGCCGGCAGCCAAACCGAGTGCCCGGAAGTAATATGGCCGACCAGCACAACCTCCACAGCACTTCCTGTTTGGCGATTGCGCCGATCGGCCACCAGATGGCGCTCCTGAACCGCCAGAGAGCTCAGTGGGTCCTCCTGGTGGATCTCAGGCCAGCGGAGGGGAAATATGAATCCGATCACAGATTTTTGAAATATTGATATTAAAGACGCTGTACAGCATCCTTCGGCAACTTGAGCATGGCCGGGAATGACGCTGTAAAGCGTATCCCGGCAGTTAAAGTGTTAAGGAATCAAATAGTCTGCTATGGCTAGATGCTAACGCTAAAACGGTGCAGGCTTCTACCGGTGCGGGACTACCATTCTGAGAGCTGACGATGATTTGTTTACTTGGTAACACGGGTTCGGGTTGGGTTCGGGTTCGGGTTGGGTTGCCCCCCCCCCCCCCCCCCGGCTGATGAATGAAAGTCATACCGTCATATACCGTGCACCGCGGTATTAGGCAATCAAGGTATAACGGTATGAAAAAAGTCATACCGCCCAAGCCTAGTGTAGACTACCACATATCTCCTCTGTTAGTCTGGGGCGGGTGTAGACTATCACATGCCTCCTCTGTCGGTCTGGGGAGGGTGTAGACTACCACATGCCTCCTCTGTCGGTCTGGGGAGGGTGTAGACTACCGCATGCCTCCTCTGTCGGTCTGGGGAGGGTGTAGACCACCACATGCCTCCTCTGTCGGTCTGGGGAGGGTGTACACTACCACATGCCTCCTCTGTTGGTCTGGGGAGGGTGTAGACTACACATCATCATTAGGGATGCCCCGATCGATCGGCCAGCGATCGGTATCGGCCGATATTCAGTATAAATATGAGATCGGTGAATTACGATAATGCTTTATTTTCGCCGATCGTGAAAACCGATCGATGACACGTGCGAAAAACATGATCCAATTCTCAGCGGAGTTCTCACTCGCTCTTCTCTCACAGGCACACAGCTGCTGCTGCTGCACGTCTTGCCCCTCCTCCTCCTCCTCCCCCTCCCAGACCCATGTCAACATGCTCCGGCATAGTCGAGTGCATGAGCAGCTCAGAGCTCCTCTTTCAACATAACAAGCATTAAACAAAATGGCCCAGTCGACTATTCACTTTAGTTTAATACATGAGGCATTGTCTAATGTTATCTAGGTACTGATAGCTCCTGATATCAACGTCTGATATCATCAGTTTGGTATTTGTTTTCGCAGGTGCTGGCTAGCGTTGGCTAACTAGCTATCGCTCCGTGAGCTAACGTTAGCTACCGAGCTAACGTTACTGTTTAAACTAAATGACAGAGTCAACTATTCACTTTTAGTTTAATACATGAGGCGTTGTCTAATGTTATCTAGCTGGCTAGCTACTGATAGCTCCTGATATCAACAAATGCTCCGGCAATAGTCGAGTGCATGAGACCTCCGTTAGCTAGGTAGCTAACGTTAGCTCACGTTAGCTCACTGTTTAAACGAAATGACCCAGTAAACTAAATAGTTCACTTTAGTTTAATACATGAAGCGTTGTCTAACGTTATCTAGCCGGCTAGCAGTAGCTACAGAGAGCTCCTGATATCAATGTCTTATAACATAATTTACATTATTCATTTTTGCAGCTGTTGGCTAATTAGCTATCATGCTTCATAACTGAACACTGTGAACATCTTATACTTTTCAGACCCTGTTAGTCAGGTTGAACTATCGCTCTGACTGGGGACGCTGAGGGCATGCTGAATGTGATTTGACCAAAGCAGAGTATACACTAGTGTTGTCAAAAATATCGAAGTATCGATACATATCGATACTGAATATTTAAAACGGCTTCGATACTCATTTCCCGAAATACCGATACTTTCTGCAGTATCGGTACCAGCTGGCGAGTGTTCTACAGCAAGTTGTTAACGCGCTGTTCAGAGCACGCTTGCCCCTCCGCCTGCTCCGAGTCCAGCCCTCCCCCTCACAGTCGCCGTCTTCAGTTAGTAAACAAACATTTTAGCTGAAGAAGATGGCAAATGCAGAGCCTCCGCAACTTGTGCTTGTGGATAAAGAAAACAGCAGAAGTGCTGTTTGGAGGTACTTCGGGTTTGAAGTAAACAACAAAGGACAAGCTAAAGCTGCCCCAATGCTATTTGCAAGCGGTGCAGAGCAGTGCCAACGTGGATCTCCAACGTCACTGTGACTGAAGCATTAAACCATTAACTCTAGTTTAATACATGATACGTTGTCTACTGATGGCGCATAATATCAACAGCTGATTCGTTGTAACGTTACAGCTAACGTTAGCTACTGCTAGCAGTTAGCTCCGTTAGCTTAGCTGCCCATTTATAATTACTGCATGGAAAACGGAGTAACGTTAACGTTTAAACGTTATGTCGAGGTCATACAATACTACAGTCGACATAAGGTTAACGTTACCCTGTTTCCATGAAGTGTTTAAATAGCAGCAATCTTGTTGGAAATGTAACGTTACTAAAATGCTCCGAGCATAGCCTCTCTCTCTCTCTCTCTCTCTCTCTCTCTCTCTCTCTCTCTCTCGTTATCTTTAAATAAAAATCGAAACTGTTACTAACTGTAATACAAACAGTTCAGTTTGTCAGGTACATGCAACACAGATTACAGTGTTTACATCTGTCTGCTTGAGAAAATACCATGTTCTGCATTTGCAATAAAAATGATTGAAGTGAGATGAACAGTTATTTTTAAATGTGTGATCTAAAGATAAACAAAGGGTTTTAAACGTGTTATATTTATCTTCTCTTATAGTACCAGAGAGAAACTGAGGAGAATCAACCAGCAACAAAAGCTAAATTTGTTTATAAAAAAAAAATATATATATATATATATATATATATATATATATATATTTTTTTTTTGGTATCGAAATGGTATCGAAGTATCGATACTTTTCAAGGTATCGTATCGAAGTCGAAATTCCAGTATTGTGACAACACTAGTATACACACAGACAGTGGAGCTGTTTGCAGATAGCGAGCATTTTGACTTGTTGCGTGGTGGCGATGTCTCGCAGATACTACAACTACAAGTATAATTATATAATATATATATTTTATAAAAATATATATTAAATTATATATATTTTTTTTATAAAACCAAACACGATCGGTATCGGCCGATATGGCTTATAGACGATCGGCGATCGGTGGTAAAAAGAAACGTGATCAGGGCATCCATAATCATCATCATCATCATACAAACACAAACCTCCAGAACAACAACACCAGACCAGCCCCCCGCGCCCCTAATGGGCCGCTCCATCTGGGATCAGCGACATGTTCCCAGCGAGCGACATGTGGATCATTACGGAGGGAATATGAACGCCGTGTCAGAAGGCGGCAAGGTGGGGAGAGAGAACTCCACCTCAGGAGGAGAAAGACCTCATTGTCCCGCGAGAAGAACAAGAGGGGAGGTGGTCCCTCTGACACACACACACACACACACACACAAACACAGACACAGACACACACAGACACACACACAGACACACAGCAGCAGGGTTCAAGAGGCTAGGGGGGGGGGGGGGGGGGCGGATCCTTTTTCTTAACCCTCCTTTCAGTGTCCGAGGTGGAATGCCATTTTCATCAGGACGATGGATGGACACACACAAACATAATTGCGTGCACGTACACACACACCTCCATTAGTGGCGAGCTGCTGAAGAGAGGCATGTTCTCAGAGAGGGGGGGGGGGGGGGGGCAGAGAGGGGGGGGGGGCAGATTGGGGCCCATTCATATGACAGGGAGCTGCTGCATTGTACTGAGAGAAGAGAAGCCCACGGGTAACAACACACACCCTGTTTCTACACACACACACAACACGCCCTGTTTCTACACACACACACAACACACACACACACACAACACACACACACACACAACACACACAACACACCCTGTTTCTACACACACACACAACACACACACACACACAACACACACACACACAACACACCCTGTTTCTACACACACACACAACACACACACACACACAACACACACACACACAACACACCCTGTTTCTACACACACACACAACACACACCCTGTTTCTACACACACACACACACACACACACACACACACACACACACACACACACACACAACACACACCCTGTTTCTACACACACACAACACACACACACACACACAACACACACCCTGTTTCTACACACACACACACACACACACAACACACACCCCGTTTCTACACACACACACACACACACAACACACACACAACACACACCCTGTTTCTACACACACACACACACACACACACACACACACACACACACACACACACCCTGTTTCTACACACACACACACACAACACACACCCTGTTTCTACACACACACACACACACACACACACACACACACACACACACACACTGTTTCTACACTCACACACAACACACACCCTGTTTCTACACACACACACACACACCCTGTTTCTACACACACACACACGCAACACACACCCTGTTTCTACACACACAACACACACCCTGTTTCTACACACACACACACACGGTTTCTTTCTACACACACACATCCTGTTTCCACACACACACACACACACACACACACACACACACACACACACACACACACACACACACACACACACACACACACACACACACACACACACACACACACACACACACACACACACACACACACACACACACACACACACACACACACACACACACACACACACACACACACACACACACACACACACACACACACACACACACTTTCTCTTGGCTGAAGCTCCACAGGTTCCAACCTAAACCACCGGAGACAGACAGACAGACAGACAGACAGACAGACAGACAGACCAGACAGACAGACAGACAGACAGACAGACAGACAGACAGACAGACAGACAGACAGACAGACAGACAGACAGACAGACAGACAGACAGACAGACAGACAGACAGACAGACAGACAGACAGACAGACAGACAGACAGACAGACAGACAGACAGACAGACAGACAGAGACCCAGTTTGTCGTGGTCTTCCACCAGAGAGGATGGGAGGTACACAGTAGCAGGAGTGCACTGAGAGGGAAGGAGGGAAGGTCTCTCTCTCTCTCCCTGTGGACCCCTCACCCTAGGAGGCCTTTGTCCCACACTTAGTCACGGATCAACAAGTCTGTGGTATTCACTCCATGACAAACACCCCCTCCTCCTCCTCCTCCTCCTGCTTCTCTTCCTCCCCCTCCTCCTCCTCCTCCTCCTCCTGCTTCTCTTCCTGCCCCTCCTCCTCCTCCTCCTCCTCTTCCTGCTTCTCTTCCTCTTCCTCCTCCTCCCCCCTCCTCCTCCTCCCCCCCCCCCTCCTCCTCCTCCTCCTCCTCCTCCTCCTCCTCCTCCTCCAGGTTCTGATGGGATCTCTCTCAACTAGGGGTGGGAATCACCAGAGGCCTCACGATACGATACTATCACGATACTTGAGTCACGATACGATAGTATTGCGATACTAAATATATTGCGATATGCTGAGTATTGCGATATTAATATTGCGGTTTATTACCTTTTTTTAACAAAAGTTAAACTTTGTCAACATGTTTTATCTAATAAAATAAAGTTCAGTCTGTTCATCTCACTTCAATCATTTGTATTGCAGCAAATGGTATTTTCTCAAGCAGACAGATGTCAACACTGTAATCTGTGTTGTACCTGACAAACTGAACTGTTTGTATTAATACAGTCATATTCCAACTTAACTGAATGCACTGTGTGTGTGGACTACTGTACTATTACAGGTATTGAAATGAACAATGCAACTTCCTTATAAAAAATTATAATAATACAAAAAAAATTATATATTTTTTTCTTTAACACAATCCCGCCCAAGCACGGAGATCTCCGTGTTTCGAGTCCACCCGTTGTGGACAGAGGCACGGATAAATCCGTGGCAAGTTGTTATTGCTTTTATTCCATTTTAATAACCTATTCAAGGTCGCCGAGCGGCACTGCAGATTTACCCTACTCTTTGAATTCGCCAACATGCAATACCGGCCAGATCCTCTTAGGGGCGATATCGCGATAATAGAGTGTTCCCTGTGGCAGAAGTTGTCTTTCTTTTTTTGGATCTCTAATGTCGTTTTCTACTCATCTGAAGCGATAGCTATTGTCTGTTGCACGGGATACGGTTTGAATTGCGGATTTCACTATGCAATAAGGGGATTTATCATCAGCCAATGGACATATCGATCTACCAGATAACGATCGATAACGGGGAAATGCTCGGGGGGGATCCAACTAGAGTTGTTCCGATACCGATACTGGTATCGGAAAAGCCGCCGATACTGGCTAAAATGCTGGTATCGGTATCGGCGAGTACCCTCTAATGCTGCGCTCCGATACCTGACGTAATTTATCAACAACACTGGTCTGTTGAGTAAGCATTATAAAACAAACGTGTGCTTAATCGATTAAAGTGTCAATGCCATTTGTCATTTTAACAGCAGATACTTTCTTAAATGTCATCGTCCCGACAGAGCGGTGTTGACGGCGAGCTCATGGGTTCGCTTGGTGGCTGGTGTTATTAGCATTGAACGGCTAACCGAAAGCTAGCTTTAACATTACCTTGGCTAAAGTTGGGGCTATTCATATAATCCAGCAATAATGGCTGCAGACCTGCAAGCAAAGTACAGCAAGTTGGCAAAGGAGTATTCCAAGTTAAATCACAATGTCACCAGTAACGTTACAGTCTTCTATGGTCTTCCCATATACCGGTAGCTCATGCTAGCTAACGGTAACGTAGTCATTGCACAATTGCACGTCGCGTACACAATTAATGACATGTTGCGGACAGCCATATCGGCGACAATGTTTAGCTTTTAGTGCCAAATGATAAGAGTCTGAGGCGGAGTCTCAAAAGAGAATGTTGAATATTTATTGTGCAAAAATCAAAACAGATCCGACTGCTACTGAACGGAGCCTTGTAGACAGACTGAGTAGGGTATATCTGCAGAGCCAGTGGGTAGCGAGTGCAGCAACGTATAATGTCCGTGTGGATCATTGGAGTAGGGTATATCTGCAGTGCTGAAGCCCCATACTCATTGATTAATGATACTAATACAAATCTATACAATCACCTGTTGTTGAATAAATACCATTACTTTCTAGTTATGACTAAAAAACAGTATATATAAAACAGTATTTGTTAAAAAAATAAAAAAAATTATATTTATAAAAAATTTATATAATATCGTTTTTTTTTTTTTTATGTATGCACTGGTATCGGATAAGTATCGGTATCGGCCGATACCCAAAGCTTAGGTATCGGAATCGGATCGGAAAGGAAAAAATGGTATCGGAACATCTCTAGATCCAACCGGCTCATGGTAAGATCTTTTTCACGTAAATTACAGCCCGATCGGGCATTGTTTTGATAGCCATCCAGGCGATCGGCCTATGTGGCTAGTTAGACGAACACGGTTATTGGTAATCAATAATAATAAACGACGTCCCCCGCCCCCCCCCCTTTCATGCATACATGCTTTGGGATTGTGCCGATCATATGCAGTTTGAGTTATTTCTGTAGCATCTGTAAAACGGAAATGCCATTGGATATAACGTTAGCAGCTATTAGCCCTTTATCTAGCCTTCCAGAAAATATACTAGTCCCAAATCCGGCATAACGCTTATATTCACGGCGCTATAAAATGAGAACGTATTGATGAATTTTTTTTCTTCTTTAAGCTATTTTGAAGGGACGGTTCATGGACTCAATTGACAATGAGAATGGACAGATAGCAATACTATAAAGTATAGATTTAGCTCTACAAACAGCCCCACGTCTGTTTACATTCCCCGGTCCTCTTGACATTAATTAGACTCATCCCAATGGCCCCGAATGTGTTAATGAATAATT
The DNA here is from genome assembly GCF_963971535.1 of Notolepis coatsorum. Lineage (NCBI taxonomy): Eukaryota > Metazoa > Chordata > Actinopteri > Aulopiformes > Paralepididae > Notolepis > Notolepis coatsorum. The sequence goes on from NC_140176.1 coordinate 98,053,567, forward strand.
AAATATCGATACTTGGCGGCGTCCCTGTATCGATACAGTATCGCCACGCAAAGTATCGCGATACTACTACGTATAGATTTCCCCCCCACCCACCCCTACTCTCTAGGGCCCGTCCTCAGGGCTCTGAGGTTCTGCTAGATCCCTGGAACACAGGATGTTGTCACACGCGAGCGGAGGCCTTACGTAAGTACAGTAGACTCTGCCCCCCCCCCCCCCCCCCCCCTCCTCCTCCCTAACCGCTTTCACCAAGCGGATGCATTATGCAAGTTTTCATATGGGTGGGGTGGGAGGGGGGAGTGGGCAGAGAAAATCCTCTCTGTATTAATTTGTACGACTGTCCCTTAGAATCCCCCCCCCCCCCCCCCCCCCCCACCACCAATAAATTCCAAGGGCTATAGCTTAATCCTTTTGCAAAGCGGCCCGTAAGAGCATTAAAACTCCCGATCCCATTTCAAATCCGTAGCCGCCGTGCGCAGGTTTCCACTCCACGATGTCAACATCCTCCGTGGGCCGCGTCCGATTTACTGTCGGCTACTGATGACGATATCAGAAAACTTTGGTCCAAGCCGTTACCATAGCGACGCAATTCCACCGCCGTCATCTGTGGCAACACGGGTACGATTTCACGCTCGACCGGACGGAAGTCCACTCAAAAAAAGTATTTCTATTCTATTCTAAGCACGGAAGTCCCCCCCCCCACCCCACCTGTCGGTCTGGGGAGGGTGTAGACAACCACATACCTCCTCTGTCGGCCTGGGGAGGGTGTAGACTACCACATGTCTCCTCTGTCGGTCTGGGGAGGGTGTAGACTACCACATGCCTCCTCTGTCGGTCTGGGGAGGGTGTAGACTACCACATGCCTCCTCTGTCGGTCTGGGGAGGGTGTAGACTACCACATGCCTCCTCTGTCGGTCTGGGGAGGGTGTAGACTACCACATGCCTCCTCTGTCGGTCTGGGGAGGGTGTAGACGACCACATGTCTCCTCTGTCGGTCTGGGGAGGGTATAGACGACCACATACCTCCTCTGTTAGTCTGGGGAGGGTGTAGACGACCACATGTCTCCTCTGTCGGTCTGGGGAGGGTATAGACGACCACATACCTCCTCTGTTAGTCAGGGGAGGGTGTAGACGACCACATGTCTCCTCTGTCGGCCTGGGGAGGGTGTAGACGACCACATGCCTCCTCTGTTAGTCAGGGGAGGGTGTAGACGACCACATACCTCCTCTGTCGGCCTGGGGAGGGTGTAGACGACCACATGCCTCCTCTGTCGGTCTGGGGAGGGTGTAGACGACCACATGCCTCCTCTGTCGGTCTGGGGAGGGTGTAGACGACCACATGTCTCCTCTGTCGGTCTGGGGAGGGTGTAGACGACCACATGCCTCCTCTGTCGGTGTAAACCCCCCCACGATCATAACGAGGTAAGGCGTTCAATTCAACAGGACAGTGGCACTGAAGTCTCTCAGGGCGCAATATCACTCACATAAATCCAGGGCGAGTCCCCTTTGATTCACTTGATCACTTTGTCGCCAGGCTCATTTGCCTCGACACTAAACGGGGCACTTCTTGTCCTCGTGTGTCGGGGGGCCGGCCCCTGCGTGCCCCCGTCCGTGGTAGCTGGTTACCATGGCAGCACCTGACCATCTGCTCAGTGGCTGGGATGCAGCGAAGAAAGGGTTAGTGGGGAGTGGCGAGTGGGGACACACCGACTGAAAGGGTTAGTGTGGAGTGGGGAGTGGGGACACCAGGGTTAGAAATTAACATTTTTTTTCAAGGGCTTTTTTTGCCCCCCTTAATTGCTTTTCGGGGGCTTTTTTTGTATTTCGGGGGCACAACATTTTTATAATGAAAATTAACATAAAGATTATAAAACATTCTTGACACTTTTTTTTACAGTCTTCGTCCCTATGTTTGATAACGTAATGTTAATGTCTCCATATATAGGGCTCTACGCTAACCTTTTTCCCAAGGAGCACATGTGCTCCTAAATAAAATGTTAATAAATAAAATCTAAATACAAATTTAGGAGCACACAGAAATTTAGGAGCACAGTGACAATTGTTCAAGTAACACACACACACGCACACGATGTGTGACATCATGGCTTGGTTTCATGTTTTGAGGTACCTTCAATTATCTGTAAATAATACATACATACTCTATCTAAATAGATTAAATATTATTGTCCCTGAGTGAGGGCAAGTTGTGTTGTTGTCTTGATATAATAACCGGTTGCCTCTGGATCAATGAATGTCTAATATTGAATAATATTATTAGATATTTTATTTTTAACATCCCTAATTCCAACAGTCAAGAGGCTTGTTTCAAATTGATGAAAAACCCCACACACGCAACGTTTGTGAGTATAGGCTCTGGCCAGATCGATCAATGAAATACGTTGCGCGCTCAGCGCTGTGGAATGAAGGAAATGCGCATCGGGATCGGATTTGGATGTTATTTTTTTGGAGTTGTGTTACAAATGGAATGGTCTTTCCCCGCCGAACACAAGTTACTTAACGTTACACAGGTCGCGCTATGCAGATGCTTAGCTTGCTAACGTTAAGATAGCAGTGTAATGCTTGATGAGAGCAGAGCGCTCTCTCTGTGTTCGCAGCACCTCTCAAGTGCCTGTAACACGCAGCGGGCCCCGCCTCCCTCCTCCTTGGAACAAACATTCCACCCAAAAACTGAATTTCAGTCCAGTTTCAATCTGAACTATTAACAGCGGAGCTGTTTTGTAATCTTCACAATCACTCGTCTGTCTCGCACACTGCAAGTAAATGATTTTTCCGGTTTGCACACACACATATTATTAGGGGCAATACGAGGGAAATGCTCGCACTGTAGAGCATATATATAATTATATATATAATTAGTAAACTGTCGGGGGCTTTTTTTGCCCCCCTTAACTGATTTTGGAGGGCATTTGGTCAATTTTCGAGGGCATTTTGCCCCAAGCCCCCGTTAATTTCGAACCCTGGGGGACACACCGACTGAAAGGGTCGCAGGCTTCCAACACACACACACACACACACGGGCACACGCACACACACAGACGTAATGCATGAGGACAAGGCTCAGCGCTATGGTCTATTTCCTTGTTGCCGTCAAGGAAACTATAAAAGAAGGAAGAGTCATCGTGTCAGAACACCAGCATTCTAGTATGCTCTGCTTTGGTGCCAGACTTTGGCGTCAGTTCTATTGAAGCCTATGGGGATGCACGGAGGAGAAGCAACATAATGTACAAGCTATTTGAGGAAATAATACATAACATGTTAGCTAGTTAACAATGCAACAAATTGCAGATGATTCAGTCTAGTCATAAACGAGGAGACGGTTGATCCCATTCAACGGCAGAACTGAACGTTTTCACACTTGGCACCAATTAGGGTACCGTTCACATTTGAACCGATACCGGTACCTGTGAATCGATACCGGTACCCACTACCTTTTTTTCTGTACTTTTGTGTCTAAAAAAGTTATCTAACTACCACAGTTGTAATTATTTTTTTCAAAACTTCAAATAATTTATTATCATTATTATTTATTTAGAACTATTTGTTAATATATAATATATAATATTGCAATGAGCGTCGTCTGCATCTAGCTTTGTAAAGTGTAACCACACTTTCAATGTGAAAGGTTGATTTGAATTTCACTGACTTTTTAAGCACCTTGTTAAAAAATGGGCTGTTTTCAAGAAATTCCAGGCCTTGACTTTTTTTCTTTTTTTTAGACAAAAATCAAGCACTTTAAGCACTTCAAGGACCTTGTGGGAACCCTGCTAATAGGACTTTACTGGAGAAAAACTTCCACCCAAACCGCTTTTGGAGAAGCTGCAAGCTGCAGCAGTGACCGAGAGTCATCAGCATATCAGCGCCGCACTGACCTTATAACAATAACACAATGATCTGAAAGAACAAAGAGAGGGAACTGGCCATAAAAAGTAGCGGCACGCCCCGCCGTTAATGATGCCCTCGTAATGTACTGCAGGTGGACGAGAACCGCAAATATTTTTTTTGCTTGAAAGTAGCGACGACTGCTTTTCTCAGGTGTTCAAAGTGGTTGAGGTCACGGGACTCCGCACCATGCTGGCCGTTAGCAGGCTAAAGGGACATGGACACCATGCTGGCCGTTAGCAGGCTAAAGGGACATGGACACCATGCTGGCCGTTAGCAGGCTAAAGGGACATGGACACCATGCTGGCCGTTAGCAGGCTAAAGGGACATGGACACCATGCTGGCAAGTAAAGCAATGCATTTTCAGCACACAGAAAGACGCCAGGTCTCCCCAAAAGTGAAAAATTGGGTTGCTTACTTATTGGCCAACCCTTAACACTTTCAATGCCAACGACGAGATATCTCGTTTGTTCATTGCCAACGATGAGAGATCTAGTTTTTTTTTATTAGCGATTTGAATTCATATTTCATCAATCTAGCCTCACGTTAGTGCTGCAAACTCTCTCTGAGCTCCATTGGGAAAATACCGCCCCCTATCGTCTCTCCCTGTGGTACTGCACCCCTTTGGAATGGATTGAATTAAACACATGGGGGGGGGGGGATCCTGTTTCCTCATTTTACTTCTCAGGCAAGTCACCCGAGAGGATCGGATTCATTGCCAAGCCCCAGAACAGCGTGAAATACATATTTCCAGTACCCAGCGTTGGATCAATAAACGCGATCGATATTTGGAATGGCGATCAGGAATTGGAATAATCTTTTTGGAGAACATCTGATCTGAGGTAAGGAATCTATTTTACCAGTCTTAGGATAATCAGACCTTTTTTCACAGAGATATCAACGTGTGCCATATGTGTGTGTGTGTGTGTGTGTGCGTGTGTGTGTGTGTGTGTGTGTGTGCGTGTGTGTGTGCTGATCAGGAAATGAGATAATAGATTTTTCAGCTCGCTTCTATAGCGTGCATAAGTACACATACTATCGATAATCAAGCGTTTATTTGAAAACTATTCATAAATAGGCTGAAAAATGACAACGTTTTTTGTGTATTCCAGAATATTCCAGTAAAGGGCGATTATCACAGAATCTTTATATTTTCCTGACATTTTCCAAAAACGAGCGTTTTTCAAAATGGTATAAAACGGAAATTAACAGATTAAAAAACAATCCGTTTTGACAATGTTGACTGCAAACAAGTCATTGATAAGCGACGGCCAGATTAGGCACATAGCCATCATTTAAGACATAGTTTATGCATTTGCAAATATGAGAGCTCTATCATTGAAGTGGGTGGTGGCATTCAAGGGGAGTAAGGCGCACCGCATGGCTGGCAATGAAAGTGTTAATATAACACTCTGTGCTCAGAGTCAGCGATGACAACGTGGGTTTCTGTTTCTTGGTCCTGAACAGCAGTCTGAGTGACACGGGCCACATTCCTCCAGGTAGTCTCATCAATCGTGAATGCTGCGTGACGCGTCCTCACATCCTCAACACAAAGCCATGCGCTGTCCCTGCCTGGCCTGTTCATGAAAGATTCAAGTAGCCTCGTCTAACACAGGCTATTAAGTGAGTTATTTAGAAGACTGATCACTGGGGAGCTGAGGAGGCGTACAGAAGGGAGGACTGATCACTGGGGGAGCTGAGGAGGCGTACAGAAGGGAGGACTGATCACTGGGGAGCTGAGGAGGCTACAGAAGGGAGGACTGATCACTGGGGAGCTGAGGAGGCTACAGAAGGGAGGACTGATCACTGGGGAGCTGAGGAGGCTACAGAAGGGAGGACTGATCACTGGGGAGCTGAGGAGGCTACAGAAGGGAGGACTGATCACTGGGGAGCTGAGGAGGCTACAGAAGGGAGGACTGATCACTGGGGAGCTGAGGAGGCTACAGAAGGGAGGTGGCGGAACTGGTAGCCTGGTGTCAGGACAATAATCTCTCCTTGAATGCAGACAAGACCAAGGAGATGATTATTGACCCACGGAGGAGGAGTGTACAGTACACACCTGTGTACATAGGTGAGACGGAGGTGGATAGGGTTAAAAACCTTTAAATTCCTCGGTATCCACATCAGCGAGGACCTCACCTGGGCTCACAACACCCAACAGATAATTAAAAAATCCCACCAACGACTGTACTTCCTAAGAAGGCTGAGAAAATTTGGCATGCCACCCAAAATCTCAGCAACTTCTATAGAAGTACGGTTGAGAGTGTCCTTACCAGCTCAATCACAGTCTGGTATGGAAATTGCACTGCTAAGGAGAGGAAGGCACTCCAGCGAGTGATTAAAACTGCTCAGTACATCTCTGGAGCAGCCTTCCCCTCACTACAGGACATTTACTCTACCAGGGCCACCAGGAGAGCACACAACATCATTAAGGACAGTACACACCCCCAACACAGACTCTTCAACCTCCTGCCATCAGGCAGGCGATATAGGAGTCTGAAAGCCAGAACTACGAGACTGACAAACAGTTTCTACCCACAGGCCATCAGACTCTTGAATGCCAGCACCTCCACCTAGCCCCCCCCCCCCCCCCCCCCCACACACACACCTTCTCGGCAGACACTGACCTGATTACTGCTGTGAACACACTGTCACCCTCCCCCCCGAATTATGAATCACTAAAGACACTTTTTAACTGCTGCTGTGACCCACTGTCACCTCCATTCCATTCACATGTAAATCGGAACGTGCAATGTTACTCACTGTGCCTTGTATATATATATTTAATCTATTTTTACCTTATTTTCTAGCACTCGCTTGTATTTAAATATGTTTAAGTTAAGTATTGTGTGATTTTGTGTGAAGGGCGGACTAGCAAAGTAAGAGTTTCATTGTATGGCAAACTGTCTGTTTAACTGTGCACATGACAATAAACAATCTTGAATCTTGAATCTTCTGGCGATGTCTCACATTCACACTCCCAAGTGATTTGCATTGATTTTCCAAAACATGTCAAAACAGGGATCATCCCTATGTTCCCCGGGTCCTATGTTCTCCGGGTTCTATGTTCCCCGCTTTGATTGATTAATAGATTGAACATTTTATAAATTTTTATTATTTTATTAATTATTAATGTCCGCCTTGTTTCGAACGGTTAAGCTTAGGCCCTCGTTCGAACTGGTTAAGGTTAGAGTTTGGAATCAGGGCTGGTGGTCTAAAATTTTCAATCTATCAATCAATCAAAGCGGGGAACATAGAACCCGGGGAACATAGACATGCTCCCTCAAAACAGACCTATATGGTTCTTCAGTGCAAGGGTTCAATTAGGCAAAGTATCCTCTGTCTATTGTGCTTAATGGTCAGTTGTGTAGCATCCATCCAACAAGCCCACTAATAGACAGTGAGTGCAGGGCTTAAATTGACCATGTGGTGGCACTAATCTAGTAATCTTTCACAAAGACAAAGAAAGGTTGTGATAAATCACACATACATAACCGTTGGGGTTGTCGGGAGGAATTTGTGCTATTTTATTTACAGCTGCAACAATAATTTTCTGACAACTAGAGGGCAGCATGAAGCCACTCTCAACAAACCCTTAATTTCTAACAAAAACAAAAGCCTGGTCACGTCTATTCTTAACCCAAACGGTTCATGCGTTTTTCGAATCTGATTGGCCACTGACGTTTCTGGTCATGTGACATGTGCGCCCAATCGCGTGACGCACCCATTTCCGCCTCGACCAGCAGCAAACCCAAACCCTAACCCTAACCCTAACCATAACCGTTCTATCGCCATGCTCTAAGACAAACTCTAACCTTAACCAACTTCGAAAGAGTGCCTAAGCTTAACCGGGGAAAGAACTTGCCGTCACACGATTGGTGCGCCCAGAAACATCAGTGGCCAATCAGAGCGCAAAACGGGAACGCGGAAGCGTGCACCGTTTGGGTTAAGAATACAGGCAGCATGGTCTTATTTAGTCAAGAGTGATCAATTTAAATACACAATCTTGTAAGATATTTGCTGAAAATAATTATGGTTTGCGTGGGTTTCCTCCCGGTACTCCGGCTTCCTCCCACACCATGAAGACATGTAGGTAGGCAGGACTACAGATGGAAACGAGCTCAGCAGCAAATTCTGGCACATTTACATCGATGTTGAAACTGAAGATGTTGATTAATGTGCACTGTCCCTGGGTAAAAAAGAAATAAACTTAAAACTTAATGTCGATGTAATCGACAATGAAATTTTGTCGATTTGCATATTCAGTGTCGATTTGCATATTCAGGATTGACGCATCGTATTGTTGCCTTTTTGCACGTTCAAAGTCATAACATGCGCAACGTATAATCTAACTAGTTGTTTGTTTAGTGCCCGATGAATCACGTTCGAAATATAAATAACTTCTCTTAAACCACTAGTCGTGAATCCGCCTAGAGCCAGGACTCGACAGTGCGTGTTCCGCTCGCATTTTTGATAACTTCCGTGTTTCAAGTAAACTCCAGCTGGAAGGGAGGGGCTGAGCCCGATACCCCCCCCCCCCCCCAGTACACATAGGAAGTACACATAGCTTCTCTTTTTTGTGTGTATCTCCCGATATATTAGTCAGACATGTCATGAAACTGATAATCGAGAGATGTGATGCCCTGATGAATACATGTGACCCCCCCCCCCCCCCCATCGACTTCCATTGCTAACAAATGCTAACATCTTTGGCTTCCAATATCTCAAAGTATATGGATTATGCCTTTTCCATATCTCACAAGTCACAAGTAGGCAACCAGTCCAGAATACAAAATGAGGCCACGCTTAGGTCAAGGCTGACGCACAACAAGTCCCATCGTGAGTGGCGGGTCACAAAAGGGTCGTTGACAGCAGAACTACTATGCAAGTGTCCGTTCACTCGTCTCCATTGACCGTGGTGCATCTGCCAGGATAAAGACACAGGGACCTCTCCGTCCTGAATGGACACAGCTAATGCTAGCCTTGCGGTACAGTACCGATTATGCAGAGAAAAACAAAGGTCTGCTGGCCATCTGCAGAGCAGTCAATGGCTTGCTTTTTTTTGGGGGGGGGGGGGTTGTTTCCCTGCATTGCTTCCTCCTCTGCCTCCGTTTCATTCCAAAGAGAGGAGGAGCATGACGTCTCCTGCATTCCTCTTCCCGTCCCGTCTCCCATAGTTCCTCGGCCTTCATTAATTTATAGCATGATGGCCTCAATTCCGTCCAGTCGCTGTGTGGCTCCCTTCTCTCTCCCCCACACGTAGAAACATAGTCCTGCCTTCAGGACCTTTTAGAAAATGTACAGCCTAGGCCTAATTCCTGCCTTCAGATAGTTCAAGTTTCTTTATTAGTTGTCATACAGAAATACAGAATACTTTTATACGAAATGCTTCTTTCTGTTTTGCTCCTGGGAGTGTGCTAGATAAAATATATACGTATAAAATAAGTATAATATAAGTATAAAATAGAAAGTCAAGTATGTAAACAAGTGTAAGCAAAACAAAAACAAAAATGTTCAATATACATATATACAATATATTGATAGCAAATGAATTAGAAAGCATTACTACGCTATTCTTTAAGTCTAAACATAAAGACTAGACTAGTCATTGGATTGCTGGTTGGCAGAGTCTCCACATTCCTTGTGAGAATTGTAATATGCTATGTGGGTTTACTGCCATACTTGTATGTTCTGCTTACATTTTTTTGGTAGACCATATAAAGATCTCTTAGGACGGGTATCTTTTCCATATGGCCTCAATTTTAACGATGCTTGCACTTCTCTGACGAGGCTAACTACGGAAAGTTTGTTCCCTGGGATTGTGATGAGCAGTCGTTGTGCTGGTTAGCCCACATAGATAAGCCCCCCCCCCACGTCTTCACCACTCATGTCTTCCCCCCCACGTCCCCCCCCCCTCGTCTTCACCCCTCATGTCTTCCCTTCCACGTCCCCCCCCCCTCGTCTTCACCCCTCATGTCTTCCCCCCCACGTCCCCCCCCCCCTCGTCTTCACCCCTCATGTCTTCCCCCCCACGTCTTCTCCCCCCTCGTCTTCACCCCTTATGTCTTCCCCCCCACGTCCCCCCCCCCACGTCTTCACCCCTCATGTCTTCCCCCCCACGTCCCCCCCCCACGTCTTCACCCCTCATGTCTTCCCCCCCACATCTCCCCCCCACGTCTTCTCCCCCCTCGTCTTCACCCCTCATGTCTTCCCCCCCACATCTCCCCCCCATGTCTTCCCCCCCCCTCGTCTTCACCCCCCACATCTCCCCCCACGTCTTCACCCCCCACATCTCCCCCCCACGTCTTCACCCCCCACATCTTCCCCCCCCTCGTCTTCACCCCTCACGTCTTCACCCCTCACGTCTTCCCTCACGTCTTCACCCCTCACGTCTTCACCCCTCACGTCTTCACCCCTCACGTCTTCCCTCACGTCTTCACCCCTCACGTCTTCACCCCTCACGTCTTCACCCCTCACGTCTTCACCCCTCACGTCTTCCCTCACGTCTTCACCCCTCACGTCTTCACCCCTCACGTCTTCACCCCTCACGTCTTCCCTCACGTCTTCACCCCTCACGTCTTCACCCTCACGTCTTCACCCCTCACGTCTTCCCTCACGTCTTCACCCCTCACGTCTTCACCCCTCACGTCTTCCCTCACGTCTTCACCCCTCACGTCTTCCCTCACGTCTTCACCCCTCACATCTTCCCCCATACCATTAGCTTTAAATGTAAAAAGGTTTTAAAATAAAATGTTTTACTATAAGCAGCCCCTTTAAACCATCGCCTTCTAGTCCAATAGTGCTGCACGATTAATCTAATCGCAATTGCAAATCGCGATGTCAACTTGTGCAATTATTAACCGCAAAAAAAGACTGAGAGAGCTGCCACTTCTCACATTAGATGACCACAAAAGAGCCATATAGATACACATTACATTTGTGCACATAATCTATCTGCCGTCACAAAATGGTTAGGAAAAAGTAATCAACGTACTTACTGGTCACAAGAGTCAATAACGTTTGAATGGTAATTCATTTTGTGAATATATTTGTTGAAACAACATCTTTGTTGGCAGACGGATCCTTCTTAATATCAACAACACTGCTATCTACCGCTAGCAAGCAAAGTGTGCGTAGCCCCGACCTGTGTAACGTTAAGTAACTTGTGTGTTGATTCAGGAGGTCTGGTCTCTACTGTTCTCCCTGTGGCTCCATGTGGTTCAGGAGGTCTGGTCTCTACTGTTCTCCCTGTGGCTCCATGTGGTTCAGGAGGTCTGGTCTCTACTGTTCTCCCTGTGGCTCCATGTGATTCAGGAGGTCTGGTCTCTACTGTTCTCCCTGTGGCTTCATGTGATTCAGGAGGTCTGGTCTCTACTGTTCTCCCTGTGGCTTCATGTGATTCAGGAGGTCTGGTCTCTACTGTTCTCCCTGTGGCTCCATGTGGTTCAGGAGGTCTGGTCTCTACTGTTCTCCCTGTGGCTTCATGTGGTTCAGGAGGTCTGGTCTCTACTGTTCTCCCTGTGGCTTCATGTGGTTCAGGAGGTCTAGTCTCTACTGTTCTCCCTGTGGCTTCATGTGGTTCAGGAGGTCTGGTCTCTACTGTTCTCCCTGTGGCTTCATGTGGTTCAGGAGGTCTGGTCTCTACTGTTCTCCCTGTGGCTCCATGTGGTTCAGGAGGTCTGGTCTCTACTGTTCTCCCTGTGGCTTCAAGAATGTAAACAAACACCTCTCCAGCCACCTGGAAGGAAATCAAAGTAACTATGGGAGGCTGACGGGGTCAAAAAGGGATTAACGTGATTAATTGTTAAGAATTTTAAATGAATCGAAAAATGTACATGTTATAATATCGACAGCCCTAATTCTTTTTATATATATATTTTTTTTAATTAAAATCGCATGGTTGAATTGAGAAATACACATTTTAATGTATTATTTATTATATCGCAATATTGTCCACAATAATTGCACTCTCTCACCAAATCGTGCAGCCCTATAGTCCAACACACACACAGTCGCACACACACAGGAATTTTACAGAATTACAAATCAGCGGGAATTAACAGTAATCCCCCTCCCCCCCCCCCCCCCCCCCCCCTACACACATTTCAGATAACATGTTCTCCTGATGTTCTGTATGGTGGTCTGTACATTTCAAACCATTAATCAAAAAAAGAGGGTGGGTGTCAGAGAGAACATCTGGGATTCCTTTTTCCCCCCCATTTAATTCCCACGTTAATCCTAATGAATTTGTCCCCACGTCACAAAACAACGTGTCTCCAGCTAGCTGCCATGGTAACAGCAGGGATGAGCAGAGGGGAGGTGGGGGGGGGGGGGGGGGGAGGGGGCAGCTGACACATAACTGCGGACCCCCTGCACAGGGGGCTTTTGGTCCACGGGAGATGTGGAAAATCCCATACGGATTAAGGAAGAGGACGGAGAGAGGACTGGGAGAGACCCGCAAGCAACAGGTCTTCGAGTGCCGACGTCCGTGCCGACCTGGGGGGGGGGGGGGGGGGGGGGGGGGGGGGGGCTCGCTCCTGCAGCCAACATCAAGCACCAGCACACGGCAGATGACGCGTTGTGTAATTTGTACAGTATTTACAATAGAAGATTAAACAACAGCGGCTCTCGAGCGCAGGACGCTTGGTTGTTAATATAGGAGACAAGGAGGGTTTGTGTTTTTAAAAGGGTTTGACCCGAGTCTTTCCACAGCTCACCGAGGCCTGGAGCAGGTACCGCATGTTTGAGGTTAGTTGATGATTAAACCCGTTCTGACTGAGAAGACGAGATGCAACGTAGCTCATTCCACCCCTCGACCAGGAACTAAATGTGGCCTATTTCAGACAACCAGCGTCACACAGAGGCCAAGAAGGTCTACACTCAGGTTAGCGCCATAGATGTAGATAAGGCCATTCACCCCCCCCCCCCCCCCCCCCCCCACCACCAGGGTTTCCGTTAGCCGGTAATTACGTTTTCTTTACCGGCAAAATCTGTTGGATGGTCCAACGTATCTCTCCGTTTTATATATACTGGACCACATCATGCATAATTGTACAGCCCTGGCCTATTTTATTTCATAATTATACTATAATTCTATTGTTTTTTTAAGAAAAAACATGCAAACACATGTAAAGAAATCGATATGTGGTCTCAGCCTGAAAAGTAACGTTATTTATTACTATATTAATACGGATAATTTTTTTATTCCGGCTAACCGAGTGGTGCTACAGTACATGGATCCACACAGTGCAGACAGAGTGGGGGTAACGCAACGTTAATCATTACAAATAGTAACTGTGACTGATTGACAATAAGTAAAGCATCGGGTATATAGGCCTAACGTTATTGCAATAAGATCAATAAACACTGATCATATTTGACCAGAACATCAGAAGCTTCCCGGGACACGCAGTTTCCTTCCTGTGGAAACCCCAGATTCAGCCTAATTACAACTATGTTGCGGAGCAGCGGTAAGAAGAGGTTAGATAGGAGTAGAACTGGTAGGAAATAGTCACATTATATTCGAATATCGAATTAAATTTCGAATTTACATAAAAAAAAACAGATTCGAACAAATTTGAAAATAATAAAAACTGACTGTGTCTTTAAGACGGCACGGTGGGTTTTGCGACATGCTGCCATCTTATCTTGTGAAGTTATTATACACACTAGTACACTACACACAGTATTGGCGACGAGGATTATGGATTCTTTACTCTCTCACATCTTTCTCCGTTCCTCGCCCTGCCTGGCGAGCCACTAATTCTGTGCATTCACTGGCTGGAATCTTTCGACACATTCATAATAGCCGTCGGGCTAGAAGGAAGAGAGCCCTGCTAATATGAGGGTCAACGGCTTTTTCGGCCTGTCGGAAATGCACATAATTATGGCTGTGTGGAGTCTGGACATTTCTCTGCTCGACAGAACGTGATGCTCCGGTCCGGCGGATTGTTTTTCGTCATGGTTATTTTTAGTCTTGCAATTTTAAAGACCTTTTTTGACGCTGAAATTCAAATTCGTCTACAATTCTGCAACGAATATCGAATACAATTCTTTTTTCAAGTGACAGCCCTAGTAGGAAATTATGCGCCCAGAATCCAGCCTACCTGATTTCAGAATCCAAGCGGAAACATGAAAAAAGCTCCAGACGGCCCTGGACTGCTGATGACATCATACACAAACAAGCAGGTCTTTCATGTAGTGAGCCCAATCACAAGACAGCAGAGTGATCTCTCTATCTCTCACACACACACACACACACACACACACACACACACACACACACACACACACACACACACACACACACACACACACACACACACACACACACACACACACACACACACACACACACACACACACACACACACACACACACACACACACACACACACACACACACACACACACACACACACACACACACACACACACACACACACACACGATATGTAATGGGATCCTATTCCAATATGTTATGGCTCTATACATTGCAGTTTTCTTTAGAGCGTTGGTTCTAGGCAGAGGTAGGGTAAAGCGACTACTTGAAACATGTCTGGTATTAAGGTCATGTCTATCATTGGTGGATAAAAGCATAGAATACAATGAGTGGGTTTACCTAAGATACAAATGTTCTTTAAAAACCGAATCAAAACTGCATGCTAGTCTCTCGTCCACCCTCATCCATGACATTCTAGCATGCATGTGTGTGCTGTGCACCAGGTCTGTCTGCAGAAGAGCAGGTCACTCGATCCGAGAGTTAACCGGTGTCATCCAGGCAGGCACACGCCCGCTTGACAAAAGGGCTCCGACGGTGGTTGAAGGCAGGCAGGCCGGACCGCGCCCCGGGTAAGGAGAGCCACGGCTGTGTTTCAACAAGCTTGGTTTCCTGGAGGTGGGCTTCCCACTCTCTCCAGGGCATTTACACAAGGCGTCGCAGGAGAATAGGGAGGTTGGGAAAATGGATCATCGGCTATTGTAATAATTCTGCCTCATGAACATTGGAAAGCACAAAATGAGTTCCCTTCTATCACTAACATTATTGTTTAAGCATTTTTGGTTGAAATACAATTGGGCGATTTTCTTTTACGATTAATTGCGAATATTTTCATGTTGAGCTATAGATTGTGGATGAATACGCACAGAAAGGTACACCATGCAAATGTTCACGCTTTATTTGTTTTAAACGAGACGATTTAGAATTGGGCAATGGGGGAAATACGTTGCAATTTTGCGAGGTGGACCGGCCGGAAACAGCAATGACGTAACCACTAGTACACCTCCCTATAGTCAAAGACTCTAGCCGCCCAAACAACTGCCTCTTTTGCACTGCCACCGGAGTCTCGTGGCCGGTACAGAGAGACTCAACAGGAGCTTCTATCCCCCAGGCCATCAGGATGCTCAATGACTCTATGCAACACTATTAGAGCCTTCAGTACATCCCTAGGGTTACAGATGGTGCCAGCTCAGCACAGAAAAAGAGCATTCAGTACATCCCTAGGGTTATTAATCCTTGATTAACACATTAAAACAACAACTGCCTGAGGAGATCCAGGCACGGAGGGCGACACGACGCACCGTGAAGGCTGTCCTTCACAAGAGGGACGAACAAGAACTCAAGCTCAACGCACCGTCAATCCTCCGTGAAACTGGTCACGTGGACTGGGAGACGCGGCGAAGGACATGTCTCACAGTAGTATGTAGGCTAATGGGCTGCTTGTGTCACCTCCTAGCAACCCGTGACTCTCGTGACCGCGAGGAAGGAGTTCATCGAGACCTTCTTCAATGACGTCCTTGTCCCGCGCCCGGCTCACATGCACAGGACATTCCCTTGAAGATCAAAGTAGGGATGAGTTAGTGGACAGACTTGTCTTTCTTGCAACTTAAAGTAATGGCTTTGCTTGTCAAAATGACAATACTGACCAAATTCAGATTTATTTTTCTCTTGTCCATTTATTGTTTGCTTTCTAATTTAAAATACAGTTTGAAACAGTCTGTACACAGTAGACTATGTGTGCTAGCAGAGCTAGTCTCCAGTTGCGAGTCACGGTACACGTTGGTTTTGGTTTGTCCACCAAAAAAGCACCAAAAGATAGAAGAAACTAGCAGAGCCAGAACTGTTCAACTCCCCTGGTGCCACAGCCAGCAGAGAAGCCTACCTATTTACTTTCGCTTTCAACCAGCTGCAGCCTGAGAACTGGAGTGTGAGGGGCTGTAACACTAAAGATGTCGGCAACGACAAGGAATTGCTGCAAAATAAACATACATCCGTTGTTAAAAAAAAAAGAATTATAAATAAATGTTTATTTAAAAAGATTTTTAATACTTATAACAATATAGATAATTATCGATATCGAGTGATATGATAACATTATCATATCGTTATCGTGATATCATTTTTGGCCATATCGCCCAGCCCTAATCTGAAGTGCCTATTTATGTGCAATACCCTTTGATTTTAATGATCCATTCTATTAAAAAGAATAACTGAATTTAACTGACACTGAACATCTTAGCAGAATTGAAACTGAAACAGAAAATAACAATTTTGTGTTTTTTTTGTTGGGGGGGGGGGGGGGGGGGGGGGTAGACGCGCAGTGTGGTTATCTGTAGGGAAGAGCTGCAGTGAGCCTTTCACAGGATTCCTCAAACTGGCCCTGAGGCGAAGACTGACACATTATCCTCCACGCCTCCTGCGCTTCCTGTTTCCTTATCAAGGCATTATTGAGAACTCTCTCTCCGTCAGGTGATTTGCAGCGGGACGGACAACACATGCTTGTAAAAGATCAAGCGGATTGTTTTGAGGGCTGGCTGCTCTCTTTTCTCTGAATCAAAGACATAGGCCTACTGTATGACTTTGATACAATGAACAGATAAGAGGGAATCCAGTAGAAATCTTCAAATTGGTGGGAGGACCGACACATGGCTCTGGAAGATAAGCTGTACGACTGACCGTTACTCAATTTCACAATGTCAACTACAGTTGGCAGGACCCTGTGTGCCACTTCCTAGCACTTTGAGATTGTCACAAATATAAAGTGCGTTACAAATTGAATTTCTTCTTCTTATTATTATTACTTCCTGAGTTAGAGCCTAGGGTAGTAGATACTGGTACTGTTGATGCAGTGTAAAAGAAAGATGTAATACTACAGATTAGAGATGTCCATTTAAGAGATGTTCCCGATTGGAAACGGAGCCAATCACAGCATATTTAAATTGATCGGTATTGTGTATAATAAGCCCGGTCAAATTCAGATCCTTTTTTTTGTAAAAATCTTTTTATTAAAACCATCAAGGGAAAGCTGTGATGTAGGCTACTCTTTTCTTTAAGCAGAACTATTCAATTACCAAGCATATCCTACATTAGATCGTTTTTTTTTTACTCATTTTAATGTACTTGAAGAAGCTATACCTGCTATATCATCAGACCAGGACCCGGTATCGGCAGATACTAGTGGTGGGGGAAAATATCGATACAGTATAGTATCGCGATACTTTGCGTGGCGATACTGTATCGATACAAGGACGCCAAGTATCGATATTTTATTATGCAAATCTATTTATTTATTTTTCTATAAGGAAGTTGCATTGTTCATTTCAATACCTGTAATAGTACAGTATTCCACACACACACACACGCATTTGCTGCAATAAAAATGATTGTTCATTGAAGTGAGATGAACAGACTGAAAACTTTATTTTATTAGATAAAACATGTTGACAAAGTTTTACTTTGCAGTTGAAAAAAGGTAATAAATCGCAATATATCGCAATATTAATATCGCAATACTCAGCATATCGCAATATATTTTGATTCGAAATACTATCGTATCGTGACTTAAGTATCGTGTATGATATCGTATCGTGAGGCCTCCGGTGATTCCCACCGCTAGCAGATATGAATACTAAACGGCTCGGATCGGGGGCAGAAGAACTTGGATCGGGACATCCCGAGTAACGATGTAGAACATCAGACTACATTCAAATACAGGCCTAAACAAAGTCACTGAGCATTTCTTCGACATGAGAAAGTGCCCCTCACTCAATGACACAAGCTGCCCCAAAAAGTCTGTCTTTCTCAGGGCGTGTTTACGACCACTTCCCCAGGCTGGGTTCAGCTTACGGGGCGGGGTGGCTCTCCTCCTCAGTATTGATCGTGAGAGCTCAGCGGTGTAGAGACTGCACACTATGTATTATGTAACGCGCCCCGCAGGCCTCTCAGTTTCACACTGGACTGCCAATCCGCTGGAACAAGCCGACACACACAGCCGAGGACCGTGGCTAATGAAGCAACACTGCTGGCAGGGAACCAAACATTTTGTGCTTCTTGATGTAGGATTGTTCATTTAGATTACGCCAGCATTTCCAAATGACCACTGTGTGGATAATTGACAAGTGACCTGGGGGGCTATACACTGTAGCCTCTGGATAGAAATGTGAATGTTTGGTTTGGTTTAGGATGAGTGAGTCAATGAAAGCATGAAGGAATAGAAGAACAAAAAGAAATCACCACAAACCTTAAAAGACACAAAAATACATTTACAAAACAAAGAGCAAGTGAGATTAAAGGTGGGGTAGACAATTCCAGGGACGTGAGCAAGAGTGAGCGTACATGTCCAGCAGGTTCTGTGTCACTTCTCAAGCCCGGCCAGCACCACAGACTCCCAGAGGAATGAGGAAAATAAAGGTCACTTTAAGGAAAGAACTGATGTGGTTCTTGTACAGTATAGTTTAGATATAGTAAGTATAGCATAATGACAAGAGTTAAAACTGTATATTGTATAGTAGTGTACATAGGACCCAGTGCCTTCTCAGCAATTTAGCATGTCTATTTTTATCATGCACATCTCATGTCTTCTTATTACTAGGGATGCCCGATCACGTTTTTTGCCACCGATACCAATCACCGATTGTCGTGAGCCATATCGGCCGATACTGATCCGATACCGATAGTTTTTTATAATTTTTGTTATTTTTTTTAAATGTTTTCCTTTTTTTTTTATAAAATATATATATTATATAATTAGACTTGTACTTGTATTATCTGCGAGACATCGCCACAACGCAACAAGCTCCACTGTCTGTGTGTACTCTAGTAGCCTCCAGCTACAGCCAGGATTCTCCGGAGCTGCAGCTGGACCTATACTCGAGTAGGCTCGAGCTACGGCCAGGATTCTCCTGCGCTGCAGCTGGACCCTATTGGTATAACGTTACTGTGTTCAGCAAGCCCTCAGCTCGAATACGCATCGAATCAGTGTTATAAGACATTGATATCAGGAGCTATCTGTAGCTACTGCTAGCCGGATATATAACGTTAATACAACGCCTCAGTGAATTATTTAGTTCAATGGGACATTTCGTTTTGAACAGTGAACTAACTTGTGCTAACGTGAGCTAGCTGAGGTATCATACACGTCTCTACTAGACTTGCTGGAGCGTTTGTTGATGTCAGGAGCTATCGGTAGCTGGCCGGCTAGATACCGTTCGGTTAGACAATGCCTCATCACATGTATTAAACTAAAAGTGAATAGTTGACTGGGTCATTTTGTAACGGTAGCTAAGCTAACGTTAGCTCAGGGAGACGCCGTCCTCTCGTGTCCCGTCTCACTAGACTAGACCCGTGTTTACATCCGTGCGGGAGGGGCTGGAGGGATGAGCAGACGCCGCACCACCCGGTGTCTGAGACAGAATTCAGCGACAGCCAGTGAGATCGGTTTTGACGATCGGCGAAAATAAAGCATTATCACCGATCACCGATCGCATATTTATACTGATTATCGGCCGATAACGATCGGTGGCCGATCGATCGGGGCATTCCTACTTATTACCCGTTTTCTATTTTATTATTAGTATTATGGATGCCCCGATCACGTTTTTTTTGCCACTGATACCGATCACCGATCGTCTATGAGCCATATCGGCCAATACCGATACCAATCGTTTTTGGTTTTATATATATTTTTTTTTAAATATATACAGTTTTTTAATATTTTTTTTTTATAAAATATATATATTATATAATTATACTTGTAGTTGTATTATCTGCGAGACATCGCCACCACGCAACAAGTCAAAATGCTCGCTATCTGCAAACAGTTCCACTGTCTGTGTGTATACTCTGCTTTGGTCAAATCACATTCAGCATTGCCATCTTCGCAGTGTTGTTATGAAGCATGATAGCTAATTAGCCAATGTTCAGCTG
Source organism: Notolepis coatsorum (assembly GCF_963971535.1). Lineage (NCBI taxonomy): Eukaryota > Metazoa > Chordata > Actinopteri > Aulopiformes > Paralepididae > Notolepis > Notolepis coatsorum. The sequence continues at coordinate 98,073,668 of NC_140176.1, forward strand.
CAAAAACGAATAATGTCAATTATGTTATAAGACATTGATATCAGGAGCTATCTGTAGCTACTGCTAGCCGGCTAGATGATGTTAGACAACGCATCATGTATTAAACTAAAGTGAACTATTTAGTTTACTGGGTCATTTAGTTAAAACAGTGAGGTCTCATGCTAGCCGATCGATCGGCACGGGACATCCCTATCATTCTTAAACTGAAATGCGCATTTGTTGATATCAGGAGCTATCAGTAGCTAGCCAGTTAGACAATGCATCATGTATTAAACTAAAGTGAATAGTTGACTATTGCCGGAGCCTGTGTTGACATGAGTCTGGGAGGGGTAGGGGGAGGAGGAGGAGGAGGGGCAGTGCGCTGCAGCAGCAGCAGCTGTGTGCTTGAGAGAGAAGTCAGCGAGTGAGATCTCCGCTGAGAATTGGATCATGTTTTTCGATCGGTTTTCACGATCGGCGAAAATAAAGCATTATCGGAATTCACCGATCTCATATTTATACTGAATATCGGCCGATACCGATCGCTGGCCGATCGATCGGGCATCCCTAATTAGTATTATTGCACAATCGATGCGGGCATGACCATCCGCATTTCACTGTATACCCTGGTATGTATGTGACAAATAAACCTCTTGAATCACCAGCAGATTTAAAGGTCCCCTCCACGCAGCGTTCATAGATCCTTGCATTCTCAATGAGGGCAAAGGTGTAGGGATGCTGCTGAGCCATTTTCAGTAGTTTATTGAACATTTATGGTGGAAAGATCATACCAAACTTATTGTTATTCAATATACAACATTTAAAGTGTTGGATTTATAAAAAAATATATAATAATAAAAATATTTCCCGGCTTTTGATTGGCAGGTGGTTTTTCAGTGCATGTAGCTTTCTGATGAGTGTGTGTTAGTAGGCTTGGGCGGTATCATTTATTTCACACCGTCATACCTTTATGACATAATACCCCGGTGTACGGTATATGACGTATGACTTTCATTTTCATCAGCGGGGGGGGGGCAACCCGTGTTACCAAGTAAACAAATCATCGTCAGCTCTCAGAATGGTAGTCAGAAGCCTGCACCGTTAGCGTTAGCATCTAGCCTAGCCATGGCAGACTATTTGATTCCTTAAGGGCTCGAAATTGCCTGGGTTTTGGTCATATGCTCCCGAAATGCTCCCGTTGTTTGGCTACTTCTATGTGCAGTGAAAACTACTCGAATCAGGCTTAGAAATTAAAAAAAAATTTCAAGGGCTTTTTTTGTATTTCGGGGGCACTGAATTTTTATGATAAACGGTAGGGGTGGGACGGTTCACAAAATGGACGGTTTGGTTCGTATCACGATTTTGGGGTCACGGTTTTCAGTTCGATATACGTACATTTTTATTAAAAAAAAATTTTACACTCAAATCTAAACATGCTTCTCATTTATTAAAAATTAAATAAAAGGTTTACAGTGTTTACAGCCTTAAATAATGTTTGGCACACAAAGACCGAACTGACTGAAAAATATAGGCTACATTTGTCAAAGTATTAACTTAGTGCAAACAAACAATATGCTCAGCCAGCACTAGACTTTCCTTTCTTTAATTATAAACACACAAAAACAATGTCAACCATGTTTAAATTCAGATTGTCAGTTCTTAATGGAAAGATTCGTTTTCTGCTTGAAATTATTATGTTTCTGTCTACATTTATTTAGACTAACATTATTTAAATATTGAGTGCAACTGTGGTGGATTACGTAATTCGGTGAGTTGGAACTATCTATGGGTTGGCGCCGGGTCCCCACGGACATTTTAGCGTGTGGCACCTTCAGCTCCGGTCACGTTAGGAGGAGTTCATAACATCAACAAGCAGCGCGAAAGCGGCAATAGTCCCGGTTGGAGTTAGTAAAACACAGTTGTATGTTAGCCTTCTTGGATGTTGAATAAACGCCTATCATTGTCTTTAAACACCCCGCCTCTCAGACTCCCATTTCCTCCTCTGCTACAGTAGCTAGTAGCTACGGTGACATTTCATTGACTGTACAGTACTATTAGCTTGCGGGCTGCGTCGGGCTACCATAGTTAAAACGTGCGTTGTGTTTACAAACTGCTAACGCTATGGCAAGATGTGTGTAGGCCTATGTAATGTTAATGGCTATGTTTTTAAAGTCGTAATGAAGATTGATTTATATTGTGCGTGCCATTTTTACACAAACTGACTAGCACCTGGCTGCAGTGCTGCTGCAGCTGCTGCTGCCTGCAGCCAGTGCAGAACACCGGCTCCGCCAAATGATTTTTTTTATTTGCGCGTCATCTGAACCGTACGATACACAGACGCTCCATTACCGGATAAATATATATAATTAGTAAACTGTCTGGGGCATTAAGTTAGAGCCATATGAAATCCGTTTTATTATTTTCCAAATTCCATTTTATTTTTTCCCAAATTCAATTTTTTCCGTTTTAATATTTCAGAATTCTGTATTTTGCTTTTTATGCTCATTTTACCATCAGAAATAGTGTCTAATAAGTGGGAATGAATAAATGTCCACAATTGAATAAGATATAACAGTCCATTTAATGTTTTTAAGTGCTGCAACTCAGAAATACAGTTCAAATATTTTTCAATTAATATTGTGACAAAATAAAAATACATATTTCAAGTGTAAACAATAGATACAGCTAGCTACTACTGACATTATCACAATGACAATGTCAGTAACCTAGCTATATCTATTATATTGTGATGAAATATAGTAATGCATAATTTAGGCACCTTTAGTTTAGTTTATTTCGTTTATAAAGGACAGTGTATAATGGCAATCGTTTGCATTAAACAAATGGATGGGTGCACTAGATTTAGCAAGAAGCTATCATTTCCATCTATAGTCCTATGTACTGTAACGTTTCATAGCTATTTAAGTTTATTTAGATTATAAAGGGCAGTGTATAATGACAATCGTTTGCATTAAACAAATGGATGCGTGCACTAGATTTAGCAAGAAGCTATCATTTCCATCTATAGTCCTATGTACTGTAACGTTTCATAGCTATTTAAGTTTATTTAGATTATAAAGGGCAGTGTATAATGACAATCGTTTGCATTAAACAAATGGATGGGTGCACTAGATTTAGCAAGAAGCTATCATTTCCATCTATAGTCCTATGTACTGTAACGTTTCATAGCTATTTAAGTTTATTTAGATTATAAAGGGCAGTGTATAATGACAATCGTTTGCATTAAACAAATGGATGGGTGCACCAGATTTAGCTAGAACTTCTAGAAGCTATCATTTCCATCTATAGTCCTATAACGTTACATAGCTATTTAAGTGTATTTAGTTTATAAAGGACAGTGTGTAATGACAATCATTTGCATTAAACAAATGGATGGGTGCACTAGATTTAGCTAGAAGCTATCATGTCCTAACGTTATAGCTATTTAATCACAATAGTGTCGCAAGTGTTTTTGCGGGTCCAGTCCACGGAACGTTGACAGAATTAGCAAAACACCTTATCACCGGATGCATAAAAGTCATTAGGATACTGTTCTGCTCTGAATTGAGGGCTTATTGTGGAATTGTTTAGCTTCTTGACGATGTTAACACTGAAGCAGCCAGATGCTTGAGCACCGCGGCTGTGTTGTGTGTAACACGCTGTAGAGTCCCCGCCTCCCCGGTCGCGTGTGCACCAAACGTTCCACCCAAAAACGAAATTTCAGTCCAGATTAGGCCAAATTCTGCAATATTCCACGTTTTGCAGTTGATTCCATTTTTATTGGTTAATTCCGCGATTCCGTCCGCGATTCCGTGAACGCGGATTTCATATGGCTCTACATTAAGTGCCCCCCTTAACTGATTTTCGAGGGCATTTTGTCCATTTTCAAGGGCATTATGCCCCAAGCCCCCGTTAATTTCGAACCCTGACTCGAATGCTTTATAACCTAGTCATTGATTTAGTTCAGGGTAATCTAAGATTAGCCGCAGAGCTAATGCTAGTTAACGTGAGCTAACGCTAGTTAATCAAGCTCGCAGAGAGAGATAAACAGCTGACAGCGGATAGTACAGGACGGTACAAATACAATAAAAAGGCGGGTGGGGGCTGTTGTGTAAACCTTGTACTCTTTAGTTCACATATAATAAGAGATGGATTATTTGCTTGCTCCACTAGTGCACAACAACACAAACCAACTCTAGTTACCACAACGCTTTACGGTATTTTCACAGCACTGTCGCAACATTACCGTAAAACGTGAACACCGTTGTGACCCACTCGCTCCACTAGTGAGGACTGGTCTCGCCCTCTGCTGGCGCGTGTGTGCACTACACTCAAAACTCCGTTTCACTGTAATAGAAACTGAAGCGCATCTGTGATTTTGACGGTGACGGACGGTATTGATTTTCAATACCGTCGGGATTTCTAAATACCCTGGTATACCGTAATACCGTCATACCGCCCAAGCCTATGTGTTGGCTTTCTGATGTGTGTGTTAGCTTTCTGATGAGTGTGTGTTAGCTTTCTGATGAGTGTGTGTTAGCTTTCTGATGAGTGTGTGTTAGCTTTCTGAGGAGTGTGTGTTAGCTTTCTGATGAGTGTGTGTTAGCTTTCTGAGGAGTGTGTGTTAGCTTTCCGAGGAGTGTGTGTTAGTAGCTTTCTGATGCATCCTTGGAAACACCACTTGACAGGCCTGAATCTTAACAACCACACAATCACATTCTTTTGGGCTGGCCAAGTGGTCCCAGGGTCGCATCGGAAAACTAAGACCAGCATCGCATTCGTCGCTGAAAAGCACACAGCCTGTCGAAGCCAATCAGAGGCTGGGAAATAATTTTTGAAAAATATTTCTGCTGGGCATGTAAACTTACTCTTGCTTATTTCTCTGAAATGTCCTAGTTTGAGAGACAGAATTTCTATGCCTAGTCTGGGAACCACTGGCCAGAATGTAGATTTATTGTGAACCTGATTGCAGATTTCTGCATTAATTCCAGCACGACAGCTTTGCACTAAACCCATTGGTTTCACAATCACATCAGCAGAGCTGCCCAGCAGGGCACAAGACTCCCTTGCTACATGTCACCTCACTGCAAGAAGGTCCTGGGTTCGATTCCCGTTTGGGGACCAGGTTGCCAGGTACCCAAGTGGGGTATCTCCCGGGTCTTTCTGCGTGGAGTTTGCATGTTCACCCCCCCCGTGCTCGCAAGGGTTTCCCTTCCAGAAAAAGCGATAAACCCAATGGAAAAACATGTAGAACAGATCGCTAACGCTGCCGCGTCCCTGGCGAAGACGGACAGGAGCACTTCCATTGGTCCCCGGGGCGCGGCCCCACGCCGCAACCCATGTCTGCTCCCAGCTGCCTGGACAACTGGATGGGTGAAGCGCAGAAACAAAATTGTATCTGCGACTAGGGCTGGGCGATATGGCCTAAAAATAAAATCTCAGATTTTTTCACACCACATCCAATTTACGATTTTAATTAGGGATGTCCGATATTATCGGCCGACCGATATTATCGGCCGATATCGGCAGTAAAATGTGATATCGGAAAATATCGGTATCGGTTTAAAAAAAACAAAAAACAATAACAATATTTGTTATATATATATCCAGTGAAATTATTAGTTACCTGAAATTATTAAATTTTTTGGGGTGGGAAACCCTGCATATATCGGTATCGGTTGATATCGGTTGATATCGGTATCGGAAATTAAGAGTTGGACAATATCGGAATATCGGTAAAAAAGACAATATCGAGCATCCCTAATTTTAATCAATTTTATTTTTCTTAAAAAACAGAAACACCAAGGAAATCATTCAAATACGGTAAGCTTTGTTTTTATTTGACACAAAGATTATCAAACCAAGATGAATTTCCCTATTGGGATTATTATATTATATATATATATATAAAAGGTTACTCTTTATCGAACAAAGATTGAATGTCCCTATTGGGATTAATAGTGCAATAACTTGCTTTTTCACCAAACTTCACTTAAAACAAATAAACGGTGCCTCTTGATCATCAAACAAGAATATATTTCCCTATTGGGATTAATAAAGTGCAAATCTAACTTTCACCAAACAGCACTTTTTGTAAAATAAAAGGTGACTCTTAAAAAATAAAAACATAGCTATATATATTTATTTTTTAAATTGATTTTCATTTTAGAAAATCATCCTAAATCATTCATTCGAATTAATCGAATTAAACGATTAATCACCCAGCCCCATCTGTGACCCAAAAACGAAATATCCATGTGTACGTTTTAGGGGTGTAAAGGTACACGTATCCGTACCGAACCGAACAAGTTTCAGTGTGTACCGTACCGTACCGAACGGCTGTGTAGTGTACCGAACAAATACAACGGTATGTTAACCACTAACGACCACCCACCGGGGGCTGTTTTTTTCACAATCTAATATAATTATAATTTATTATAAAAAAATTTACAAGTCGATTATTAATTTCAATATAGAATATTCGTTGACAGCCCTACAAGTACAATTAGTTACTGCACACTACATCACCCCTGAGTGGAACATGGAAAGCCAAACTTTCCCCCACTGTACCGAACCTTGACTTCAAAACCGAGGTACCGGTATGTACCATGGTTTTTGTGTACCGTTACACCCCTAGTACGTTTCCTATGTGTGTCGCCCATCGCATGTGTGAATAAAGACTTCTTCAAAGTCCAGTTCAATCTTTAATCTTGCATCCGACTGGACAGGGAGACTGTATTTTACTATTAATAGTCGCACAAGGAATACATTGGCGATCGCCGATGTGTCTCAGGATGTTCTCATAAAAGAAAAAGAAAAAGCTTTGGAATATCTGAACATCCTTGTTGTCAGTTCATTAACTGAGGAATGCAGAGCCAAGGCGACCATTGGCAGGAGACAGACTAATTACTTTGTCAATGACTGTTGGGTTTAGTGAGGGGAGTGAGGAGAGTGAATGGGGGAGGACGAGGTACCTGAAACACCAGCTATGAACGTGTAATGATGGGATACCCTGGACGGCATTCTGAGTAACGCGGCTGTGAGTGAAAGACTCAAAACGCAACGCAAAAATGCTCATGCTCTAAGATTCAAGATTCAAAATTCAAGAGATTAATTTGTCACATACACATCCAGACATGTAGTGAGGCTAAGGCTTCATTGGAATGAAAACCCTGTGGATTTGTGCTGAGAAAAAGACAAACAAGGTAAAATTGGTGTCGAGGAACAATAGCGTTGTGGCTTGCTGACTGAGGAGAATCACAAACGCAAGCATCACAGGGCTTAGTCATCACCAGTGTTGGGAAGTACTAAAGTACTAACGCGTTACTAAATGGTTCGTTACTGTATTGTTCAAATGTTACCGTTTCCTGTATTAATCTGAACCGTAGTAGAATACAGGGGAGCGTTCTCCTAACCCTCCAGGGCCGAAGTGCCGGTCATGTAATTTGCTTGTTACAGCAACTACCGCCCCGTTTCTATCCTTTGTTCCATATCAAAGGTAATTGAGAGGCTGGTATATGAGCAGATAGACAACTACCTGACTGAACATAGACTATTGTACCAGTTCCAATCAGGTTTCAGAAAATCACACTCCACTGACACCTGTTTACTGTACCTGACAGATTATATAAAACGGGAGATGGACAAGGGGAACTACTGTGGGATGGTAATGTTGGACCTGCAAAAGGCGTTTGACACGGTCAACCATTCCATCCTACTAGAAAAATTGAGAGCGATAGGCTTTGATAGCAAGTCAGCCAAATGGGTCAAGTCCTACCTGGAGGGAAGAGAACAGGTGGTAGACATCAATGGCACCTTGTCCTCGTCCCTTCCAGTGACATGTGGGGTCCCCCAAGGAAGCATTTTGGGACCTCAACTGTTTTTAATATATATTAATGACATGAAATCGGCATGCGATTGCAACCTGTTCCTGTTTGCTGACGACTCGGCACTCCTGGTCTCAGACAGGGATAAGTCTAAAGTGGAAAGTGTCCTGAGCAGTGAAATGAAAAAAAATCTGCTCCTGGCTCAGTGACAATAAATTGTCTCTACATCTGGGAAAAACAGAGGCCATACTCTTTGGGTCAAACGCCAACCTAAAGAAATCCCAGGGTTTTAAAATTAGAGTAGGTGAAAACATTATTGAGGATAAAGAGGAGGTCACCTACCTGGGCTTTATTTTAAATAACAAACTTTCTAACGAAAAAATGGCACAAAAAGTTATTACTAAGGTCAATCAAAAAACCAAATTTTTATTTAGAATTTCCTCGTTCATAAATAGGAACGCTCTGAGGACCCTAGCTGGAGCCCTCATCCAATGTCACTTTGACTATGCTTGCACTTCATGGTACAGCAACATATCAAAACAAATGAAGACAAAGCTCCAGACCTCCCAAAACAAACTAGTGAGACTCCTGCACAACCTTCACTTTAGGACTCACCTAACGCCAGCCCACTTTAGCAGGCTGGGATGGCTTAGGGTTGAAGAAAGAGTACACCAGCTTAAAATGCTACTGGTTTTTAAAGTACTAAAAGAAACGGTCCCCAAGTACCTAGTCAATTATTTTAATAAAGTAGGAGATGTCCACAAACACGCCACAAGAGGAAGCCCCACGGACCTGGTCCCGCCGAGAGTCAGGACATGCATGGGGAAAGATGCATTTTTTTACTCTGCTACGGTAATGTGGAATGCCCTGCCAACATTTTTAAAACTCCTGAACTCCCCTCTCGGATTTAAATCCGCCCTAAAAACATGGCTCAGCAGCAACTCAAATTGGTCTTAAAATGTTTTTTTTTATCTCTTTTATCATAACTTGGCTTTTATTTCTTTTATCATGAGTTGCTTTTAAGGGTTTGCGGATTTTCTTTTAACATTAGTTAACTGTATGAGTTGTCAGGTTAGGTGTTTTTATAATTTTTTTTTTTAGAATGTGTCCTGTCAGTGTACATGTCCATTTGTGTTTCTGTGCCTTTTTATGTTCCATGTATGGACCACAATGGAAACAAGCCTTGGCTTTATTGTGTTTTATCCATTTTTGACCTGCGTTATTGACACTGTTATTGTCTTGTCTTTTAAAATGTTTTTTTTGTCATACGATTTGTGTCAAAATAAAGTATTCAATTCAATTCAATTCAATTCAACAGCTAGCCGGACTTCTGGGTAATTCCCTCTGTAAGGTGGCGACAGAAAACCAGGAAACCGTTCTCTTAAGGACTGGGCTTTTATTTCCATTTGCAGGGTTGACAACAACTCTCTATTTTTTTTTTTTTTATCCACTTTTTCTCCCATTTTCTATATTTTCTCCCATCCCAATTTCGTATCATCCAATTCAACCCTCCCACAAGCCGGCTGCAATGTCGACTAAGTCATACATAGCACAAGTCCCCTCCGGTACTTGAGGTAACAGCAGTCGCATCTTTTCACCTGCGCAGCTCGATCTCTCAGTGGTGAGGAGTAACGCGTGGGAGGCTCACGCTATCCCCGACACTTCCTGATTCTACTGCGCAGGCGCACCAACCGACCTGTAGGAGTCGCTGTCCACAACGCCCGATCCCCACCCATCAGTTTCCCACCCCCTAATACGGCCAATGTGTATTAGTACGGACGACCAGCTAAACTGAAAGCAAATGTGGAGCGCTGGGAACAACTCTCTATTCTTAATGTGATTGACTAACGTTACACGCCAATTAAATGCTATCTTTCTCTACCGTTCCCACGTACACTCCGACTATAAGACTATTCGCTGCTTGCGTAGACCACCTAATTATATATCCCACAACGGCAACGCATCACTCTTAAAGGAGCAGGCAACACCCTAATCTTACAACAATGTGGCCATTATTTTTTTTATGACCGCATTGCTTAGCAGAGTTCAGTGATGTGAATGCAAATGAATGGAAACATATTTTCACTGTAAGAATCTGTAAGGGCATTAATGGGAGCAATTGAAATTATGTTGTTTTTATGTAACAAAAAAGTTACTTTTCACAGTAACACATTACTTTTTGGTGTAAGTAATCAGTAAAGTAACTGAGTTACTTTTTAAATGAAGTAACTAATAATGGTAACTAGTTACTATTTTTCAGTAACTAGCACAACACTGGTCATCACAAACAAAGAGTTTTAGCTGCGACCAGGCAGCTAGTACAAGACGGTCTCTGCTACCTTCCACTTTCTAAACCATAAACGGCCCAATACACATTCACACAGCTTCTGCAACCAGGGACTGGGGGTTAAGTGCCTTGCTCGAGGGCACTTCAGCAGTGGTTGTTAAGGGAAATTACCAATGAAATGTAGGAATACCACATATTCAAGATGGCAAAATAAAAGGTGTTACTGAATACATTCTGGAGCTGATTCATCACAGGCAGTTCATCTGTCCGTCACAGTAGTGAGTGTCGGCAACAAGGTGGACCGGTTGGCCAAATGGCACATACTATAGAACCATACACTGTGTATATACTATAGAAACTAGTGGTGTAACCATACACTGTATATACTATAGAAACTAGTGGTGTAACCATACACTGTATATACTATAGAAACTAGTGGTGTAACCATATACTATAGAAACTAGTGGTGTAACCATACACTGTATATACTATAGAAACTAGTGGTGTAACCATACACTGTATATACTATAGAAACTAGTGGTGTAACCATACAGTTTGTATATACTATAGAAACTAGTGGTGTAACCATACACTGTATATACTATAGAAACTAGTGGTGTCACCATACACACATTTTCTGATTCCATACAAATTTCGATGTTGAGGTCACAATTTAATTAGATTTTCCATTCTTTATGCATTCTTTATCAGCAGCTCTAATTTGGCCTATATATTATTATATTATACACATCCATATATACATAATATAATATATATATGAGCCAAATATATATGTGCGTGTGTGATATATGTATAATATAATAATATATAGGCCTAGTGGTGTAAGTAACCATACACACATTTTCTTATTCCATACGAATTTCGCACAATTTGATTTGATTTTCCATTCTTTATGGAACAACAGCTCTAATTAGGCCTATATATTATTATATTATACATATATATACACATTTATATTATGTGTGTGTGTATATGTATGTGTATAATATAATATATATATATTTGACATTGATAGCAGGGCCCGTCCTCCCCCCTCCCACACTACCCTGATTAGATTGACAACAGACGGGACCAATGAGAGAGGGGAGGAGAACGAAGAGAATCGTTGATATGTTTTTAACATTTTGATAGTGTTTGATTGAATTTTAATAAATGTTGGATTCTGCATTGAGCTCGTTACGTCCCTAAGGGCAACAATAACCATCATCACCTCCTCTCTCCAGTAGGGATGGGCGTGAGTAATCGATTACTCGTAGCTATAGGAAAAATCGATCTTAAATTATTAAAAAAAATTATAAAAAAAATATAGATTTAATTTTTTCATTTTTTTCACGTGTATGTGTAAGATTATAACTGTTTGTTGGTTTCCTTAAACATATATGTGAATGAACAAAATTAAGTTTAAAAAAATTATAAAAAAAATATTAAAATGTTTAGTTTTAGTTTTTTTCCCTTTACGAGTAATACACGATCACTCGAGTGCATGCGATCAATCGATCTGGATTTTTCTTAAAAATGCCCATCCCTACTCTCCACAGTGACCGGTGTGGTCTGGTTGGCCGACACCGTCTCACTGCACAGCGGTGTTGTTCTGTGAGCAGCGACAGGCCTCACTGCAGGGGCTATAAAACACAGAGCGTGGCGGCTTGTAATGAGAAGAACCACAACTTCCAACACGGGGCACCTTATCCACATCCAAGCTGATGTTAATAATAATAATAATAATACATCAATTTTGTATAGCGCTTTTCCGAATGCTCAAAGACACTTTACTGAGCAAAATAAACAATACAGTTTTAGTAGAAAAATTTATTTAAATTAAAAAATTATATAAAAGGTGAGAGAGGAAGGAGTGCTTCATTGGGCGGTTTCCCTCACTATGTATTTGCCACCTTATCCCTGGTCGTTAGCTCAACATTCAAGCTGTGTTACAACCACAGCCAGGGCCTCTCTCTCTCTCCTGTCTGGCAGCAGGTCTCCACGCCCTTATAGGGGCAGCTTCCTGTCTCTTCATCCCCACGCTGTCTACCTGGGTCATCCTACACACCGGAGACTCATCAGGTCATCACCGAGCCTGGATATGAGGCCTGCGCCCCTGCCACTCCCCGTCCGAGTGTTGCTTCAACTACCGTGGTACTAGGACTCTAACCTATATGCTTCCTCTGTCTCTGAACCTGCCCTGTTCTAACTTCTCTCTCTCTCTGTGTGTAGGATACACCCCCAGACTACTCCCCACCCGTGGACGTCTCCAGCCTGGACCCTGCCTGAGGTCACATGGAGTGACCTGCTTCTGTACATTTCATTATCCAACCTTGTCAACGCCTGGTACCTAATAAACACCCTAAACCGCCTCATTCTCCTGTGCCTTGTGTTCTGCTCTTGGGCCTAACAAAAATAATAGTTGGTTTCAGGTTGGTTGTCAGTTTGGCCATGATGAGCTAATGATGCTAATGATGGAGCATCGCCGTCGGTTGTGTGATAGTAAAGGGCTAACCTTCTGTATTGTCACAGTGAAAGGGTTAACCGGCTGTCGTGTGGCAGTGAAAGGGTTAAAATGTTCACAACAACATGGATGCATGTACTCTGCCAGCATGTTTAATATCCATAATACTAAATGTTTGACTAAGATTTCTATGAAACTTTATTCAAAAAAAAAAAAAAAAAAAAAAAAAATGATTTTTTTTTTTTTATATATAATTTTTTTTTTAAACTCATAAAATATATTGGGTCGCACCTAAATCGGCAGGGTCGGTCGGCAACCTGAAACCAACCATTATTTTTGTTAGGCCTTGGGTTCCAACCTAGACGCCACCCTAACAAGCTGATGTTAAGGCTTCATTGGGGCGGTTTCCCTCACAGTGTCTCCACCACGTGCCACGTGCAGCGAGGCTCCTGCGAGGCCTTGGAATGATGCACGGTTAACTGGCCGGAGAGATAAAAACCACAATTTGACATAGAATGACTGAGGCCCTCCTCCCCCTGGTAAGTAACACATGGCAACATAAAACATAGCTATTTTTAAACCACTCTTAGGCCCACGTTTGGATGAAACCACGGAACTGAAATTGTAATAAAGATTTAAAAAAAAAAAAAGTGGCAGAGTCTGAAATCCATCAACGCGCTTTGCCGTCCACGAGGGTTGTAAATTATATTAAGCTACGATTCCAAAAAGCCAGGAGGAGGAGGAGCACCGTGGGCCTTATGCAGACTGATAGCCTTATGCAGAGAGGAGGGAAGGGTCTTAAACACTGGAGGATCTCCTAAAAGGAAACATATGGGTGCTAGATTAGATTAGAGGGTTACCGAGCGCTAGGGCTGAGCCCAAACATTCTGACCTTCGTTCGTTACGTTGGCCTTCGAATCTTAATGAACCCTTTCACTACCACACTACAGAAGGTTAACCCTTTACTATCACACTACAGACGGTTAACCTTCTGTAGTGTGGCAGTGAAAGGGTTAACTTGCTGTCGTGCTGCAGTGAAAAGGTTAACCTTCTGTATTGTCACAGTGAAAGGGTTAACCGTTCGGTAGTGTGGCAGTGAAAGGGTTAATGGGTTGGAACCTCATTAAAAAAAATTATTAAAAAATATATATATATTTCCATTTTCTTTCATTTTAATTTTAAATTTTACACGGAAAATATATATCAGAATGTGATATATATCAGAATACCACAGTACTATGGTGTGTTTACAATAATATGAAAGTCATGCGCGAACACAGACACAACAACACAGTCTAGTCGATGATGAGGAGGGGTCATCATATCAGGATATTAATCAATAATGCAAAAAAGAGAGAGTCGAGTGACTCACACTCACCCGCCTTATTTCATAACACAACGTTTCCGAATTGAAGTTTGGATTAAACCAAGTGTATGCAGTGATGCTGAACCTTCCCAGCGGAACACAAGTTACTTAACGTTACACAGGTATGTTGTGCACGTTAATTAAGTCAGATAACACGTTTAGCTGGCTAACGCTAAGATAGCAGGAGCCAGGGGTGCCAGGGTGGCGCACCACGCACAGCACTGCGGTGCAACACGGCCGTCCCTTTGCCGAACGTCTTCCCCCTCTATCCTCCCATACTTCCTCTCTCTCTCCACCGGACTGCCCGGTAAAAAAAACAATGTAGAATCTAATCTAATCGTGGACAGCTGAATCGTAATCGAATCGTGAAGCTCTAATACTCAACCTGTAGAAAACACTGCCTACTGTTAGACACAGGATGTACATGACTAATCCATCAGTCAGAAGTTGAACCCCATAAATGGTTGTTTTTCTGAGGGTCATCCTACTCCTGACAGATCTAATGCAATTAGGCCACATTTTCCCTGACGGACCCTTCTGAAGGGTTAAGACAAGGTCTTGAAGGATTTGTCAGAGGCTTTGATAGTGGCCTAAAAGGCTGCACTAATTTAAAGGAACACTGCAACATTGTAGTGACCAGGACTCTGTGACTGTTGTGAACCAACAGCCCATTTCATTAACTAATACAGATTAGCCCTCCTGTCCTTATAGTAGGGCTGACCTTCGAATCTTTTTTTTGGAACTCGAAGCTTCGGGGCCGAGATTCGATTTTAATTCGAAGCTTCAAAAAATGTTATGTTGTGGGACGACTTGTACAGCACTTTGTTAAACTTTGTCAATGCTGTAAAGTTTAAACCTTTTTAAATCTTAGACAAACGAAAAACTTTGCTTTCATGAAATATTGTAAGCCGTCATTTGAAGCTTTATAAAAGCAGCACAATGAACACAAATTTGTCAGTGCCGAGTCCGACCTCATCTTAAATAACAAACAGCATTGCTTGTTGTAATTAACAAAGAGAGGCAGAGTTGATTTTGCACACACACATTTTTTTAAATAAAAATAATACATATATAGGGCTGTACGTAATTTTTTTTGCACTGGTGCTACAGAGGTTGATAGTTTTGTAGCACAGGCCAAAATCGTGTAGCACATGTATAAAACGTGTTATATTTGTAACAGTCACAAATGTGCCTATTGTATTTGTGTTATTTAGTTGCAGTGCCATGTTTGGCTGTCATTTTCATGCTGACAAGTTCACGTCACACAGCCAGACACGTTACGTGTAAAAGGAATTATGGGATTTGGTGTTGGATGTATGGACTCTACTAGGGGTGGGAATCACCAGTTTCATCACGATACGATATCGATTCTTTGGACAACGATACGACATTTGCCGATATCTGCCACGATACGATGCAGGTGCCTGCAATCGATATGAGACGATATCATAACTTCATAAGCCCATTTAACACAATCAGTAACATTTAGATCAACTAAAAAAAGGTAACGAAAATATAATTAAATGAAAATGAAACAATGAAAACATTTATTTGACTCTTCCAGACTTTTAAAGGAAAAACAATCCATTGTTTTTAATACAAATAGACCTCCTGTTCACTGTAATGTGCCACGTTTTGATATATTGAGCTTTAAACTTTTATTTGGAACTCACAACACGCAACCTAAAACCCCTTCCTCACCCAAACCGTTCCTGCAATTGTTTTATGTTGCATTGATGATCATGAATACATTTATTATGTATTGTATTTTTTATGTTTAAATATCAACATTATCTGTCCACCCTCAGTACATTTACCATCAATATAATATACTCGACTGACTTTTCAAACGCACACACACACACACACACACACACACACACACACACACACAGGGACCGAAACTAAAGCCCGCTGCCCGCCAGGGGCGGTCTGTTTTTACCTTTGGCGCATGACACTTAGAGGGCTGCCCGCCGTGTGGCGTGTAGTTCATAAGCAGGCCCCTAAAAATATTTGTATGCGAACGGTAAAAATCAATTACGCGCACGCTGTGCGAATACAGATTATAGCCTCTCTCGTCTTTTTTTTCCTCCGCTGCGAGATCGTTAAAAAACTACAAGTCCCACATTGCACTCAAGCCAACGGTCCAATCACAGTAGAGTGAAGTGACTGGTTTCATGGGAAATAAAGCAAATGACCAATCGGAAGCTCTCATTTTTCTTGTTTACTTCCTGAAACTCCGCGATCAGGGCTCTCGTTTTCCGAGACACCAACTTATTATAGTCTCTCTTACCAATAGCAATAGATTTTAGAACACCTAGATTTATCGATAGCAATAGTAATATAACGTTAATGCAACAAAACGAATGCCTTGCTTTGTTAATCATAACGTTGATGCAGTAGCGTATGTCGGTGTGTTGGCTGTAACGGACATGACAATAACATAACGTGTACACATTAAAATTGCGATAATCTATTCTAACATTTTCAAATCGATGCAGTTGAATTTCCCCCTTAGGATCGATGCATTGTTACACCCCTACACCAAAGTCACTGGCCCACTGTGTATCTGTGTGTATAATAACTTGGCTAGCGTTATCAACAGCAGAGGTGGGCAATGGGTCCAGCTGCAGCACCGGAGTGCAAGCGATGTGATGTAATTGGCAGACTCGACTGTCAATCAATGGTCTACCTGACACGCAAACTCAAACAATGTTTCTGTACTGGAGGTGTGATTGATTGATTGATTGAAAACTTTATTAACAGATTGCAGAATGGGTACAATACAGTACAGCTCAATACACACAAAAGGGGATGCAGACCAGAGAAAGACTTTCGTCTTGTTTACATCAGGGTCCCCCATTTCAATTAATCAGGAAAGTGTACAGTAGGAAAGTGTACAGTATTTCAATAGGCAACCCTGAAAGGATTATTTTTCTAGAAGAGCAACACAGCCAAAACAGACAGTGGAGCTGTTTGCAGATAGCAAGCATTTTGACTTATTGCGTGGTGGCGATGTCTCGCAGATAATACAACTACAAGTATGATTATATAATATATATTTTATTTAAAAAAAAATTGTATATATAAAATATATATTGGCAGGTAAGAAATATGCTTGGTGGGTAGACTCTTCCCATCTACCCGCCACTGGCCGGTAATTTCGCTCCCTGCGCACACACACAGAAGGGAGAATGCCTGCCCCCCCCCTCCTCACTCTGCCCGTCTGCTGTTCTCTCTATGGCTCTGAACAGGGTTTTAGCTTGTTGTTAGCTTACGCTAACGTAACGTTAATTTCTGCCTTGTTTTGGGACTTGTTTTGGGTCGCAAAATAGGCACACTAGCCTTGCTATGTTGCAATGTGCGTGTTCCAGACGCTACTCTTTTAGAAGGCTCTGCTGCCGCTGTGCTGTGAGCCGAGCGGATACGAGTCGACTCCACAGGATTTTCAAAATAAGAGTATCGATATGAACTGAACGTTGCTAGCTGCCGGAGCCATAGATATTTTGGCTGGAGCTACGCTTCTGCGGAGATGAGACTTGCCATAGGATTTTCAAAATAAGAGTATCGATATGAACCGAATGCCTATCGCACGAGTGCTACTGAAATAAATCCATTCATCGCACAGACCGATGTTGCTGTAGCACGTGCAACATATATATCGCACTGTTCAGCCCTGTATATATATATATATATTTTTTTTTTATATATTCGAATTTTTTTTTCATATTCGAATCCCATGCCCATCGAACGAAGCTTCGAAGTATTTAAGACAGCCCTACCTTATAGCGATCAATACTAGGGATGCCCCAATCGATCGGCCACCGATCGTTATCGGCCGATAATCAGTATAAATATGCAATCGGTGAATTCCGATAATGAGTCATATTCGCCGATCGCAGAAACCGATCAAGCGGAGATCTCACTCGCTGTCTGTCTCAGACACACAGGACCTGCAAACTGCCGCTCCTCCTCCTCCTCCCTTGCCCCGCCCGCACCTGTGTAAAGTTTGTAAACACAGAGGACTGAGAGGCGGCTCCTCTGCTCGAGTCTATAGTGCATTCGACCATGAGCTAACGTTAGCTACCTAGCTATCGTTACTGTTTAAACAAAATTACCCAGTCAACTATTCACTTTTAGTAGGCATTGTCTAACGGTATTTAGCCGGCTAGCTACTGATACCCAGCTGCAGCGCCGGAGAATCCTGGCCGTAGCTGGAGGCTACTCGAGTACACACAGACAGTGGAGCTGTTTGCAGATAGCGAGCATTTTGACTTGTTGCGTGGTGGCGATGTCTCGCAGATAATACAAGTACAAGTCTAATTATATAATATATATATTTTATAAAAAAAATATAAAATTATTTTACATTTTTTTTTAATCAAAAACGATCGGTATCGGATCGGTATCGGCCGATATGGCTCACGACGATCTGTGATCGGTATCGGTGGCAAAAAACGTGATCGGGGCATCCCTAATCAATACCCTATATAGCAGTGGTCGGCAATAGGTGGCCCACCAGCAATAACATCTGGCCCGTCAGCGAGGTGCAATGTAGCGCTTGCTCAACATGAATAAAGTCGGTGGACAGCGCCTGGTGCTGAAATAGCAAATAAGCAGTGTGGTATGAAATTAAAACACCAGTTCAGTGAGTCATTCAAACTTTATCTTTACTTATATATGACTGTGACGGCACCACACATGTGAACTGTAACAAACAATGCAATTAAACTGACGTCAAATCGGAGCAAAAAAAGCTGAATCCGCTTCAAGAAGACACGCTACATTAGGTATAAAAGAATTACAACGAGACATTCATTAACTAAATTAAAAATACAATTTGGCACTTAACCCTCTAAAGCTGGGCGCAACACTAGACATAAATATATTTGGATCCGTTTGTGATAAAGACTCGCTTTATTGTATCGGAATCGGGAGATCTCTCCGTCATTGCACGGAAGTAAAGCATAGATAAAATCTTGAAATATCTAGATTGGTTGTTTTCTCTGGACTGCATCTAATCCGCTGTATCTATTCATCATGTATCTATGTCTGTCACTATAGCCAATGGAAATGCTCTAAATGGTCACATGGACTGGGAGAACCAATGGAAAATGCCTATCGTTAGTATATCAGTATATTGACGCTGGTTGCGCGAAATGTAAGATAGACCGATAGAGAGAGGTGCTTGTCTCTGGTTTTATAATAAAATGGCAAAAAGACAAAGATATAATGTTCAGTGCAAACATGTATTATATATAGGGATGGGTACCTTTCATATTTGAACCGATACGGTACCGGTACCTGTGAATCGATACCGGTACCCAACGGTACCTTTTTTCGGTACTTTAGTCTCAAGAAATTTTATTTACCTACCTCAGTCGTGAAATTTTTTATCGAATACTCACTTGAATCGATACTCGGTAGTACCGACGTGTTTCGGTTCGGTACCTCAAAAGTACTCATCCCTAATTATATATAATAGTGGAAAGTAGAAAAAAACTGCTAGTTTATTACGCAGCTTGTTTATTTTTATCCATTTTCTGCCTCTGCCACAAATGTATGTTAAAAGGTGGTCTGTCATAGAGTTAAAATTCTTTCACTATAAATTTATTAAATTAGCCATTGTCTTTGGTTCTGGCCGCCATATAATGGCTTGGAAAAAATGTGGTCCGGGGCCAAACTTAATTGCAGACCCCTGCCCTATAGAAAGACCACCACACAATGTCAACGCCCTGAGCCTTTGCATGCAGAGCAGTGGAAGCTAACCAGGGCAGGTTCTGGTACGCCAACTCTCACGGTCGTAAAAACCAGTGACACAGAGAAACCAATTTCTGCTAATCGCAACATGACCTTCTGAGAAGAAGAGTCATAAAGGGGCAGCGACAGTGAACCGCCTTCCCCTGGAGCGAGAGCTTCTTTGTGTGTGGCTCTCTGACCACTACTGCTGCTCTGACCCAGCTTTGACCTGGTATCTTGTTCCAAGCATAGGTCGTGGCCCGGTAAGACACTGCTATACACGTACAGTATAGCCTTGCTGTACTTCGTCAGTCCAATAGGGAGGTGTAGTGGTTATGTCATTGCTGTGTGCAGCCGGTCAACCTCGCAAAATTGCAATGTATTCCCCCATTGCCCATTTCTAAATCGTCTTGTTTAAAACAAATAAAGCATGAACATTTGCATGGTGTACTGTTCTGTGCGTATTCATCCACAATATATAGCTCAAAATGAAAATATTGGCAATTAAATCGTAAAACTAAATCGCAGAATTTTATTTCAACCAAAAAATGCTTAAACAATAATGTTAGTGATAGAAGGGAACTCATTTTGTGCAGAAATGGAAAGCTTTTCAATGTTCATGAGGCAGAATTGTTACAATAGCCGATAATCCATTTCCCCAATGATAAATCCCTATACAGGTGGACCTCGCGGGCGGTCCAAGGTGACGTCAGACTACACCTCCCTATAGAGCCGTACTGTATTGTACCCATTCTGCAATCTGTTAATAAAGTTTCAATCAAAAGGCACCTCCCTATAGCCTTGCTGTACTTCTTCAGTCCAGTGTGCATGTCCATCAAAACAAGACCTGTCCAGGAGGCATCTTCGGCTGACCTGGGATCTGGGTCATCGCAGATTACCCCGGTGACGATGCATCTTCTCATGAAGCCACTTCAAACCATGGCCATCTCTTAACTAGTGTTGGATCACAATACCAACATTTTTACTTCGATACCGATACCAGCCTAAGTATCACGATACCGGTTCTAAATAGCATGGTAAAAACCTAAAATATCAGGTAAAGTAATGGAATATAATATTAGATGACAGAACACAGAACACAACAGAAAATAGTTTATAAACAATGCAGACACTCTTGACACGCCAACTACGCAAAACAGGCGATCTCTCTCTCTCTCTCCCTCTCTCTCTCTCTCACACACACACTGCTCCCTCAAGTATCCACTCAACTCATAGAAAATACAGCATCAGGCTATTATTCTAAAAGTATCGACAATAGAAAATGGAGTATTGGACCGTTTTTAACTGCTGGGTATCGCGATAATTTTCTAGTATCGGTGTATCGTGCAACCCTACTCTAAACTAGGGCTGAGCCCAAACGTTCTGACTTTCGGACCTTCGTTCGTTACGTTGGCATTCGAATTCTAAATCAACATTCGAATATTATTTTATTTTTATTAGAAAAATGTTTTTTTATTTTAGTTTTAGTTTTTTGTGTCTATTCATTCTGTTTAAACCAATGGGGTTTTTCTTCACAGTTGCAGATAAAGATTAGGCTACACTAATATTATAGTATTAAAAACGGATGAGTTATATTCATTAAAGAAAGTTGATTTAATAAAAAAATATTTTTTTGTTATCAGATTAATCACTGTATTCAAATTGAGGATTTAGTTTGAGGATATTTATAAAAAAATATATATATATATAAAAAAAAAACTATTTTGAAACAAAAAAACGTTATTATTATTTTTTTATTAAAAACGAAGGTTCGAACATCCGTTCGAAAAACCCTGACGAAGGTTGGAATCCCAAAAACAGGCTTCGGGGACAGCCTTACTCTAAACCATATATTTTCCAATCCGCCGGTGGTCAGTTCCAACAGCTCCTCTGACCAGGAGGTGTTTTCAGATGAGCCTGTTTTAATACACTGCCTACGCCGTGGTTAAAGCCACTACAGATGATGATGACCACCAGCAGAAATCTCTCTGCGCTGGCTGAGCCATTGTTTTCCTACGGGGAGAGCGGTGGCTGCCAACTCTACTCTACTGCTACCCTTGGTGTGGCACTCTACGCCATCTTTGCAGGAATTCTGTTGTTATTTGTACTAAAGAAAATACACAACGTCCCCCATGCTGACGATCAACTAGATACCTGCACCCAACGTGACGGTGAGCGAAGAGCAGAATTCTTATCGTCTGAAGGCCTCATTAATTGTATTTTTTCTTTTTCGTTTTTGTTTGTTTGATTGCTGTTGTTGCGATCTCCCGATGTTGACAAATTGTGGCTGAAAAAAAATCCCCTTTGTGAAAACCTAATTTTATCAATGACTGGATGAGTTTAAACCCATGATAGTGAAGGAAGAATGTCCATTGATTATTGATGTCTGACCTCAGGACGTCAATAGGCTTTGTCGGTTGCGAAGGCTCCAAGTGATCAAAAGCAGTGATTGACTTTGGTGATAGATTCAAAAGTCCATTCTCAAGGCCAAGAAAACTCCCTAGATCATGGCCATCGTTCTACCGTGTTAAGTAAATGCAAGCGTGCTAACAGTGAGACAATGGATTTCATAAATCATTGTCAGACAAACTGAAAGAGCAGTCGCTATAGGCTAGATCCTACGCATTTCAAAACAAGCGAAGCCTGACAACTATAAGCCAGGTCCACACAGACCTCAAGACGTATTACCCAAAATGATCCTTTACACGATAATCACAATCAGAGAAGCAAATTGACGAAATGATGCAAACTGACAGCTGCTCAACTTGGCTATGGAAAGAATTATGTCACAATAATAATAAGCTTTTAATCATGCAGTTTTACACAAATATGATACAGCCTGAGACTACCATGTGCAAACATACCAGAGGCTGCTATCTCAATCCCAGCGATCCTGCATCCAGCCTCCACATGTCACTAATTAATTTGGCTGTTCGAGGGCATAAAATGCAAAACATCCATCTTAAAAGTAAACAGTACAAAAAGATTTTGTGGGAACAGTTCCTACACAGAGAGGTTTTAATTTGCGGCAGGCTGCTCTACAAGGACAAGGACTTCCACCGGCGATGGCCTCTATCGGTGTTGAAGGTCCCATTGTTAAGATGTAGCCTCCGGCACTATTTGGGAGCGATGCCATATCTGATCTTGATACGCATCTTCAGTCTAATGGAGCTCGCTCAGAGCTGATGTGGTTACGTCAGCGGTTTTAGGGTCTCCCACTCGCAAAAGACGTTCAGATTCATGAGAAGCGTTTGTTTTCTTCCAAGTTAATAGGGCAGACTCAGACCTGTATCTGGTTAGTGGGGGGAAGACTATTTTACTTTCTTCATGCGCCAGCTGCACTTCTGTTGCTCTGAGAGAGCTTATCAAATCGGAGGCCCTGGAGGTGGTTAGGGGACATGACAACACAAGTAATTTTGCCCTGAGTGGAGTTAATAATAGTTAGTAGATCTGCATTCAAAGATATTTCACATGGGGCGGCTGATTGGCGCAGTGGGCAAGGCGCTCGCCTCTAACGCAGGAGACGCTGGGTTTGAGCCCAGCTCTCGGCGTTGCTACCGGCTGGCCGGTCGTTCATACTAACACAATTGGCAAGTGTTAGAGGGTGGGAAAGCCGGTGGGTGGGGATTTGACGTTGTGGACAGCGACTCCTACAGGTTGGTTTGGTGACGCCGGTGCGACGGAAGCAGGAAGTATCGGGGGCAGCGTGAGCCTCCCACGCGTTACTCCTCGCCACAGAGTTCGAGCTGTCTGGTGAAAAGATGCGACAGGCTGCCTCCTCGTGCACCGGAGGGGACAATACATGTGATGCAAGGCTTCTGTCCTCACTACAACCGACCAGTGGGAGGCATAGTCTAGCAACGTTCAAGACAGGGGAGGGGAGAATTTGATATACGAAATTGGGATGGGAGAAAAATTGAAAATGGGGAGAAAAAGTGGATAAAAAAAAGAAGATATTTCACATGGTTCACACACACAACATGTTTTTCGCCCGACAGTGTGGACGTTTGATTGAGGTTTCGTCATTATCATCCTATGGGACTTTCTCTTCAGATTCAGCTTTATTGTTGCATCTTCTTCATATACAAAATATTGCATAATTATTGGGTCTTGCCCCCTTGTCTTGTTAAGACAATAAGCAAGGAAGAAAAGGTGAAAAAGTGAGCCAAGTTTCATGTTTCAAAACATTTTAACCCTTTCACTGCCACATGACAGCCGGTTAACCCTTTCACTGTGACAATACAGAAGGTTAGCCCTTTACTATCACACAACCGACGGCGATGCTCCATCATTAGCATCATTAGCTCCGCAAATGCGGAGCTAATGATGCTAATGATGGAGCATCGCCGTCGGTTGTGTGATAGTAAAGGGCTAACCTTCTGTCGTGTGGCAGTGAAAGGGTTAAGAGAAACAAAAGATGTGTCGCAACTTCGTCCCTCAACCAAGGTGCACGAGCGCTGAGCGGGAATAAAAAAATCTGTAACTAATTTGAATTGTTCATTTAATTAAAACCAACGCATTTCGGCAACATGCATTCAACAGGGTTACCAAACCACTCATTTTAGAAATGTCCGCTTTCATTAAGCAATAACCAAGCTACTGCTAAAGTGAAAGTTGCCTTGTAGCTAAGCTTAGCCCGCTCCTGTCCAACAGTTAACTCTGCTCCCTGCATTCTGAGAGCAGCCCCGGCCTGAAGCACCAGCCTGCTTGTATTCAGTGCTGAATAGTGAATAAAAACCATTACTATGCCTGCGAGCACACCGTCACGATTAAGAAGCAGTTCCGATCTCGCTTAAAATATGTAAATGAAGTATGTATATTTTTATGCTTTGTCTCATAGCATGTTATGCTCCACTGCCTGCCTGTTTCGTCTTTATGCTTTGTGTGGGGACTGCGGATGAAAATTAGCATCCTCGCTAAATCCGGTGTATTTACACTGCATTTATTTGTAGTGTCCAGTAATATGCTCTGTCCCGTCTAAATAAACTAATAAATAAAAATAAGTACTTATCCACCACAGGGAAAAGGTGCATATTGTATGTTGTGTTAACCCTTTCACTACCACACTACCAAAGGGTTAACCCTTTCACAGCGACAATAGTCAATACAGAAGGTTTAACCACACGACAAAGGGTTAATAACCCTTTCACAACCACACACTAACCGTCTGCAGTGTGGTAGTGAAAGGTTAACCTTCTGTAGTGTGGTAGTGAAAGGTTAACCTTCTGTAGTGTGGTAGTGAAAGGTTAACCTTCTGCAGTGTGGTAGTGAAAGGTTAACCTTCTGTAGTGTGGTAGTGAAAGGGTTAACCTTCTGTAGTGTGGTAGTGAAAGGGTTATAGCCATAAATAATATATCGACGTATTTAAGAAAATGTAGAATGTGTACTACAAATAAGTAATGCATTGACATTACTTAATTACAAATAAGTACATAAATTACATATATTTTTTTAAAAGTTAGCTTTTAACGTTTTCAGAAAACATTTTGAGGACAAACCCGGGACGAGCGGATGGGAGGCAAGTGCCTTTACCTCAAGACTACCAAGATACACCATTCTGATAGCCTCACCCAAACCCTAACCACACGGAATACCTTAAATTAACCATAACCCTAACTTTGTATCTTCTTTACCATAACCATTAAACAAACCATCATCATCATAGTATTGCTGTGTTTGTATCGGGGGGTGTGTGTCTTAAGTCCAGTGGTGAGAGACCACAATCATTGGTAGGTAGTTCAACTCTCGGTTGCTTGGTTTGTTTTGGACTTTCGCCGATGCAAAATGAAAATATATTACTTACAATAAGTAAATATATTACTTATTATTATGGCTATAACATAACGTACATTATGTACTTTTTTCCCCCTGTGGTCGATTTGTACTTTATTTACGTTTTCCGATGAGACCGTGTTGCAAGAAGACACACGTCAGTAAAACCAACTGCTACCAAGTCAATAGAGAGAGAGCTTTCGAAGGCCATTCAGCACAACTCTCATTTCTATCACACGAGCCCGCGAGCAGCACGTCACCGTTGGGAGAGCGAGGAGCGTCCACACACAGATCCAGGGGCCAGAGAGACATCATCTCTAGACATCCTTTTCCGGAACCCTAAATCAAATCCCAGGAAGGCATTACCGGTCAGTCCGGGTGCTTCTAGGCGGTAATATCATGGTCCATTAGTACTACTGAGGTCATCTGATCCTGGCCTGCGAGAAGTCAGGAAGCCAGGCAGAGGTCCAGGGTGCTGGGACACACACAGGTGTGAGAGCAGCATGGTCAAGGCAACAGGAGCTCCCGCCAAACTCTGACCCCAGATGGGATCAACAGGCCCCTGGAGGGATCCATCACAGCCACAGACAACCAATTAATCACTTAGCATTTTAGGTCCCTTCCCTCAAGTGGCCCATGGCTTCAGGTTCCCTACCCACATTCAAAACCGCTCTTAAAGAGCACCTACGGGAGGCTGCAATTCGAAACTGGCCACCGTAAATGTCCAAACCCCCCACCACCTCCTAATAGACAGTCTCCTCCCCACCGCATGTATATATTCTCTCCCCGCCGTATGTATATTTCTCTCCCACCCCCTCCTAATGTACAGTCCCCTCCCCATCATATGTATATATTCTCTCCCCGCCATATGTATATTTCTCTCCCACCCACCCACCCACCCCCTCCTAATGTACAGTCCCCTCCCCATCATATGTATATACTCTGTCAGGATCTATAGATAACAGTACTGTATATTTGAATACCATTTATGTCACAAATGTATCACTAAATACCTGTATGTCCCTATGCCATAAATGTCATGTATGTTGTGTATGTCATAAATGTATATTATGAATTGAAAATGGGGGACCCTGATGTAAAACAAGACGAACGTCTTTCTCTGGTCTGCATCCCCTTAACAATTGTGTGTATTGAGCCGTACTGTATTGTACCCATTCTGCAATCTGTTAAATAAAGTTTTCATTAATTCATTCATTCATTCATTCATTCAGCGAGGGTCCTGTGTCACTGACACAGACACAGTACTTGTCTTGATACAAAAGGTAGGGCCGGGTTTGTAGTGGGACCCACGCTGCAAGCTAGGTGGTTTCACAAACAGACTCACTGCACTACGGTGCAGAATCTGATCTGGTTGCCCCGTATCGCTCTGCATCATCATCATCATCAGCAATGCCAGTGGAAGGGCAAAGAGGAGAAAGTGCAGGCAGATATTTTGAGATGATGTGATTGACAAAGTAGTCCTGGGAAGACTGATTAACCTATTACTATATAACTATCCCCAAGCAATTATTAAAATGTACCTATTTCATAGTATTCTAATGAAGTGTCTTGCTTTTCCTATACCAATATGCCACACTCACAACAATGCCATACACACAGCTCAGTGAGAAGACCTATCACCTGTTATGTGATCATTTGTTAGGCCTACCCGTCTTCCTGTCTAGGATGAAGATGTACTGGATATGCTACTACGGATATCATATCTCCACTCATTAATATGTGTTTGTTGTCAAAGTCAATGATATTGGGGGGTGATGGAAACCTCATGCACTCAAATAATAAAACGTATCCTAATCCTACACCAAAGGCTTTTATAACTGGCATGTCGTCAACAGAACAGGTGGAACTGCATTGTTATATATTTGGTTCCGGGGACATTGTCATCCATTCATTCCAAAATAAATTTTGTTTTTTTGTCTTTCTTTTCATTATTGATTGTCTGCCACTGGCAGACAAGCAATAATAAAAAATAATAAAAATAAAACACCACTCACTGGTGTCATTACTGGCAGACAAGCAATAATAAAAAATAATAACAATAAAACACCACTGGTGTCATTACTGGAAGACAAGCAATAATTAAAATAATAATAAAAAATAAAACACCACTGGTGTCATTACTGGCAGACAAGCAATAATTTAAAAAATTATAAAAATAAAACACCACTGGTGGCATTACTGTCAGACAAGCAACAATAAAAAAAGAATAATAAAAAATAAAACACCACTGGTGTCATTACTGGCAGACAAGCAATAATAAAAAACAATAACAATAAAACACCACTGGTGTCATTACTGGAAGACAAGCAATAATAATAAAAAATAAAACACCACTGGTGTCATTACTGGCAGACAAGCAATAATTAAAAAAATTATAAAAAATAAAACACCACTGGTGTCATTACTGGCAGACAAGCAATAATAAAAAAAAATATAAAAATAAAACACCACTGGTGTCATTACTGTCAGACAAGCAATAATAATAAAAAATAATAAAAAATAAAACACCACTGGTGTCATTACTGGCAGACAAGCAATAATAAAAAATTATAAAAAAATAAAACACCACTGGTGTCATTACTGTCAGATAATCAATAATAATAAAAAAAAAATACATTTATTTTGCTGTAAAGTGTTGCTTGGCTATACATAACATAACACACAGCAGCCAGCCTGTTAGCAGTGAGCTACATCAGAGACCAGACCTGGGGAAGAAGGAGCGGCGGAGGAGAGGAGCAGCAGTAGACGCCTCCTTCCACCGTGTGTCAACACAATAACTGGTATTTTCTATCCCAAGTGAGCAGAAGAAAGGACATAATATTTTCAAGCTTTTCATTCACACACAGGTTGACGAAAGCGCAGTATTTCTTACCAATATATCGACCACCACCGCCGGCTCCGTTGTTGCCGCGCTGCTACTATCCAGATGCGACGGTTGGTTCTTCAACAATATGCGGAAAACGGTTGGTTCCTCTTCACCTGCAACACACAGGGACCTCTGCCGCTCTGCCGCCCTGCCGCGCGCACAGGGACCTCTGCCGCTCTGCCGCGCGCTGCCGCCCGCGCGCTGCAACACAGGGACCTCTGCCGCGCGCGCGTGCAGTGATTTTTCTATCCTCCCCGGCGCGCGCGCGATATAAACAGGTAGCCAGGGAGTGGAAGCTCGCGCGTTGTTATTATCCGCCTGGTCGCTGTAAAATGGACGATATAGGTAGACTAGAAAAAAAGATTACGACAGATCCTTCCCACTACTACTGCGTCTGGCAAGGAGAAAACGACAGTCTGTTTGCAGCCAGGGAGAGAGAGAGAGAGAGAGGGTTTGACACAAGAACACTCCCACTTCGATTATTAAAGCACAAACCTCGAGGCATTTTTTTACGCCTGAACAGCGCCCCCTTGTGCTAGGCTACCGGTGTGACAATGAATCAAACATCGATTTGCACCAAGGAAACTATAAAAAGAAGGAAGGGTAATCGCGTCACCGTGTAGCGAGTGAAGTGAACGCACATTCGTTTTTTGTTTTGTTTTTTTATTTGTCACGTGTATAAGGTACATGTACATTACAGTGAAATGTTTGGTTCTGTATGAGCCCCTGATAATGTGCTTCATACAGTAAACAAAAGTAAGTAAAAGAGGAATAACACTACAATATGGAGGTAAACGGTACTCTATCCCCCCCCCCCCTCACAGTGAGCTGTGGTGTTCCACAGGAAGCATACTAAGACCGCTAGTACCGCTACTGTTCCTAATGACATGTCGTCAGCTTGTGACCAGGCATGCGTTGCTCATGGGACGGTATTGCACGCCGAGCAACCAAAGTTTTGTGAGCAGAAGCGCGTGCACACACATGCACGGATGTGTGCGCGTGTGCACACAGGAATGCACTGCACTCGACTGATGAGCCAACTTGCAGTACCCACCTGGCTACTTTGCATATCAATAGCGCCGCTCGTCAGGTGTTACATTCCATTCGTAGAGGCAATAGGCACCGTCTTTAGTCTGTCCTTATGCGAGGGAACATTTATGCAAATGCCCGGGAGCGCGCATGCATGTGGCGTCATTAGCGTGCATGCGACCAGTGTTGATATGAGCAACGCAACACTGCTTGTTCTTGTTCGCGGACGACTCAGCCCTGCTGGTCTCTGACAAGAACAAGTTACAGGTTGAAAAAACCCTCAGCTCAGAACTCGGCAGAATCTGCACCTGGCTCGCTGATAACACACTGATCATTACACCTGGGTAAAACAGAGTCCATGCTCTTCGGATCAAATAACAAACTCAGCAAGACCGACGGCTTCTCAGTTACAGTGGGTGACAAATAAATATTGTCACAATTACATACCTAGGTTCCATCCTAGAGGCAAATCTTTCCTGTGACAAAATGGCATCCAATGTAATCAAAAAAAGTCAACCAACGAACTCGATTCTTGTACCGGATCTCCTCTCTGGTAAACAAGAATACCCTGAAGACTCTGGCAGGAGCACTCATTCAAGGGTACTATGACTATGATTGCACCTCATGGTACCAAAGCACCTCAAAGGCGCAAAAAACTAAATTACAAACATCTCAAAACAAACTGGTCAGACTACTGCTTGACCTTACTCCTAGAACCCACCTCACCCCTGCCCACTTTGACAACCTAGGATGGCTTAGAGTAGACGACAGAGTACAGCAACTTGCAATGGGCCTGGTCTACAAGATACACTACACGACCAAGGTACCCATGTACATGTCAAAATACTTCCCAAAGGTCAGTGAATACCACGATCACAACACCAGAGGGAGCTCCACAAATCATGTTAAACCCAGATTCGGCTTGTAATGGGAATTATTAAAGGACAAACGATGAGCCGTTTACATTAATCATTCTGAGTCATTATTTATAATAATAAGAAGGTTTATTCGATAAAGAAAGTTCATGACAGCGTGGCCACGCTGCCAGGCCAGTCACCCGCCAGAGACAGACATGTTTACCCACTAGCGTCTGACAGGGGACTGACCCAGAGGCTTGGTCAGACATACAATTGAATACATGAAATGACGTAGAAGAAAACAAAATGGCTGGTTAGAGAAATTAATAATACGACTATGTTATGGCTAAGCCTGGAAGGAAAACAGCGCTCCATCTTACAGTTCCCATGACCTTGGGTTATGGCTCTATGGCTGGTAGAAACAGCAACTTCGTTATGACTGAGAAAATGATAGAGTAATCTTAAAGAGACATACACACATTAACCAGTAAATCTGGTCGGACTGAAACTCAAGCTGTATGACATGATAAAACAACACAGATCCATAATGACATGATAATATTTCCACGACAGTTCCCTCCTCTTGATAATTATTAATCACAATCATTATCATTTCATAAAGACAACAAAAAATATTATCATTCAAACACAGATTATAATAACCCAGCAAAAACTATTTTTATTATCTAAAAAACAGTCACTAGAGGGAGAACGAAATCCACGATCAATGAATGATGACGGATGACAGGTAAATAGGTTGTCTCCAGCAAAACCCCTGTCTCGATGGTCGGGATTTCACAACACAGTGTCCCGGCTCTGGGCGCTCAAGGCCATACTTCACCCACCACCAAGCTGAAAAATTGAAATCACAAAAGAAAAAACAGGGCAGTACCTTGCAAGAT
Organism: Notolepis coatsorum; assembly: GCF_963971535.1. Taxonomy (NCBI): domain Eukaryota; kingdom Metazoa; phylum Chordata; class Actinopteri; order Aulopiformes; family Paralepididae; genus Notolepis; species Notolepis coatsorum. The sequence continues at coordinate 98,104,776 of NC_140176.1, forward strand.
AGACTGCGCTCACGAAATATAACACTGGGTGCATTACTAAAAGACAAAAAACATTCTCACAAAACTCATAGCGAAAACAGAATACACGTGACTGCATTCTCACAGAGGCCGGGAGATAGCCAAAACAAAACAAAACTACAATTTGCAAACAAACACCTCCATTCTTTAACAAAGTTCAGTACATTGTTAATTTGTTACTCAATATTTCCGAGATAATGTAATGTGATGTGGGTCAGACTTGCCTCTTAATCAGTTGTTGAATCTCAGGCAGGTCCCCCCTTTCCTCGCACCAAACACCCCCGGGCCGACCCAGTCCGATGGTTCCCTCGTCGTTGCCGATGGACCTGTTCTCTCGCACTGCCCCTGGTTCGTTTTCACAACTGAAAACAGGCTAACTGCCAGTGCCTTATCCTCCGACGTTAAAAGCCTGTTGATGAATCGCAGTTAGGATTGAACTGTCTCTTCGGCCAATGATTCGGCCAGTGCTGGCCCAGCTGTGGTCAGCTGTTGGGCAGTGTCTGATGTAGCTCATAGCTGCGTCGTCGTGTCCAGCTGCAGGCCAGAGCAGTAGGCCAGCTGCAGGCTAGAGCAGTAGGCCAGCTGCAGGCTAGAGTAGTAGGCCCGCTGCAGGCTAGAGCAGTCTGGTAGGTATATGCTTCTCCGGGAACAGCATCCTCTCACTGAGACAGTGGTCAGTAGGGCCCGGCGGTCACTTGTTTGGCACAGAGACGGAGGACCCCCCCCTGAGAAACTACAAAGGAGAGGGGTATACATAGGTGTACGTGGGAGAAAAAGACAAAAGAGACAAAGGAAAGATGTGAGTGGCTGGCTGTATATCTCACTATTCCAATCTCTTTTTTTTTTTTTTTCTCAGCCACACTTAAAAAACATTTGCCCGTTATCACACATTATAGACAGTTACACACTAAAACGGTAGAAAGGGTCCACTCCTCGTCGCCATCTGTAATGGGAATTATTAAAGGACAAACGATGAGCCGTTTACATTAATCATTCTGAGTCATTATTTATAATAATAAGAAGGTTTATTCAATAATGAAAGTTCATGACAGCGTGGCCACGCTGCCAGGCCAGTCACCCGCCAGAGACAGACATGTTTACCGACTAGCGTCTGACAGGGGACTGACCCAGAGGCTTGGTCAGACATACAATTGAATACATGAAATGACGTAGAAGAAAACAAAATGGCTGGTTAGAGAAATTAATAATACGACTATGTTATGGCTAAGCCTGGAAGGAAAACAGCGCTCCATCTTACAGTTCCCATGACCTTGGGTTATGGCTCTATGGCTGGTAGAAACAGCAACTTCGTTATGACTGAGAAAATGATAGAGTAATCTTAAAGAGACATACACACATTAACCAGTAAATCTGGTCGGACTGAAACTCAAGCTGTATGACATGATAAAACAACACAGATCCATAATGACATGATAATATTTCCACGACAGGCTCAAACAAGGGACTAAACACGTTTAGCAATTATGCCACATCAATGTGGAACACCCTACCCAAAGCTGTAAAGGAATGTGAATCACTACCCACTTTCAAAACCACTCTCAAAGAACACCTACGGGAGACTGCAATTCGAAACTGGCCCCTGTAAATGTCCTAACCCTACCCCCTCCAATGTACAGTAAATGACCTAGTATGGTTTTGTCAATATTCCAATGTACAGTTTTGCTTGTACAGTTGTACAGTGTTCCCCCCCCCCCCCCCCCAGCGGTTCCAATTGTCTAACATGCTTTGCATCCTCACCAGTCCTGTATACCCACGCCGCGCTAAACATTAACTACTGTAATGTTATCTGTTAACTGAGTACTCCAACTAAGCTAACCTGCTAACGCTAACTACTGCTAACGCTAATCACTGGGAAGTGGGAACGCTCAAAGGCATAGTGAGGGAAGGAGGGGCTGAGAATCTCTTTATCTCTCTCTGTGTGTGTGTGTGTGTGTGTGTCTCTCCCTCTCTCTACATCTCCTGAACCTATTTCATTCAAAAGGAAGATATTGATGGACAGTAGCTATAGTATAACTATTATTCAATAGCGTTTAAATTATAATGCATTAAATAATTGTATAAAGAATTTTCCAAAGCAGCTTGACAACGAATATCCTTTGTGTCTAGTAGGCATGGGCCAATGTGTGATTTTGGTGGTATGTGCTATTTGCACAGATGTTTGTCCCTTAGTATGCACACGCACAGTATAATATGCATGTAATAAATAGTTTGTTTATAAACTCTGTTACTTGAAACATGTTCACTGTGCTCCTAAATTTCTTTGTGTGCTCCTAATATTTTTTATTTATTTAGGAGCACATGTGCTCCCTGGGAAAAGGGTTAGCGTAGAGCCCTATATAATAGTAATAATAATTACACATGGCGATATACTAAAAAGCTATTTCTAATTTCTGGCTGGTAAAAAATCTGCCTGGCTGGTAGTTTTTTTAATCTACCAGCCACCTTGGCTGGTAAGCCAAAAAGTTAATTTTGTTCCCTGCTATCTGTATGTCATTTATGTCATATATGTCCTGATGAATTGAAAATGGGGGACCCTGATGTAAACAAGACGAAACAATTGTGTGTACTGAGCTGTACTGTACTGTACCCATTCTGCAATCTGTTAATAAAGTTTTCAATCAATCAATCAAAACAATACAATATACAAACTAAAGTACAACCTAAGTACAATGAAGTAAAAATGCAGACAATGAGGTACAAAATGCAGACAATGAGGTACAAAAACTTTTTTAACGCAATGTGCAAATGCAAATGAGGTATGAAATTCTATGAATGTAGTGCAAATCTCTTTAATAAATAGATAATATAATGTAGTGTTAAAGTGAGTGTTAAGGTGAGTGTTTGTTTAAAGTGAGTGTGTGCATGTGGATGTGTACAATGAGTGTAGATGGATGGGTTGATGGTGTTACATAATAATAATAATAATAATAATAATAATAATAATAATAATAATAATAATAATAATAATAATTCATTGCATTTATAAAGCGGTTCTCAGGAACCTGGTCGCTGACATTAGGTGGGGAAAACAGAGAAAACAAAGAAACAAAGGGAACATAAGACCACGGGAAAACAGCATGATACACAGAAAACATAAGGCCACAGTAACAAAGATCACAACAGGTTGGAAGGGGGTGTTAAGGAGTCATTGTCATTGAGCATCCTGATTGCCTGGGGATAGAAGCTCCTTCTGAGTCTCTCTGTGCTTGCCATGAGACTCCGGTAGCGCTTGCCTGACCGCAGCAGTGCAAAGAGGCAGTTGTTTGGGTTCTCTTAGCCTTTCCCATGCACCACTTGTTGTAAATGTCTTGGAGAGTGGGAAACCCCCCTCCAATTGTGCGTTCGGCTGAACGGGCCACTCTCTGTAGTCTGATACGGTCGTGTGCGGTGCTATTCCCAAACCAGGAGGGGATGTTACCAGTGCCGTCTGGTAAACAGGTAAACGGGTTATTGAATAATAGCGCTGCCCGAGGCTTAGTGGCAATGCACATGTACAGTCGTACACCTGGCAGTAACAGGGAAAATGCATAAAACACCCTGGAACCTGATAAACAAGCTTAAAGCCAGGTACATTTTTCAAGCACGACATGCAGATTTGCAGTTTTGCCTTATTTGAATCGAACTCTATAAGCTTAGTACACACGTCACAAACTGCACGATGCAACACACCGAGTGAGAGAGGGAGAGACCGAGAGAGAGCGCACGCGCGAGAGAGAGAGAGAGAGAGCAAGAGAGAGAGAGCGAGAGAGAGAGACCGCGAGAGCGAGAGAGCAAGAGAGAGAGAGCAACGGCGGGAACAGAATAGATTGCATTAAAAACTCACCCTAATGCAGAATCAGGTCCAAGAGGAAGGAGACGACCGTGGAGATGACAAAGTTCACCAGTCCCATGATATTGTCCCCCCCGTTGGGATGAACTTGGGAGTCTGTTCCTAGTTTTTCTGCCACACGTTAGCACTCGATAACGTAGCTAACGCTAGCTAGCTAGCTAGCATTAGCTAACGCTAGCTAGTTAGGTTAGCTAACGCTAGTTAGCTGTCCCTGCCTTTAGCTAAGCTACTAGCCGACATGGCTAGCCTGACTGAACGTTCTAACACGCAACAACTTTCATCTTCAGTCCATCTGCCGAAGGTCCTCTTCGTCTTGGCATAACCTAATCACTATACTTGGTATTGATAAGCTTACGGCATGCAGCGTTATTTCTTCTGCTCCGATGCTGCACATTTGGTTTTCAAAAGTAGGATACTCTTGGCCAAGACATCCACTCGCTTCCGTGGATAGCGCCGAATAGACCCCATACCTGTACCCCCTCCCCTCGTGGATAATACCGGTCTTCTTCACATCTCTCTACCGACTAACAGACGCCAACCAGCTCCCCCTAGTGTTAGTCCTCCCACAATGCTTTGCAGAGCCCGGAACACTATTCTACAAACGTGTCTAATGTGAAATATATAAGCATGTAAGCAAAACTAGATTTTAGGTCTGTAATGGAAGGTGATTGTTAACATTCTATTTATTTGTATTTTTATAAAATAAAAATAATTTTTTTTTTTTTTTTTTTTCGCGAGGCCCCCCTTCTCGCGAGGCCCTGTGCGACCGCACTGCTCGCACGCCCCTAGCGGCGGCCCTGGATGTTACCAGTCAGGATGCTCTATTGTGCATGAGTAGAAGTTCTTAAGGATCTTCGGACTCATTTTGAACTTCCTTAGGTGCCTAAGGAAGTAGAGGCGCTGCCGTGCCTTCTTTACTACATTGCCAATGTGTGTGGTCCATGTCAAGTCCATTAGTACGTGGAAACGTTCAGTTCGGCCGATATATTGCTTGATGTATATTTCCTCAGATAGCTGGTATATTTTTTTTGAATACATACAGGCTTCAATAGAACTGGAACCAAAGTCTGGCACCAAGCAGAGCATAGAACGCTGGTGTTCTGTCATGATGTGACCCTTCCTTCTTTTATAGTTTCCTTGGATTTGCATAGCCCACAGAGACCACAGGATGGATGCCAGAGAAACCCTTGTGTAACTCAAGTGTTTAGCTCTACTCTACTGTAATACGTCTTGTGTTTACTCTTTGGCCAACAGAACATAGCAGCTACAGTAGCCTCAAAGGGATATTTCACTGTAGTAGAACTAGTCTTACCCCCATCTAAGATCACAGTAAGCTAGCAACCACTGACTGCTGTCCATGTGTGCGGTCAAAACCACCATTCCTCTCAGGCTCGTCATTCACGTCCATTCATTTTGAGGACCAGGTCTAAATATACCTCTGCAGTATAAACAAACTACACAGCAATATTATTCTTTGCAATATGTTTTTTCCAACACGGTCTCATCAGAGGTAGATAATGTACATTATGTTATATAGCCTTAAGTAATAGATTTACGTATTATATTGGGAAAAGTCCAAAACAAACGCTACAACCACAGGAGTTGAACCAACAATCATTGCAGTCGCAGGTGAGTGCTCTCACCACTATCTAACTATGATTATAGTTACAGTTAGTTTTAACATTCGCTTAACGGTTATGGTTAAGAAAGACATAAAGTTATGGTTAAGGTTAGGGTTAGATCCCCAGCAGTCAGATTTTTTTTTTAAATATGTAATATATTATGTACTTATTTGTATATGTCGGATACAATACGTACATATATTACTTATTATATACTTATGGCTATAACATAGGCCTACATTAAGTACCTTTTTTCCTGTGGTCGAATAGTACTTTATTTACATATTTTAAGCTAGACCAGGCTGATTCTTCTGTAATGGTACTTGTATTTTTCTTTTAAGTTTATGTTGCCATTTTCTAATGATCAGTAAAGGAACTATTTCTCACTTAAGGTGTAGTTTGACAAACTTTTCACAGAATGTTTAGACTCTTTCTTCCATCAAGGCATCATAAGTAACCCACCCCCAAACATTCTGTGCAAGGCAAAGATACACAGCACACTCAAATTGACCTGATCTGCTTTTATTTTTCAAAGGTAATACATCTGTAAAGACACATCAAAAGTCAAAATAAACACATACCTTTGACTCTGAATAGTTTGTTTTTAATTGAAATCTGCAGAGCAGTAGTTTGTTTATACTTGCAGAAGTATGACATTTAGACTAGGTGACCAAAATGAATGGAAGTGAGCGAGGAGCCTGACACCTGGGAGGAATGGTGGTGTTGACAGCAGACACCAGGGACAGGTCAACAGCAGTCGCTAGTTTACTAGTAGATGACTTTACATAGACTGCTGAAACTAAAGTGAAATATCCCTTTAAGGTGAGACAGCACCCAAAGGGAAAAAAGATATTTGAATAGATATCACTATATGAAACTTTCCCAGTTTGTTATGTACATATAAACTAAGAAAAAATATATTGCAAGTTTTCTGAATTTTATGTTTATATATGCAAATGAGGCACTTCTCCATTAAATATGTGCACATTTATGGATGCAATCATGTGAGGATTCGCCTGTTTCCCTGGACCTTTATTCCCTGTCTCCTCACCTCACCAGCCCCCACCCTTGTGAGAATTTTTGCCTGCCTCCTACTCTTCACCAGCCCCCACCCTTGGACATTCTGTTCCTCTACCTTCACGCACCTGTTGGGAGTTTGTAATCACCTCGGGAGAGTACATAGGTTGCAGACTCCCCTCCAGTCCTTGTCGGGTCGTTCTTGTTACTACAATCTACTGCCGCGTCTCCGGCGTGAGACGTCGTGCCACCCCTGTACATCACCACCTGTCGCCGTTTGCCTGGAGTGGGACGCCGTCTTCGCTCTCTAATTCTCTACGGGAGGTTTTCCAGTGTTCCCACTCCAGACGTCAAGGCGGCTCGCCATCGCTCCCGATTCCACGGGAGGAAGGCGTCTCTTCGTGATCCTCGTTCCTGGGGTGAGGCTCGTCGTCGCTCCCTAGTATTCCACGGGAGGACGGCGTGTTCCCATCCCGGTCCCCTGGGACCCCCTTTGTTCTGCGCTGCCCGTCTGCAGCATCCGAGGAGGCGGAAGAGGATCTCCGTGCCAGGCCTCCGCCGTCGGGCCCCTGTCCCCGTGCCAGGCCTCCGCCGTCGGGCCCCTGTCCCCATGCCAGGCCTCCGCCGTCGGGCCCCTGTCCCCGTGCCAGGCCTCCGCCGTCGGGCCCCTGTTCCCTTGCCAGGCCTCCGCCGTCGGAACCCTGTCCTCATCCCTGTAAGCAGCTCTGGCCCTCGCCCTGTCCAAGGCCTTAACCCTGTTCTCTGTCCCTGTCTCCAGCCCGCCTCTCCGGGCCTCTGTCCCTGTCCCCCTCTCCAGTGCCCCTGGTCCTGGCCCTGACACTTAGCCCTGGTCCTTAGCCCTGGCCCTTAGCCTTAGCCTGTTCGCCTCTTAAAGGCACAGTGCCGCATTTTCCAGATTTCCTTGTCTCTAGTGTTTTTGTGTTCTCCCTTAAAGGGACTGTGCCGCTTTTTGTTTTGTAATAAATAAATGCCCTGTTTTGGCTTACTCTCATACCTGTCTTGTGTTGTGCGATTGGGGTCGGTTACAAACCATAACAGTACGACCCGACCAGTCGACGACCCCAGCCAGCACGGACAGTGTATGTGAGTTAGCCTCTTTGGTTTCCCTGTTAGCTCCCCTGTTAGCCTCGTTAGCTCCCCTGTTAGCTACCCTGTTCCCCACAGCTAGGACTGTCCTTCCAGCTAGCTTGTTCTCCTTTGCTAGTCCAGCCCTGTCTGCTAGCCTAGCTCCGGCAGCTAGCGCAGCCTCTATGCTAATGTAGCAGTACAGCTAGCATAGGCCCTGTAGCTAGCAATGCTCTGGCAGCTACCCAGTCCCTCTGCTAGCCCCACTTTAGGTGTAGCTTCCCCTGCTAGCATGGCCCAGTTTTTTTGTTTGTTGCCTTGTCTTGTCCCCTGCCCCGCTGTCTGATTCCGTAGTGTTCTGACCGTCATGTTAGTGTTCTGCCCCGTCATGGTAGTTTTTCGGTCGCCCGGTGGCTCCCGTGGAGGGGGAGGTACTGTGAGGATTCGCCTGTTTCCCTGGACCTTTATTCCCTGTCTCCTCACCTCACCAGCCCCCACCCTTGTGAGAACTTTTGCCTGCCTCCTACTCTTCACCAGCCCCCACCCTTGGACATTCTGTTCCTCTACCTTCACGCACCTGTTGGGAGTTTGCAATCACCTCGGGAGAGTACATAGGTTGCAGACTCCCCTCCAGTCCTTGTCGGGTCGTTCTTGTTACTACAATCTACTGCCGCGTCTCCGGCGTGAGACGTCGTGCCACCCCTGTACATCACCACCTGTCGCCGTTTGCCTGGAGTGGGACGCCGTCTTCGCTCTCTAATTCTCTACGGGAGGTTTTCCAGTGTTCCCACTCCAGACGTCAAGGCGGCTCGCCATCGCTCCCGATTCCACGGGAGGAAGGCGTCTCTTCGTGATCCTCGTTCCTGGGGTGAGGCTCGTCGTCGCTCCCTAGTATTCCACGGGAGGACGGCGTGTTCCCATCCCGGTCCCCTGGGACCCCCTTTGTTCTGCGCTGCCCGTCTGCAGCATCCGAGGAGGCGGAAGAGGATCTCCGTGCCAGGCCTCCGCCGTCGGGCCCCTGTCCCCGTGCCAGGCCTCCGCCGTCGGGCCCCTGTCCCCGTGCCAGGCCTCCGCCGTCGGGCCCCTGTCCCCGTGCCAGGCCTCCGCCGTCGGGCCCCTGTTCCCTTGCCAGGCCTCCGCCGTCGGAACCCTGTCCTCATCCCTGTAAGCAGCTCTGGCCCTCACCCTGTCCAAGGCCTTAACCCTGTTCTCTGTCCCTGTCTCCAGCCCGCCTCTCCGGGCCTCTGTCCCTGTCCCCCTCTCCAGTGCCCCTGGTCCTGGCCCTGACACTTAGCCCTGGTCCTTAGCCCTGGCCCTTAGCCTTAGTCCCTTAGCCTGTTCGCTTCTTAAAGGCACAGTGCCGCATTTTCCAGATTTCCTTGTCTCTAGTGTTTTTGTGTTCTCCCTTAAAGGGACTGTGCCGCTTTTTGTTTTGTAATAAATAAATGCCCTGTTTTGGCTTACTCTCATACCTGTCTTGTGTTGTGCGATTGGGGTCGGTTACAAACCATAACAAATCAGGCAAAATGAAGTCAAATAAACAACTAAATGTGTGTTATTGACGTTTTATTGTCACTAGTTTCATAGAAGACATGTTTAGGAAGCAAAATATAACAAAATCTCAATATCGTCGAAAAAAAGCAAAAAGGCGATTTTGGGGGTGCCTTGCCTTAACACTTTCAGTGCCAAAAACGAGTTAAGTTGTTTCTGGGTAGTTTTTCCTTTTTTTCCATATTTTTATTCATTATCCACACAGGGAGCCTGTTGTTACCATAGGGAATGAGTCTGAGGTCGCCAAGGTGCAATACCGGCCGCATCCCGCTAGACGGCGGTATTGAGCACCCTTTGTAACCTTGTATCTTGGCCTGTGTAATGGCCAAACGTCTCCGGTTTCCTTGTCGGGCGAGGGCAGCCGTTCTCCTGGTTCCATTGAAACCAGGGGCGGAGCTAGGGGGTGGCTACCTGGGCTCAAGCCCCGGATGTATTCTGAAAAGCCCCGAATCTATTTTTAAAAAAATTAAAAAAAATTAAAAAAAAATTAAAAAAATGTTTTTTTTTTTTTTTTTACAATTCATCATTGTTACATGAAAATATGTTTGCACCAGATTTAGCAGAAGCTAATTTCCATCTGTGGTCTATCCAGCTGCTAACTGTATTTGAGTGAGTTAAGTCTTGGTGTTATGGTAGACTCAGACCTAAGCTTTAAATCACAATCAACAAGTTGACAAAAACCTAATTCTTCCACCTTAGAAACATAGCTAAAGTACGGCCATTTATAAATCAAAAGGACGCTGAAAACCAGATCCATGCCTTTATCTCAAGCCAACTCGACTACTGTAATGCACTCCTTACCGGCCTCCCAAAAAAATACGATGATAACTATTTTATTGCAATGCACTATTGCATTATTTTATTCTATTTTACTAACTATTTTATTGCACTGCAATTTTACTTTGTATCAGTGAATCATAGACGCCTGGCCATAAGAGCATTCGGAGCATCTCTGCTCTCCCACTATTGAACTTGGGGGAGCAAAGGTATGATCTTGCTCCACCACTTTTTGATTATATGAAAAATATGATATATCCCCCCCCAATATATAAATCTAACACACTGAGTTTTATAGTGAAAAGAGCAGCTTTATTGGTCAAGATTGAAGGCTCTATATTGCAGGAAATTGCACGTACAGGTTCATTAAATTCAAAAAAAATCTGTCGTGGAGGGGGTCGTGCCGGACCCCCTCCAAACCACCCCTTGCCTACCAAAAAAAAATAAAGAAAAATAAAGAAAAAAAAAAGGAAAGAAAAAAAAAAAAAAATCCTAAATCCGCCCCTGATTGAAACGCGTCAAAAATTCCCGATCCATATGTTGTGGTGGATTATGCCGTGGGCCAAATGGACATTGGATGTACCAGATGGCGATCAAACAATTGGAATATTATTTTTGGAATACTCCCGATCACAGGTAAGAACGATCTGACATCGACATGAAAGAGCTCCCGGTCAATGAATATCAAAAAAAGGAAGTAAAACAATTCAAAACTAAATAAAAAGTGAAGATTCGAGGACAAAAGAAAGAAGGAAGAATGAACACGAGGACAAATGAATGAAAAGCAACCCCAGATGAAGTAAATACACAGATGGAAAAGTCTCAACACGAGGCAATGATGCAACAGGTAGAATAAGCTAGCGGGACGCTGAATGTCAATGCAGAGAAGCTACAGGCTAACATACAAACTAGCTTACAAGCTAACATAGAGGCTAACCAGGCCACCACACAGATTGGATTGGGAGCAATGCGGAGCATACAATGTAACACTGAAAAATCCAACGGAGGTGGCAATGAAGCGTCGGAGCTATGTAGAAATAAAGAAAATTCAGAAAAAGAAAGGAACCGGGTCCCACCGGCGTGCAGGAGACGACGAGGGACACGGCGCGGAGAGGATGAAAGGAGCCGGGAGGGGAAGGAGAGAGGCCTACGCTGACGCAGAGGATGGAGAGGGCGCGCAGGTGGACCAGAACCGAGAGACGAGGACGAGGAGAGGAGGACGGGAGGAGGAAAAGAGGGGACCTGAACCGATTCAAAGCAGAACAACTATGAAGAACAACAAAGGGACACGAGAAAGGGGCATGAAGGGACACGGTGATCCAAGGAAAGATACAAGACAAAATCAATGCGGAAGAGTACCCAATACAAACATACACACGGGGGACCTGGGGATGAGAATAGATGCAACAGAGGAAAGATAATTGTACAGTTACCCCAAGAAGTATAAAACTATAACACCAGAATTTGGAATAATTAACACTATGATTTACAATACACACGTTATAGACAAACAATTAGAAATTTATTTTAAAAAGGGACACGCTGATTAGGAAACATATTGGGAAATAATACACGATGGACTGGTATGAAGGAACTACAGGATTACACGTGACCCACAATACAAACGAACATGAACATAAGAAAGACGGATTCAGAGCATTGACTGGGAGCTCTGAGGCCGTCCACAGAACGAATGTTGGACTTATATAGTGCACATTTCGCCACTAGAGGGAGCCCTCTCACTAGGAGAGCCACTACTCCTCACCCTTCCAACGGGGAACAGAGGGATACGACTAAGATCCTCTAACACCATGGGAGCGCCAAATGTTGTCTTTTTTCTTTGAGTCATGTTAGAATCTGAGTTATGTTAGAATAGCAGTTGCTTTAAATGTGCACATGGACATTTGTGGAGGACAATAATTTAAAAAATGTTGGACATGAAGAGAAGCTTGGGGAATCTCCATTGGGGATATCTCCGTCACTAGGGGGGGGGCTTCTCCAATAGGAGAGCTGATTCCCCTCCAAACCGCCAACAGGGGCAAAAAGTGCTAACCATATAACTTACTTTTTTTCATTTCATTAAAAAAATTTAAGTCATGTTAACATAAATGTATATAGTGATATCGGTGACATGGGAGGTACAGAAGTGGGCAGGCTGAGTTCAGTGGGGGGGAATGTCAGGGGGAGGGGCCATCGTTCCAGCGGTTCGACCCGGGAGAGGGGGGGGTCTTGCGTGTTGTGGGATTGGCATGGGTGGGGTGGGGTTTCCTGGGCCCCTCGGCCGGCGTGGCCGGGGGTCGGTCTGGTCGCCGGGCCGGGGGGACACCGGGCTTGGGGTTGCGGGGGGTCGGGGGGGCATTGAGGCGTGGTGCTTTGGCCTTCTGCAGGCCTGGGCTTGGGGTTCTCGTGGGCCGGGGGCCTGGCGGTCGGGCGGGGGCGGGTGGGGGCTCTGGGTGCTCGGCTCCGCACATGGTGGACCAGGATATGGGGGTGTTCTGTTTCTCGGGGAGGAGGGCGGGAGGGAGGGGTTTCTCTTATGGGGGTCAGAGCGGCTGAGCTTTGCCCAGTGGGGTCTTGTGTGTTGCGGGGTCGATGTGCGTGGGGTGGGGCTCTCGGTGACATGGGAAGTAACGGGCTTGGCTCGGTGGGGGGGAGTCCCCTATCCTCTCCTCTACTGGCCTGGCCCAATTGATTCAAGGGACCCGTGTCGCTGGGGGCCCGGCTCTGCGCGTATCGGCCTGGGATATGGGGGAGTTCTACGAGCTTAGCTCAGGGGGGGGGGGGGGAATGTCGGGGGGGGGGCATCGATTCCGCGGTTTGGCCCGGGAGAGTGTGGTCTTGTATGTTGTGGGGTCGTTGTGCGTGGGGTGAGGGGCTTGGTGACATGGGAGGTAGCGGGCTTGGCTCGGTGGGGGGGAGTACCACCCCTCGTTCCTCTACTGAGCCTGGCCCAATTAAATTCAAGGGACCTGTGTCGCCGAGTGCTCGGCCCTGCGTGGGACGTACCTGGGATGTGGGGGAGCCCTATTTCTAGGGGGAGATGGCGGGAGGGGGGGATCCCTCTTATGGGGGTCTGGGAGGCTGAACGCAGCCATATTCAAGGGGCCCATGTTAGTGTGTTGCTATGTCATTGATGTCATTGTACTTACTTTACTTACTTAGGCCCATCGCTCCCAATGGAGCATAGGCCATCTACGACTTTTCTCCATCCAACACGGCTTTGGGCTGTCCTTTCTGCCTCCCCCCAGCTAGTTCCTTGTCTCTTGAGCTCCGCCTCAGTGTCCCGCCTCCAGGTGTTCTTAGGCCGCCCTCTCTTCCGCTTCCCCTGGGGATTCCAAGTCCAGAACCGAGAGACGAGGACGAGGAGAGGAGGACGGGAGGAGGAAAAGAGGGGACCTGAACCGATTCAAAGCAGAACAACTATGAAGAACAACAAAGGGACACGAGAAAGGGGCATGAAGGGACACGGTGATCCAAGGAAAGATACAAGACAAAATCAATGCGGAAGAGTACCCAATACAAACATACACACGGGGGACCTGGGGATGAGAATAGATGCAACAGAGGAAAGATAATTGTACAATTACCCCAAGAAGTATAAAACTATAACACCAGAATTTGGAATAATTAACACTATGATTTACAATACACACGTTATAGACAAACAATTAGAAATTTATTTTAAAAAGGGACACGCTGATTAGGAAACATATTGGGAAATAATACACGATGGACTGGTATGAAGGAACTACAGGATTACACGTGACCCACAATACAAACGAACATGAACATAAGAAAGACGGATTCAGAGCATTGACTGGGAGCTCTGAGGCCGTCCACAGAACGAATGTTGGACTTATATAGTGCACATTTCGCCACTAGAGGGAGCCCTCTCACTAGGAGAGCCACTACTCCTCACCCTTCCAACGGGGAACAGAGGGATACGACTAAGATCCTCTAACACCATGGGAGTGCCAAATGTTGTCTTTTTTCTTTGAGTCATGTTAGAATCTGAGTTATGTTAGAATAGCAGTTGCTTTAAATGTGCACATGGACATTTGTGGAGGACAATAATTTAAAAAATGTTGGACATGAAGAGAAGCTTGGGGAATCTCCATTGGGGATATCTCCGTCACTAGGGGGGGGGCTTCTCCAATAGGAGAGCTGATTCCCCTCCAAACCGCCAACAGGGGCAAAAAGTGCTAACCATATAACTTACTTTTTTTCATTTCATTAAAAAATTTTAAGTCATGTTAACATAAATGTATATAGTGATATCGGTGACATGGGAGGTACAGAAGTGGGCAGGCTGAGTTCAGTGGGGGGGAATGTCAGGGGGAGGGGCCATCGTTCCAGCGGTTCGACCCGGGAGAGGGGGGGGTCTTGCGTGTTGTGGGATTGGCATGGGTGGGGTGGGGTTTCCTGGGCCCCTCGGCCGGCGTGGCCGGGGGTCGGTCTGGTCGCCGGGCCGGGGGGACACCGGGCTTGGGGTTGCGGGGGGTCGGGGGGGCATTGAGGCGTGGTGCTTTGGCCTTCTGCAGGCCTGGGCTTGGGGTTCTCGTGGGCCGGGGGCCTGGCGGTCGGGCGGGGGCGGGTGGGGGCTCTGGGTGCTCGGCTCCGCACATGGTGGACCAGGATATGGGGGTGTTCTGTTTCTCGGGGAGGAGGGCGGGAGGGAGGGGTTTCTCTTATGGGGGTCAGAGCGGCTGAGCTTTGCCCAGTGGGGTCTTGTGTGTTGCGGGGTCGATGTGCGTGGGGTGGGGCTCTCGGTGACATGGGAAGTAACGGGCTTGGCTCGGTGGGGGGGAGTCCCCTATCCTCTCCTCTACTGGCCTGGCCCAATTGATTCAAGGGACCCGTGTCGCTGGGGGCCCGGCTCCGCGCGGATCGGCCTGGGATATGGGGGAGTTCTACGAGCTTAGCTCAGGGGGGGGGGGGGGGGGGAATGTCGGGGGGGGCATCGATTCCGCGGTTTGGCCCGGGAGAGTGTGGTCTTGTATGTTGTGGGGTCGTTGTGCGTGGGGTGAGGGGCTTGGTGACATGGGAGGTAGCGGGCTTGGCTCGGTGGGGGGGAGTACCACCCCTCGTTCCTCTACTGAGCCTGGCCCAATTAAATTCAAGGGACCTGTGTCGCCGAGTGCTCGGCCCTGCGTGGGACGTACCTGGGATGTGGGGGAGCCCTATTTCTAGGGGGAGATGGCGGGAGGGGGGGATCCCTCTTATGGGGGTCTGGGAGGCTGAACGCAGCCATATTCAAGGGGCCCATGTTAGTGTGTTGCTATGTCATTGATGTCATTGTACTTACTTTACTTACTTAGGCCCATCGCTCCCAATGGAGCATAGGCCATCTACGACTTTTCTCCATCCAACACGGCTTTGGGCTGTCCTTTCTGCCTCCCCCCAGCTAGTTCCTTGTCTCTTGAGCTCCGCCTCAGTGTCCCGCCTCCAGGTGTTCTTAGGCCGCCCTCTCTTCCGCTTCCCCTGGGGATTCCAAGTCCAGAACCGAGAGACGAGGACGAGGAGAGGAGGACGGGAGGAGGAAAAGAGGGGACCTGAACCGATTCAAAGCAGAACAACTATGAAGAACAACAAAGGGACACGAGAAAGGGGCATGAAGGGACACGGTGATCCAAGGAAAGATACAAGACAAAATCAATGCGGAAGAGTACCCAATACAAACATACACACGGGGGACCTGGGGATGAGAATAGATGCAACAGAGGAAAGATAATTGTACAATTACCCCAAGAAGTATAAAACTATAACACCAGAATTTGGAATAATTAACACTATGATTTACAATACACACGTTATAGACAAACAATTAGAAATTTATTTTAAAAAGGGACACGCTGATTAGGAAACATATTGGGAAATAATACACGATGGACTGGTATGAAGGAACTACAGGATTACACGTGACCCACAATACAAACGAACATGAACATAAGAAAGACGGATTCAGAGCATTGACTGGGAGCTCTGAGGCCGTCCACAGAACGAATGTTGGACTTATATAGTGCACATTTCGCCACTAGAGGGAGCCCTCTCACTAGGAGAGCCACTACTCCTCACCCTTCCAACGGGGAACAGAGGGATACGACTAAGATCCTCTAACACCATGGGAGTGCCAAATGTTGTCTTTTTTCTTTGAGTCATGTTAGAATCTGAGTTATGTTAGAATAGCAGTTGCTTTAAATGTGCACATGGACATTTGTGGAGGACAATAATTTAAAAAATGTTGGACATGAAGAGAAGCTTGGGGAATCTCCATTGGGGATATCTCCGTCACTAGGGGGGGGGCTTCTCCAATAGGAGAGCTGATTCCCCTCCAAACCGCCAACAGGGGCAAAAAGTGCTAACCATATAACTTACTTTTTTTCATTTCATTAAAATTTTTTAAGTCATGTTAACATAAATGTATATAGTGATATCGGTGACATGGGAGGTACAGAAGTGGGCAGGCTGAGTTCAGTGGGGGGGAATGTCAGGGGGAGGGGCCATCGTTCCAGCGGTTCGACCCGGGAGAGGGGGGGGTCTTGCGTGTTGTGGGATTGGCATGGGTGGGGTGGGGTTTCCTGGGCCCCTCGGCCGGCGTGGCCGGGGGTCGGTCTGGTCGCCGGGCCGGGGGGACACCGGGCTTGGGGTTGCGGGGGGTCGGGGGGGCATTGAGGCGTGGTGCTTTGGCCTTCTGCAGGCCTGGGCTTGGGGTTCTCGTGGGCCGGGGGCCTGGCGGTCGGGCGGGGGCGGGTGGGGGCTCTGGGTGCTCGGCTCCGCACATGGTGGACCAGGATATGGGGGTGTTCTGTTTCTCGGGGAGGAGGGCGGGAGGGAGGGGTTTCTCTTATGGGGGTCAGAGCGGCTGAGCTTTGCCCAGTGGGGTCTTGTGTGTTGCGGGGTCGATGTGCGTGGGGTGGGGCTCTCGGTGACATGGGAAGTAACGGGCTTGGCTCGGTGGGGGGGAGTCCCCTATCCTCTCCTCTACTGGCCTGGCCCAATTGATTCAAGGGACCCGTGTCGCTGGGGGCCCGGCTCCGCGCGTATCGGCCTGGGATATGGGGGAGTTCTACGAGCTTAGTTCAGGGGGGGGGGGGGAATGTCGGGGGGGGCATCGATTCCGCGGTTTGGCCCGGGAGAGTGTGGTCTTGTATGTTGTGGGGTCGTTGTGCGTGGGGTGAGGGGCTTGGTGACATGGGAGGTAGCGGGCTTGGCTCGGTGGGGGGGAGTACCACCCCTCGTTCCTCTACTGAGCCTGGCCCAATTAAATTCAAGGGACCTGTGTCGCCGAGTGCTCGGCCCTGCGTGGGACGTACCTGGGATGTGGGGGAGCCCTATTTCTAGGGGGAGATGGCGGGAGGGGGGGATCCCTCTTATGGGGGTCTGGGAGGCTGAACGCAGCCATATTCAAGGGGCCCATGTTAGTGTGTTGCTATGTCATTGATGTCATTGTACTTACTTTACTTACTTAGGCCCATCGCTCCCAATGGAGCATAGGCCATCTACGACTTTTCTCCATCCAACACGGCTTTGGGCTGTCCTTTCTGCCTCCCCCCAGCTAGTTCCTTGTCTCTTGAGCTCCGCCTCAGTGTCCCGCCTCCAGGTGTTCTTAGGCCGCCCTCTCTTCCGCTTCCCCTGGGGATTCCAAGTCAGGGCCTGGCGTGTAGTACTGGTAGCCGGTTTCCTCAAAGTGTGGCCTATCCATCCCCACTTTCGTCTCAGAATCTGCTTCTCCACTGGTTCCTGTATTCCTTTCAGCCGTAGTTCCTCATTCTTGATTTTGTTTGGCCACCGGATCCCAAAGATGCGTTTCAGACAGCTGTTTATAAATGTCTGTATCTTCTGCAATGTTCTTTTCATCACTCTCCAAGTCTCTGAACCGTAGAGAAGGACGGATTTTACATTTGAATTGAAGAGCCGCACTTTGGTTGTCATGGCGATGTCCTTGGAGGACCAGATGTTCTTCAGAATGATGAAGGCTGCTCTGGCTTTGCCTACTCTGGCTGTGACGTCGCCGTCTGTGCCGCCCTTCTTATCCAAGATGCTGCCTAGGTAAGTGAAGGAGTTGACTTCCTGTATGGATTCATCACCTACTGTGACTGTGTTATTGGTAGAGGTGTTGATCATCATTAGGTTGGTTTTCTTCCTGTTTATTCTCAACCCAGTCTCAAGGGATGTAGTTGCCAGCTTGGTTGTCTTATCCTGCATCTGGTTGTAGTTGTGTGACAGGAGAGCCAGGTCAGCAAAGTCGAGGTCATCCAGTTGTGTCCATAGGGTCCACTGTATGCTGTTTTTCTTTCCTTTTGTGGTGGTCTTCATAATCCAGTCTATGACTAGGAGGAAGAGAAAGGGCGATAGGAGGCATCCCTGACACACACCGGTCTTGACCTCAAAACTCTCTGACAGTTGGCCTGCATGTAGAACTTTGCATGATGTTCCTTGATAGGTGTTTTGAATCAGAGTGATGATTTTCTTTTGGATATCATAATACCTCAGCAGTTTCCACAGAGTCTCTCTATCCACGCTGTCAAAGGCTTTTTCATAGTCTATGAAGTTTATGTATAATGGAGAGTTCCATTCGATGGATTGCTCTATAATGATGCGCAGGGTGGCGATCTGGTCCGTACAAGATCTGTTTCTCCGGAAGCCTGCCTGCTGGTCTCGAAGCATGGGATCCACAGCAACACTCATTCTGTCCAGTATAATTCTGTTGAGAACTTTTCCCGGTGCTGATAGAAGCATTATTCCTCTGTAGTTGTTGCAGTTGGTGAGATCTCCCTTTTTTGGTAGCTTGATGATGATTCCATCTTTCCATTCTTCTGGAATCTTTTCTTCCTCCCAGATCTTGGTGAAGAAGCTATGAAGCATATCTACCGCAGTCTTCAAGTCGGCCTTGATAGCTTCTGCTGGTATTTCATCTGGTCCTGCAGATTTTCCGTCCTTCGTTGAGATAATAGCTTTTTTTTTTATCTCTGCTTTGCTGGGTTTATCACAGTTTATTGGAAGTGTTCTCTCCGCTTGTGTAATGTCCGCTGGCTCTGTCGGGCTGGTTGGTTCAGTCGTTTTTTTTTAAATGTTCAGCCCATCTTCTCCGCTGCTCCTCTGTTGTTGTAAGTGGGTTTCTCTGTTTGTCTTTTACCGGTTTGTCCATCTGTTGGAACTTGCTTGCTAACTTCCTAGTGATCATATAGAGGTCTTTGATGTTGTCTTGCCCTGCCGCTGTTTCTGCTTGTTTGGCTAGGTTGTCTATGTGATCTCTTTTATCCTTCTTAATGCCACTCTTCACCTCCTTATTGGCTTGGGTGTATTCTTCCTGTGCCTTTGCTTTTGCTGATCTTGTTTTTCTTGTGTTCAGTTTCTCTTTCCTCTCCTGTCTTTCTTTCAGTTTTTGGAGTGTTTCCATTGAGACCCATTCCTTGTGTTTTGTCTTCTTCTTTCCCAATATTTCTTTGCAGGTGTCCAGCCAAAACGTCTTTGTGTGCTGCCATTGAGTTTCTATGTCCGCATCTGTGTCTTCATCCTGTTCCTGTAGTTGCTGGTACCTGTTGGTAAGGCTGATCTGGAATCTACTCTGTATTTCTTTGTTCCTAAGAAGTCCGACGTCATATCTGGTTCTTGCGCCAGTGGTTGTGGCGTACTTCTTCAGACGTAGTTTTATGATCGTCAGCACGAGATGATGGTCTGATGCCACGTCTGCCCCTCTCTTGACTTGTACATCTTGCCATGACCTCCTGAACTTTCTGTTGATGTATATGTGGTCTATTTGATTCTCCGTAACTTGATCTGGAGATCTCCATGTGGCCTTGTGGATACGTTTGTGGGGGAAGATGCTGCCTCCTATTACCAGTTGGTTGAGGGAGCACAGGTCTGCAAACCTTTCTCCATTTTCATTAATCTGCCCCAATCCATGTACGCCCATGATGTCTTCGTAGCCCGTGTTGTTGGCTCCTATCTTGGCATTGAAATCACCCATGAGGATGGTGATATATTTTTCTCTCTGTCTGTCCAGTACAGCCTGCAGTTGTTCATAGAAATTGTCTTTCTTCTCGTCTTCGGTGTTGTTTGTTGGCACGTAGGACTGAATGATGGATAGTCTGATGTTGTCCTTCTTAGTGGTGAACTTGGCAGTGATGATTCGTGGGTTCACCGGTTCCCAACCAATGAGAGAGTGCTGTGCCTCTGGAGCCAGCATCAGGGCCACCCCTTCCGTGTGTGGGGCGCCTTCTTCTGTATGACCGCAGTAGAGCACCATCTCCCCAGATGCCAATCTCAGTTGCCCTGCTTGTAGCCACCTTGTCTCACACAAGCCAAGGAGAGAGATGCTGTAGTTCCTCATCTCCTGTGCTACCTGGACTGTCTTCCCTGGTTCGTACATCGTCCTGATGTTCCATGTGGCAATTCTGGTGGTTTTCCTGGGGGTTAACACTTTGAGCGCCACTCATGGCTAATCTCGGGTTTACAATTGTGACGTTGAAAGCCACGTCACGGCTTTTCTCGGGATTAAAGAAAAAAAAATTATTAGCGATCTGAAATCATATTGCATCACGCGAGCCTACCGTTGGAGATCCAGGGGCCGCCGGCGATCAGATGTGAAAAAAGTGCCCCCTATCGTCTCCCAGATGGTAAATCACCCTTTTGGAATGGACTCAATGAAAATGGATGGGGGAAAAAAATATTCCAGTCCACATTTTCCAGTCCACTGATGCAGCCGGAGTTACCAGAGTTCATTCTGGAGCCTCTGAGCCGCAGCGAGCATGGGTTATACTGTACACACGTTGGATCAATATACTTATCGATTTTTTCTAATGGTGATCAGGAATTGGAATATACCATTTGGATACCATCTGATGTCAGGTAAGGAATCTATGTTATCAGTGTTAGGATAATCAGACTCGTTTTCATGGAGATATAAGCGTTTCCACTATATGTGATATGGCTGTTTCACTGTAAAAGCCATGAGTAAATAATATCAGCGATTATCAGCGCACGGCACGAGCGTGCGTGCGCACACATAATTTATACTATCGACCATCTAGCGTTTATTTGAAAACGATTCATAAATAGACCGACAAATGATAACGTTCTGGAATATTCCAGTAAAAGGCGATTATCAGGGAATGTGTTGTTTTTTCTTCAAAACCGAGTGGTTTTCAAAATGCTATAAAAAGGAAATGAAGCGATAAAAACACAATCTGCTTCGCCAATGTTGACTGGAAAAAGATTCTTTGATAAGCGATGGGCAGATTAGACACATAGCATAATTTAAAACATAGATTAGGCGATATTAACGTTACATGGGCCGTGGACCGTGGCATCAACGGGGTAAAAAGGAAAACACGGCCCGGCACTGAAAGTGTTAAGAGGGGAGTCTGCCTTACAGCTTCCTTTCGGCTTTCACTGCACCGCGTCATGTGCCTCCTGTGTGGGAGCCCTTCTTTTCCCAGGTCGAGTTGGTTTTTAATTATCGTAGATGCTTTAGTAACATGCTTTTTTTCCAGGTAGGGTTGTTGGCCCTACGCAAACCCATTTAACCTCTGGGGGAGGGTTTTGGAGTTGGCTTGTTAGTCCTCTTCCCACGCCTATTGTCATTGATGTCATTGTAGGTGTTGTCTAAGTGTTGTATGTCTGTAAATGTGAATACAAATGTAAGTTAAAAAAAAAAAAAAAAATCTGACGCCAATTTTAGCTTGATCCTGCAATGCTTTTATACCGATTGGGCTGATTTTTTTTAGTGTTCAATACGAATGCCGTTACTGACAATGAAATAATCAGAAACGACCCCCCCCCCCCCTTTCATGCATTCATGATGAAACATAATACCTATGATATAGATCTGATTTCGGGATAATAGTGTGTACAGGCAAGAAATGGCAACGTCTATAGTGGAATTGACGTATAAGGCTATAACTCAGCATTTCATGAATTACCCTAGACCACTCTAAAACCATACTTATATTCACCACGGTATAACACAGGAACGTATGGATGGAAAAATTCATTATTTTTCACATATTGAACGATAGATAGGTGATGTCAAATGGGCCATAGTATTGTATCCATAGCTATAATATAGGATATAATTATAGCTCTACAAACAAGGTGACGGATCCCTATCTATCTAGCGTTGGCATTGCTACAGAGGGCTGCGTCTAATGGCTGGCACTGAAAGTGTTAAGCCTAGGTCATCAGTTCCAAATTTTGGAATTGATCCATAGCACACAAGATGATTAGAATGTAAAAACATGAGTCTATCTCTAGATGTGTTAACCCTTTCACTGCCACACTACCAAACGGTGAACCCTTTCACTGCGACAATACAGAAGGTTAACCCTTTCACTGCCACACGACAAAGTGTTAACCCTTTCACTACCACACTACAGTAACAGTAAAGGGGTAACCTTCTTTTTTTGTATTTTATTTTTTTATAATTTTTTAAACAAACACATAAACAAACATGACAACACACGATAAGATATACAAGCATTAGTTGACAGTGCACATCCAATGAAATCACATTTTAGTTAATTGTCTTATATAGGATATACCCTTAATACCTGTTATCTAAAAACCTACACACATATGCTCCAGCTCGTACCCCCCCCTCCCGGACCCCCCATTGGATAATCCATCCATTTTCCCTCGCTCCTAACCAGACATTACCATTATATGCTAGCTTTTATTTTCTCCACCACTTCTAACCACAATGTCATTTTGGATTCATTGAGACCCAAAATTCTTGCTGTAGATATTTCTTGATAGATCACATCGAGATATGTAATAATCCAGACCTTTCGGCACATTTTTTCCGGTTGGAACCATCGTGATGCTATCAGCTTTTTAGCCACTGTGATACCCGTTAAAACCAATCTCTTTAGCTGTGGATGTACTGCACACTCAAAAACATCATTCAGCAGTAATACAGAGGGGTGTACAGGTATATTCCAAGTTAAGAGATTTGATAATTGCTGGGTCACCTCTTTCCAGAATATCTTAACTGGTGGGCAGTCCCAGTACATGTGCATAAATGTCCCCTCGTCCCCATTTGTACATAAGGAGCATTTGGAGTCTTGTATAAGACCCATTTTTTTTCAGTCAAGTATGTCCTGTGAATATAGTTAAGATTGATTTGTTGATGGTCCGGGTTCCTTGATGTGAGTCGAACATTTGCCCAGGCTTCTTGCCAATCAAAATCACTTTCCAGGTCTGGTATATCCCTCCTCCAGACGGAGTCTAGGTGGAGGGTTTCATATGAGGATGTTAGTAATTGATGATAAAAATCTGAAACAAAACCTCTTGATGTCTCTCTTTCATAGAAGAATTTGTGGTATCTGTGGTGTTCAATTGGTTCCGTTAATGGAACACCTTGAGTCTTCAAACATAACAATAACTGTATGTAAAAAAAGATGTGTGGACTTAGATACATTTTTTTCCGTATTTCTTCATAACTACAGAAACCCTGTTTGTTAAAAACATCCCCTAACGAGTGTAGAATAGAATAGAATAGAATAGAAATACTTTTATTATCCCGTGGGAAATTAGACACTGCAAATCGCTCAACATTTAAACATTTAGACAGGACAGGTCACAAATTAGAATAATAACACAAATCAAATCAAGTTGCCTAGGATAAGAGTAGAGTAAAATAAAATAGGATAAAATTAAATGAAATGATATATACAGAAATAAATACAGTAAGAATATACTGAGCATACTGAGCATGGGGTAAACAATTTGGTTATAATTATAATTTAAATCTAAATCTAACTAAATGAAATATGAAATATATATTCCAGTATTCAGTGTAACTAGGTGCAGTATGCTTTAGGTAGTGTATTGACCTCCTTGGGTTCCAATAAGACTTAGATCAATGTCTGGCAGCCGTCGCTGCCCCCTGGTGTGGAGCCTGGAGGCCGCTAGTCGCTAGTGATGCAGTGAGGCACAGTGATGCATTATATAGTCTGATGGCTGTTGGAATGAAGGACTTCCTGTGCCGTTCAGTGCTGCATTTGGGTAGTGTGAGCCTAGCACTGAACATGCTCCTCCTGTCAGCCAAGTCTGTGTATAGTGGATGGGTGGGGTTTTCCCTGATGGCCTGGAGCTTAGCGAGGCTCCTCCTCTCCGCCACCCTCGCTAGAGAGTCCAGCTCAACCCCAACCACGCTGCTGGCCTTCTTGACCAGCTTATCCAGCCTGGTTGTGTCCACTGCTCTCAGTCCGCTGCCCCAGCAGGTCACAGCGTACAAGAAGGCGCTCGCCACCACCGACTCATAAAACATCCTCAACATCCTTGTACAGACATTGAAGGATCTCAGCCTTCTGAGGAAGTAGAGTCGGCTTTGGCCCTTCTTGTATAGTGCTTCTGCATGTTTTGACCCGTTCAGTTTGTTGTCGATGTGCACACCGAGGTATTTGTACACCTCAACCATGTCCACATCAACTCCCTTGAAGGAAACGGGGGTCACGGGTGCACTCCTCCTCCTCCCCAGCTCCACCACCAGTT
The DNA here is from genome assembly GCF_963971535.1 of Notolepis coatsorum. Classification (NCBI taxonomy): domain Eukaryota; kingdom Metazoa; phylum Chordata; class Actinopteri; order Aulopiformes; family Paralepididae; genus Notolepis; species Notolepis coatsorum. Next base: position 98,129,193 of record NC_140176.1, read on the forward strand.
CCTTGGTCTTCGCCACATTTAGCTGCAGGTGGTTTTTGTCGCACCATGTGACAAAGTCCACTACCAGTTCCCGGTATTCTCTCTCGTCACCGTCCTTTATACATCCCACTATCGCAGAGTCATCAGAAAACTTCTGAAGGTGGCAGGACTCTGACCGATAGTGGAAGTCGTTGGTGTAGACAGTGAAGAGGAAGGGAGAGAGGACTGTCCCCTGCGGGGCCCCGGTGTTGCTGACCAGTCTGTCTGACACACAGCTCCGTAGGCGCACGTACTGTGGTCTTCCCGACAGATAGTCCACAACCCAGGACACCAGGGGGGCCTCTACTTGCATCGCCTCCAACTTCTCACCCAGTAGCCCAGGCCTTATGGTATCGAAAGCACTGGAGAAGTCAAAGAACATGATTCTCACAGTGCTCCCCGGCTTGTCTAGGTGAGTGTAGGCTCGGTTCAGCAGGTAGATGACAGCATCCTCTACCCCCAGTCGGGGCTGGTAGGCGAACTGGAGTGGGTCTAGGTGGGGTTTGGTCACCGGGCGGAGTTGCTCCAGGACTAACCTCTCCATGGTCTTCATTGTATGAGAGGTTAGAGCCACCGGCCTGTAGTCCTTGGACGTGCTGGGACGCGGGCACTTGGGTACAGGGACCACACAGGAGGTTTTCCACAGTGTCGGGACTCTCTGCAGCCTCAGGCTCATATTGAATATGAACTGGAGCACATCACACAGCTGAGAGGCACAGGTTTTGAGTACCTTTGGGCTCACCCCATCAGGACCCGCAGCCTTGCCTGCGTGTAACTTGCTCAGCTGTGTACTCACCTGGTCTGCAGAGAGCCATACTGTGGGGGTTTCGGGTGTTGGGGGGGGGGGGGGAGGAGCGGGTCTTCAAGCCGCAGGGGGCAGACAGGCTGCACCAGAGGTGGGGGGGCGTGGGCAGTTGGGGGGATGGAGGGGGGGGGGGGGGTTGCTCGTGTTGAAGGGCTGAGAGGTGTGGGGGTGGGCAGGGCAACTGAAGTGTCGGGGGGGGGGGGGGGGGGGGGCAGACTCACCGGGGCCGCTGTGTCAAACCTGTTGTATTGCCTTGCTTTTCCCATATAGGGAATCTTATAGGTCGTTTTCCAGTCAAGAGTGCATTGTTATTGAATAAGGGAGTATGATTGTGCCATTTATGTGGGTTAGGATATTTTTTTTGTGTTTCACGCCATATCCGGATCGCATGAGTAATTATGGGGCCAAATTTCCGTTCGCAATGCTTGATTGATAGTTTAGTGTATGCTATGTCCTTCAGTCTATGTGGGGCTACTATGTTTTCTTCTAATTTTCTCCAGGATACTAATGCTTGGGGATCAAACCATGTTGTCAATGGTCTTAATGTGTACGCCTTAAAGTAGTGGAAAAAATCTGGAAATGCCATGCCACCGTCTGCTTTATTTCTCTGTGCGGTGGATCTTTTTATGCGTGGTGGTTTGTTATTCCAAATAAATTTGTATGTGGAGGAGTGTAATTTTTTCCAGTAACCCTCTGGAGGGGGTAACGGTAGCATTGAGCTGAAGAAGTTGATTCTAGGTAGTACGTCCATCTTAACTATTGATATCCGTGCCTGTACTGAGTTTTTAAGTTTTGCCCACCTATCAAGGTCGTCTTTGATTTTGTTTTGGATTTTTGTGTAATTGTGCTTCACCGTTTGTCTTATGGTGGGGAATATTTCCACTCCCAAACATCTAAAATGTTTTACCATAGGTATCTCTCCTGGGAGGGTTATATCTTTTTTTGCAGGGCGTTAAGTGGAAGGAAAGCCGACTTCGGCCAATTTATCTTGAATCCCGATAAATCTCCAAAGTTCTCAATCAACTTGAGCAGATGAGGCAGTGTGGTGTTGGGGTTTTGCATGAACAGTATTACGTCGTCCGCATATAAACAAATTGTATGTTGTGTGCCCTTGATTACGATTGGTTCTGTGAGGTTTTGCCCGCTGCTCACTACCTTTTCTCTGTTTCTTTAAGCCTATACTGTTTATTTCCCTTCTATACTGTTTATTTTCCCTTCTCACTCACTCTCTCTAGCCCCCACCCTCTCGTTCCTTACCCTTAGTGGCCACACCTGTTCGATATTCTATTATCTCTCGCACCTGTGGTGGCAGGCTAATTAGTCCCCCTGTGGGCTTTAAATACCAGGGCGCTTCCCCTCGTTTTGGCGTGGGGTCGTGTTGTATACTTGCCGAGTCATATTCTCTAAACATCTAGACTCTTTCGGGAGTTCCTCTGTCTGCCTATGCTGTTCCATTCTCCGGCGTCGAGATGTTTGCTCCAGCCTTCGCCAGCTGTCGCCGTTGCCTGTGGGGGAGACTGGTCTGCGCTCCCTGTACTTCCACGGGAGGCACCCCAGCGTTCCACTGCAGACCCCCGCGCAGCTGTTCGTCCTGACGCACATCCAGACCAGCGCAGACGCTCTCCAGTCCTCAGCGCGCAACGCGCATCTTCCAAGGACGCTCGAGCTTGGCACGCTCTCCAGACCAGCGCGCAACGCGCATCTTCCAAGAACCCTCGAGCTTGGCACGCTCTCCAGACCAGCGCGCAACGCGCATCTTCCAAGGACGCTCGAGCTTGGCGCGCTCTCCAGACCAGCGCGCAACGCGCATCTTCCAAGAACCCTCGAGCTTGGCACGCTCTCCAGACCAGCGCGCAACGCGCATCTTCCAAGGACACCTTCGCCACCGCCGCCTGTTCCAGCACCACTTCTGTCCTCGGCTCCGACAGTCGGCTACCCGGTGACGACACCTTCGCCACCGCCGCCTGTTCCAGCACCACTCTGTCCTCGGCTCGGACTGCCGGCTCCCCGGTGGCGATACCCTCGCCACCGCCATCGCCACCGCCGCCTGTTCCAGCACCACTCTGTCCTCGGCTCGGACTGCCAGCCACCCGGTGGCGATGCCCTCGCCCCGTTGCTGTCCCCTTACCATTACGCATACGCTGGGTGAGTTTGATTGTGATGTCACTCTCCCAGCGTATTGCCTCTGTTTTTGGTTCTCACTTAGAGTAGTATTTTTGGACTTTACATCTCCCCCTGTGTGTTTGTCACACGAAGATATTATTACTTTGTTCACCTTGTTATTTGGACTGTTCTGCACCTGCTCTGTTTTTTCCCCTTGTGCATTAACTATCTCCTCTGTCCTGCAGAGCGGCCCAGATGATTTCCACCAGTCCTCCCAGTTCCTCCCTGTTTCCCCAGCCCGCCTCCGCGGGCCTCAGTCCCCTCAGTCCCTAGTCCTCTTTCCCTAGTTCTCCTAGTCCCTAGTCCTCTATCCCTAGCTCTCCTAGTCCCTAGTCCTCTTTCCCTAGTTCTCCTAGTCCCTAGTCCTCTATCCCTAGCTCTCCTAGTCCCAAGTCCTCTCTCCCTAGTTCTCCTTGTCCCTTGTGTACCTAGTCTCTAGTTCCTCTGTCCCAAGGCGTTCCCTTAACCTTCCCTTAGTGTTCCCTTTTCTGCCCGCCTCTTAAAGGCACCCTTCCTTCCCCTCATATTATATTCCTGTATTTGTGATTCTCCCTTAAAGGGACAGTGCCCTTTTCCCTGTTTTTCCCTGTGTTTCAATAAATATCTGTTTCTTGGCAAACCACCATACCTGTCTTGTGTTGTGCGATTGGGGTCGGTTACAAACCATAACAGGTTCTATGGATTGGGATTGTCTTATATATTGTGCTAAAGGTTCTAATGATAGATCGAATAGTCCGGGACTAAGAGGGCAACCCTGTCTAGCTGAGCGTGATACCGGAAAGATTCCGGAGGTGATTAAACCTGTTGTAATCATGGCCGATGGGTCTTTGTATACTACTTTAATCATATCAATGAAACCTTTACCTAACCCCATCTTCTCTAATACTGCCCATAGATACGACCATTCCAGCCTGTCAAAAGCTTTCATTGCATCCAGGGACAGCATCGCCTTAGGTATGGTGTCGTCCTTGTCGGCATCTAGTACGTGCAGTATTCGTCTTATGTTATCAGTGATCAGGCGGCCTCTTATGAAGCCAGTTTGGTCCGGATGAACTAAAGACGTCATATGCTTTTGTAATCTGATGGCTAATACCTTAGAGTACAGTTTGATATCGGTTCCGAGGAGGCTTAAGGGTCTGTAACTACCGCACTCGGTGGGGTCTTTGTCTTTTTTGAGAAGGACTGTTATGAGTGCAATATTGTCGTTCTTATGGAAGTTCCCCTCCTTGACTGAGTATAAGATCATATTTAGTAATAAGGGTCCAATTATGTCCCAACAAGAGAGGTACATTTCTGGTGGGATACCGTCTCTTCCAGGAGCCTTACCACTTTGCATTTCGGATATGGCCTTCTTGAGTTCCTCTAGTGTGATCGGTGTTTCTAACTGTTTATCGTCATCCTCTGAAAGTTTAGGTAGAATAATTTGATTAAGATATGTGTCCATTTTGTTTTGATCGAAGGTCGTTTCTGATTTATATAAGTTGGAGTAGAATTCTTTGAATGTCACGTTTATTTTTTCAGGGTCTGTTTCAAGTACTTGTTGTGCTCTAATGGTAGTTATATCTGCAAATTTTGCATTCATTCTTAATCGCATGGCTAATAGGTGACTAGGTTTAGAACCTTGGGAGTACTGCTGTTGTCTTGTGCTACGTATTTGTATTTCCGATTGTTGTCTGTATGGCATTGATCTCTTTTTTTAGTACCTTAACTTGATTTTCTAGTCGAGTTGAGTTGTTGTATTGTAAAGAATTAAATAACGTTGAGTAAAGCATTTCCAGTTCAGCCAGTTTTGTGCATCGATTCTTGCGCATTTTGGAGGAAAAGCTATCAGTGAAATCCTTGATCATTCCCTTTACCGACATCCATATTATTCTGGGGTCTTGCACCGAGTTTGCATTCTCCCGTAGGAATACTGTAAGAGCTTCTTTGAGTTGTGTAATGAATTCCTTGTTATTAAGCAGCATCGAGTTAAATCGCCATCTTGGGGCTCGGGAAGATAGTATACCAAATGTTCCTTTTAGGAGTAAATAACAGTGATCTGATAGTGCATTGGGTATCATTTCCACTTCATAGTTATCAAATAGTCTCGGGGATGCAAAGACATAATCTATTCTGGATAATGTGTTATGTCTCGCAGATCGACAAGAGTACTTTCGGGTCATGGGATTAAGTGATCGCCATAAGTCATTTACACCTGTAATCTTCGACCAATCCTTTAATGCATTAGATTAATTCTTTTGTTTGCTGGAAAAGGCGAGGTAAGATTTGTCCATTCTTGGATTCCAAATGGCATTAAAATCCGCACCTATTATTAATGAGTAATCGGGAAGGTCTAACATTGCTTTGGTTAGTGTAGTGAAGAAACCCACTTCGTACAAATTTGGGGCGTATACCGCTACCAATGCTATTTTCCTATTCTTGTGTACAATCTTAGCTATAGTTATCCGACCATCTACATCAGACCATACTCCCTTTAATTCAATATTCAACTTACGTCTAACGACTATGGCTACACCCCGAGTTCTCGTACCAAAAGAAGAGTGACTAATATTATGATATGTGTTGTCCGCTAACGTATCTATGTCTTTCTCTAGAATGTGCGTTTCGCTTAGCAGAGCAACGTCCACCTGTTCTTTTTTCATCAGTGTGAGCACGCTTTTGCGTTTTTGTTGGTTATTTATTCCCCCAGTGTTCCAGATCATTATTTTCAAACTAGCCATAATCTATACATGTTGTTGTGTAGTTGTTGGTAATGCTTCTGGAGTGCGAGGCAACAATAGATATACATCCAACTAGTGAGGTCCCGTTGAGAGCCGAGCTTAAAAACATACATAATATACAAATAAAAATCCCCTTTCCCCCCCTCCCACCGAGAGTCGTACAGTATTGTGTCCCATAGACACATCCTACACGTATGACTCCCTCCCTTAGGCCACCGGATTACCCAAATTGAGCTTTGTAATCCTACTCTTCCTATGCTAATTGCCATAGGATCTAAAACTTTCATTCTAATTCAATAGAATGTCGCTTTTGGTCTTGCGCCTTCCCATTAATGTACTAACAATAGTGTGAAAAATGAAAAATATACCTTCATTCATATATTCATTTGAACCTTCTACTAACTTATGTAGGAAACATCAGAAAAAAGGAAAAGAGTGGAGATAAACACTAACACCGGTTCCTGACAGGCAGCGAGCGAGCGAACTGGAGATTAAATCGCGCGCGACACTGTCCTGATATGACGCAGCGCGTATCCGAGTCCGAGTGTGTCTGTGTGTGTGTTTACCTGGAAGCACACGGGGGGAAAGCAGCCTGCTATTCTTGACCAATAAAAAGTGTTTAGGGGCGGGACTCGGCCGCGTAATCGCTCAACTAGAGACACAGCGAGCGAATATTTGAGGGGGGGACGACATCGCCGCTCAGTTCGCTGTCGCTCGCGGCAGGTCAGGATAGCCTGATTGAAACAAATACATTTTAATCATTTTCGCAATCACGCTCGCTCGCGTCGCTGCCTGTCAGGAAGGGGTGTAACACCTTAAAATGAAAAAAAATAACAATGAAAGATAAAAAATTAAAAAAGGAGTGAGAACTAAAATAAAACTCATCAGAGAAAAACAGATAAAATAAAAGTGAGTAAAGAGAAAAAAGAGAAAAACAGAGACTTTTAGAGCTACATTGTGCAAATCTCTAAATCAGTGGAGTAATTATTTAAAATATTAGAATAACCTTGTCGTGCTTATACATTTAGATGTGGCTAACGTCTTTTTTTTTTTTTTTTTTTTTAGCCTTATTAAAGCCTAATTAAACTCCAGTCCTTGGATCCTATGCTTATTCACACCGGATGTTAGTGTTACATTTACAGGCCTTCGTTGAAGGGGTGCATTATATTCTAGAAGGTTGTAGAATACTAGTAAATATGTAAACACTGCTGTTATGTTCCAGAATGATCTTCCTACCCAGGGGTCATGACCTTCTAGTATTTTCCGGGATATTCCTTTGTGTCCCTGAGCAGTCGAGAGAGGAGCCCAGAATGTTCCAGAATGTTCATAATGTCAATGTTGGATTATTGTCTCCACAGAGACCAGAAGACTGTAAATATAATGCCTTACGAGCCATATTAAACATCTTGTGCCTTATTGTTGCTAGCGTGCATATCATCTGTTACTTTTGTTGAGCCGTGGTAAAGTCATTCTAATAAAATTACTAAAATACAAAGAGAAAGAGAGAGATGAATAGGCTTATCTGTTCTGAGCCAGTGTTGCGTCCTTCCCGGGGGGACCAGATCCATGTTGCTTCATGTAATCTTCGGCGGCTTTAGGCGTGCGTATTCCCTGCCTAATACCGTCTTTTCCCAAGATCGATAATAGTGCCAGGTAGTTAAGGATTGGCCTGAGACCAGTCTTAAACATTCTCTGCATCACATCCTTGTAGGGGAAACGCTGAGCGATGGCCTCCTTACATAGAGTAAGGGGTAACCTTCTATAGTGTTGTAGTTAAAGGGGAAGTCCACAATTTTGGACCCCTATAGCCTTATTTCCTACTTAGCTGACCAATGATGTTGTCAATTGGTAGAGGCTCAGCACATGTTGTTCTACATACTGGATACCTCTGGTATAAACACTGATCCATGTTGTTCTACATACTGGATACCTCTGGTATAAACACTGATCCATGTTCTACATACTGGATACCTCTGGTATAAACTCTCATCCATGTTGTTCTACATACTGGATACCTCTGGTATAAACACTCATCCATGTTGTTCTACATACTGGATACCTCTGGTATAAACACTGATCCATGTTGTTCTACATACTGGATACCTCTGGTATAAACACTGATCCATGTTCTACATACTGGATACCTCTGGTATAAACACTCATCCATGTTGTTCTACATACTGGATACCTCTGGTATAAACACTGATCCATGTTCTACATACTGGATACCTCTGGTATAAACACTGATCCATGTTCTACATACTGGATACCTCTGGTATAAACTGGATACCTCTGGTATAAACACTGAAAACCTTTGGTTGCACTGTGGACGTTTCAACGTTTGTTGTGTGGCCCTATGGACTTTGCTTTACTTTGTGACTAACTAGCAGGGGTGTAAAAAGTACCCAGAAATTATACTTAAGTGAAAGTATGGGTACTGTCTCAAAATCATACTCAAGTAAAAGTCAGAGTATCTGGCTAAAAACACACTTGAGTAAAAGTCAAGAAGTTTCTACTTTTAAATGTACTTAAGTACTATAAAGCTAAAGTAAAACTTTTTTTCTGGCTGTCTATTCTTCTGATAGCAGGTGTTTAATCAAAGATCCCCGCTTTCTAGTCTTGCACAAGGACCAATCAGCATGGGTATGGGCGGGTTCATTTTCCATTGATGGGGATTTGATTGGCTGTTTTTACATAAAGTGCGGCCGCAGGATTAATAACGTTAACGTTAGTCCGACCAGAGAAACAAATACACAAATTAAAATAGTTGGACCTGCAAGATTTGTACTTTGTACTTTGTAGCTCTGCATTTGAAATGTAAGGAGTCAAAAGTATGTTTTTTCTCTGAAATGTAATTGAGTAAGAGTACAAGTACATACAAACCTAATAATACTCGAGTAAAGTACAAATCCCCCAAAAGAGTACTTAAGTATTGTAACAAAGTACAACGTCAGAAGGATCCGCCCCTTCCTGACAAAAGAAGCCACCCAACTCCTCGTCCAATCAACAGTCATCTCCCGCCTCGACTACTGCAACGCACTGCTTGCTGGCCTCCCGGCCACTGCCACCAAGCCTCTTCAACTAATTCAGAACGCAGCAGCCCGCCTGATCTCAAACCTACCGAAGTCGGCCCATGTCACCCCACTTCTTAGGGACCTGCACTGGCTCACCATTGCTGCACGTATCCGCTTCAAGGCCCTCGACCTGGCATACCGTGCGGCAAAGGGAACCGCTCCCGCCTACCTCCGGTCAATGGTCTCTAACTACACACCCTCAAAACCCCTACGCTCTGCATCTTCTGGCCGCCTCAGACCTACTCCTATCCAAGCCCCGGGAGGGTCATCAAAGAGAAGTCGCCTATTCTCAGTCCTTGCCCCACAATGGTGGAATGAACTACCCACCCCAGTTAGGACAGCCGAAACCCGTCCAATCTTTCGCCGTCGACTAAAGACGCACTTCTTCAACCATTATCTGAAATAATAAAAGAAATTAAATAAAAAAAATCTAACCCTAACTAACCTTACTGTCATGCACTTGTCCTAATAAACTAACCTACACTGTAGCACTCAACACTTTGATGAACATTGTTACTCAGCTGATAGAGTTGTGCCCTTCCTGATGACTTGTCGTACAGAACTTGTAAGTCGCTTTGGATAAAAGCGTTCAGCTAAATGACTAAATGTAAATGTAAATGTAAGTACTTTACACCCCTGCTAACTAGCTGGGGCTACGGTTGTCCAGTACGAAGAACAGGATGGATTGTGAAGAGAGGACTAGGAGATAGGCGAAGGGTCCAAAATTCTGAACTTAAAGCTGAAGTAGGCAACTTTGGCAGGAATGAGTTTACCTGCTCAGCAGAAATAGAGCAAGCTCTGCGTCACTCTTCAAGGACCATGCAGCAACACAGGTTTTCCAGAGGCTTAAATAAATGAATAAATATAAATCCCAGCCTCTGATTCGCTCCGGGCTTGAGCGAGGTTAAGAGGTTAATACACATCACTGTGACCTTTACAAACTGGTCGACTGGCCCTGCCTCCACACCCGCCGACTCCAACATTGGTTCCATTCTATTTACAAGACAATCCTCTGGCAAGACCCCACCTTATCTGTTCTCCCTGCTCCACCTTATCTGTCCTCCCTGCTCCACCTTATCTGTCCTCCCTGCTCCACCTTATCTGTCCTCCCTGCTCCACCTTATCTGTCCTCCCTGCTCCACCTTATCTGTCCTCCCTGCTCCACCTTATCTGTCCTCCCTGCTCCACCTTTCTCACAGCACTTACGGCACAAGATCAAGCGAGCTCATCAAATTAAACATCTCAAGCTCCAAGACCACCTTCGGCCTCAACTCCTTTCACTTTGCAGCAGCTTATGACTGGAACGTTTTTCAAGACGCCCTTAAACTTACAGCTCTTACTTCACCGACTGCCTTCTAGAATAAACTCAACACGCTCTCAGTAGATCCCTCCTGCTCTTGCTGATACCTCAGTTTCACACTTGCATACACCCTCTCACACACAACATACAAGCACTCATTCATCTTCATACTCGCACCTAGACACGCATCTGTTTGCATACACATGCGTGCACACACACACACACTCCCCCCCCCCCCCCCCCCCCTACTCCTCCCGTTTATTTTTTTTTTACATATGCTGTGCATGTGTTTATTTGTTTATGTGTATGGTGTATTCCTGTTGGGGCCTCTTGGACCAGATCGACATTGTAAATAAGAAACCTGTTCTTGGGGCGCTCCAGTAGCACACCATGTACCGCGCTGCGTCGCGGATCGGCTGACCCGAGTTCGATTCCCGGACCCTCCGTCATTTGCCAAATGTCTTCCCCTGCTCTCTCTCCCGTTTCACCCTCACTGTATCTGTCGGTCATGTTTGACCAGGAAAAGCGATAAACGCTAAAAAAAAAAAGAAAAAAAAAAAAAGAAAAACTGTTCTTAATGTTTTATCTGGCAAAATAAAGGTAATAATATTTAGTTGATCACTAATTGATATAAACGGTAACACAATAGTTATTCCACCTATATACCCATTTCATGAATGATTTTACGTTTGCTGTTGTTGGCAGTGGCGTCTGGTAGGACATTCCCGGGAGAGTCTTCGGACACACAGGAAGTGGTATGTTTTATGTCACCAGCAGCAGTTTGTTTGAAATGAAGAGAAGACTAATGATGGATTCAGATAGATGGGTTGTCAGTAACGTCACTTTTAGGACGGCACAGGAAAGAGAAAAAAGAAGGCATGTTGCTATGGTGATGGTATTGTCAGGGGTGTAAAAAGTACCCAGAAATTATATACTTAAGTGAAAGTATGGGTAGGCCTACTGTCTCAAAATCTTACTCAAGTAAAAGTCAGAGTATCTGGCTAAAAACACACTTGAGTAAAAGTTAAAAAGTTTAAAAACTTTTTTTTTATTGCAAGGGATAGACCAGGGGTCTCAAACTCATTCCATCGTGGGCCAAGTTTTAATTGTAACTACACATTGCACCAGGTGTGTAACTGAGGGGTACAATTCCCTGACTGTATTGAATAAGTATGGTATCATTAAACCACTACTGTCTTATGTACATTACTACTGGCCATACAGTACACAGGTATATGAGATGAACACCTCCACAATGACACGGTTCCACAACAAATATGGGTTAGAATAATATTTATTAGCAGCACGAAGATTATCTTACATTACTTGAGAATTAGAGTCGCGCTTGTAAGGCGAAGAATGTGCATGAATAGGTCAAGAGCGTAAGTCCATTAGAATATTACGCAGGAGATAATGAATACCACCTGGATCATAGGAATTATATCTATGGTACACTAGTAGGGCAGCGGGAGATACTAGTAGGGTCCCTCCGGTTGTAGGCCAGCAGGGGGGAGGATTTGTCGGTAATGAAAGTCTGGGTCAACGAAGAATAGGGAGACTCCAGGTACAGGAGACAGTGCAATAATCTCTTGATCCGCAGACGAACAACAGCTATTCTCCGGTATGCAGTGCAGCATGGAGGAAAGCTAGCCAGCCTCAGGCGTCCTAGAGGCGGGCTCGACGATGCTCCTCACAGGGTAAATCCCACACAGTTGTGGGTGTAGACGATTCTCCGCTCCATCAGATACAGGACCAAAGCAAATATAATCCAGCCGAAAAGGGCTCTGTAGTCGTCGGGTAGGTTATCCAGTGTACATATCCACACGGTCCTCGTCTAGGGCTCCTCGGATGACGGCACCAGGTTAAGCCGCCCAGCCTGGATAAGCACACTAGCTAGGTACGAGGAAGCGTTGGTAATGCTGGTCACTGTAGAACGGTAGCCGCACGATACACTATACATAAATAGACTATTACTGAATAATAGAATAGGTCGAACTCGACGGTACAGCGTTAAACTCTGACAACTTCAGCTATCAATTCGCACGCGGTCTCAAGGCTCTATTTTGGGGCAAAACGGGCCCACTTCACAGCACGTTGTATCGTGGTGTGAGGCTTCAACTTATTGGGTAACAGTACTTCTGTATTCACCTGCGCCGTATTTATACGTTAGGTGAACAAACTAGTACCAGCCTTATTTCTGTCTCGTATTCTTGCGCAGAGCCGGTCATGTCCAGGCATGTCTTTGGCGGTGACTTTGAACTAGACCTTGGGGGTATGGCCGTGGCGCCTAGGGGATCGCTGTCCAATAGGAGAACGAAATATTATGGTCTGTACTAGGTAAAAGGGATATTCCGTGTATATGTACAAAGAATACACAAGGGATATCAGACGATATACAAATACTATGCAATATATATCAAGCAATAAATATATATATTCGGTTTAATCTGATCCTTCGTAACAAGGTGAGTTAGTTGAAGAGGTGAGCCAATTAGTGAAATCATCATCAGCTGGTGTTTAGGCAAGGCTGGAATGAAACCAAGCATGCACTCGGCAGACACAGAACAGAACAGACACTTTTTTTTGCATTAAAATGATTTAATGCGCCTCTCCATCGAATTTGAAAAAAAATATGTCAAGGTAAACTAACATTCACATCACAGCATCCAGTTGGCCAAACAACTACCCAGGTGGCCAGCATATTCGGGCCAAATCCGGCTATTGGTCGGCACACTCGGCTCAGTCCCGGCATGGCACGCCAAAGATGAGCCGGCTCTGGCCCGGTAATGGTTGCCGGGCCAGAGCCGACTCCGGCTCGCCAAAGGTGACACTGGCTTCGGGCAGCCGGAACTGGCCCAGTGTGTTTCGGCTGCATCTGGGCAGTCAGTCATTCCGTATCTGGGCCACATCTTCTGGCAACCGGAACTGGCCCAGTGTGTTTTGGCCGCATCCGGGCAGTCAGTCATTCTGGATCTGGGCCACTTACGGCAACCCACAATTGGGCCGATAAATTTCTTCCGGCCTGCCGGATACGGGCCATTATTGGGCTATAACTTTTTGGCCACCTATACAGCCTTGGAAAAAATTAAGGGTTTAGTTATTTTTTTTCTTTTTTGTATACGTGGGTTCGACGTTGCAGGATTAATAACATTAACGTTAATTCGGCCAGAGAAACAAATATACTAATTAAAATGGTTGGACACTTTCGATCTAAACGTCAGTCTGCTTTCACAGTCTTTTTGAGTGAGATATTGCGTCAGCATATCCCCGACGCTCTGGCCTGGGCCGATTCCATCACTTTCTCAGCTCCACTGCCAAGGGAAACTTGGAGGCAAGTTATTCATTTGAGGTCCTGGAACTCAATCAAATAATCAACCATAGACATAACATCTTCAAACACATTTCTTTAAATGCAACGTGACCTAATCGTTGGCTCTGGATGCTCGAGTGCTGATTTGGGGGGAAAGTCGATGTACATGGGAGAGAGAGAGGATGGGAAGGAAGGATGAGGTCAGCAGCAGAGAAGCAGAGAAGCAGGCTGACGGTTTGCCAAGAGATGTTAGACCAGAGTCTGTCTGAAGAGAAGTCTGTTCACTCTGCCGCCATCTTGGTAATGGGTACTTAACCCTTTCACTGCCACGTGACAAAGGGTTAACCATTTCACCGCCACACTACCAAAGGGTTAACCCTTTCACTACCACACTACAGAAGGTTAACCCTTTCACTGCAACAATACAGAAGGTTAACCCTTTCATTACCACGTGACAAAGGGTTAACCCTTTCACTGGGACAATACAGAAGGTTAACCCTTTCACTGCCACGTGACAAAGGGTTAACCCTTTCACTACCACACTACAGCAGGTTAACCTAACCTAATGACAAAACCGAGGAAAACAAAAATAAACCACGTGAACTTTGGAAATTACTCAACAATCAACTAGGCTGCAGTAAAAAACTCAAAACCAGGTTCTCAAACATAAACATAAAGACGGACAACACGCTCATCACAGACAAGCTGGATGTAGCCAATTACTTAAACACTTTCTTCACAAACATAGCCACAACACTGGTAAACAAACTACCCTCCCACTCAGGGCAGTATGGGGTAGAACACATAGTAGCATACTACATGAACCTAGGCGTCCACAAAGACGACTTCAAACTGGAAATAGTAACTACAGATGAGGTACTCAAAAAACTGAGCGCCCTCCAACCAAACAAGGCCACTGGCCATGACAACATCCCCTCCAAATTCCTCAGAGACTCAGCAGCAGCCATCACCCCAGTCATCACACACATAATAAACCTCTCCATAAAACAGGGACACGTCCCCAAGGACTTCAAAATTGCGAGAGTAACACCCCTGCACAAAAAGGGCAGCAAATTAGACCCGGGTAACTACCGCCCTGTTTCTATCCTTACATCCATCTCGAAAGTCATGGAAAAAATAGTATACGAACAGATCGAAAAGTACCTCGCGGAAAAAAATCTAATCTACGAATTCCAATCTGGCTTCAGAACATCCCACTCCACTGACACATGCCTTCTCTACTTGAACGACCACATCAAACAAGAGGTGGACGCGGGCAAATACTGCGGCATGGTCATGCTGGACCTACAAAAGGCCTTCGACAATGTCAATCACACCATTCTGATTGACAAGCTAAAAGCAATTGGTTTTGATAGTTTATCAGTGAGCTGGATACAATCCTACCTGGAGGGGAGGGAACAGATGGTGGAAGTAAACGGTACCCTATCCCCCCCCCTCACAGTGAGCTGTGGTGTTCCACAAGGAAGCATACTAGGACCGCTACTATTCCTAATTTATGCAAATGACATGTTGTCAGCTTGTGACTGCAACTTGTTCCTGTTTGCGGACGACTCAGCCCTGCTGGTCTCTGACAAGAACAAGTTACAGGTTGAAAAAGCCCTCAGCTCGGAACTAGGCAAAATCTGCATATGGCTCGCCGACAACAAACTATCATTACACATGGGCAAAACAGAGTCCATTCTCTTCGGTTCAAATAACAAACTCAGCAAGACCGACGGCTTCTCGGTTACAGTGGGTGACAATATTATCACAAGGAAAGATGAAATTACCTACCTGGGTTCCATCCTAGAGGCTAATCTTTCCTGTGACAAAATGGCATCCAATGTAATAAAAAAGGTCAACCAACGAACGCGATTCTTGTACCGGATCTCCTCTCTGGTAAACAAGAATACCCTGAAGACTCTAGCAGGAGCACTCATTCAAGGGTACTACGACTATGCTTGCACCTCATGGTACCAAAGCACCTCAAAGGCACTAAAAAACAAATTACAAACATCTCAAAACAAGCTAGTCAGACTACTACTTGACCTGACTCCTAGAACCCACCTCACCCCTGCCCACTTTGACAACCTAGGATGGCTTAGAGTAGACGACAGAGTACAGCAACTTGCAATGGGCCTGGTCTACAAGATACACTACGCGACCAAGGTACCCATGTACATGTCAAAATACTTCCCAAAGGTCAGTGAATACCACGATCACAACACCAGAGGGAGCTCCACAAATCATGTAAAACCCAGATTCGGCTCAAACAAGGGACTAAACACGTTTCGCAATTATGCCACATCAATGTGGAACGCCCTGCCTAAAGCTGTAAAGGAATGTGAATCACTACCCACCTTCAAAAACACTCTCAAAAAACACCTACGTGAGACTGCAATTCGAAACTGGCCCCTACAAATGTCCTAACCTAGTTGTACAGTAAATGACCAAGTAAGGCTTTGTCAATATTCCAATGTACAGTGTAAAATGTGTGTGTCCCCTACCCAACCCCCCCACCCCCCCACCTCCAATGTACAGCCCTCACCCAACCCCACCCCACCAACCTCCTCCAATGTACAGTTTCTACGCCAAATGTATATACACTCCTTTTCTGGACACTTTTGTATCACAAACAGTACTGTATTTGCAAATCTGATATGTCATAAATGTATAGATGTAGCAGTACTGTCTATCTGTATGTCATGTATGTCATATATGTTATGATTAATTGAAAATGGGGGACCCTGATGTAAACAAGACGAAAGTCTTTCTCTGGTCTGCATCCCCTTAACAATTGTATGTATTGAGATGTACTGTACTGTACCCATTCTGCAATCTGTTAATAAACTTTTCAATCAATTCAATCAATCAATCAAACCCTTTCACTGGGACAATACAGAAGGTTAACCCTTTCACTACCACACTACCAAAGGGTTAACCCTTTCACTGTGACAATACAGAAGGTTAACCCGTTCACTGCCACACTACAGAAGGTTAACCCTTTCACTGGGCCAATACAGAAGGTTAACCCTTTCATTACTATGTGACAAAGGGTTAACCCTTTCACTGGGACAATACAGAAGGTTAACCCTTTCACTGCCACGTGACAAAGGGTTAACCCTTTCACTACCACACTACAGAAGGTTAACCCTTTCACTGGGACAATACAGAAGGTTAACCCTTTCACTACCACACTACCAAAGGGTTAACCCTTTCACTGCGACAATACAGAAGGTTAACCCTTTCACTGCCAGACGACAAATGGTTAACCCGTTCACTACCACAATACAGAAGGTTAATCTTTCACTACCACACTACAGAAGGTTAACCCTTTCACTGTGGTAGTGAAAGGTTAACCTTCTGTAGTGTGGTAGTGAAAGGGTAGTGAAAGGTTAACCTTCTGTAGTGTGGTAGTGAAAGGGTTAACAATACCTGACCCCTATCTCTTTGAATGGAGCGTCATCTGTATCTAAGAATCATACTTATCAAGAGTTACATTACATATAATTTTTCGTTTTCCTTTCATATTTGAAATCACTGGTAAATGACTGACGACACAGAATGGTTAATTTGGTCAAAAAGGACCAATGAGAGGCCTTGCAAGTTGCATGGAATGTTTGTGTCGTTCTCTTTCTTCCAACATGGCTGCCTGTAACCATGGTAACCACTTTGAAAATAAAATACCAAATGTATGTGCAGTGTTAACCCTTTCACTGCCACACGACAGCCGGTTAACCCTTTCACTGTGACAATACAGAAGGTTAGCCCTTTACTATCACACAACCGACGGCGATGCTCCATCATTAGCATCATTAGCTCCGCATTGCGACGGCGATGCTCCATCATTAGCATCATTAGCATCGCGGGGCTAATGATGCTAGTGATGGAGCATCGCCGTCGGTTGTGTGATAGTAAAGGGTTAACCGGCTGTCGTGTGGCAGTGAACGTAGGTAAAAACACTGGAAAAGCATGGTATTACTGTTCTAATGCTTTGAGATACTATATGTAAGGCGCTAAATAAAATAATATGTATTATTACTGTGACTTGTTTACAAGATCCGGTAATAATAATAAGACACATTATTATGCTGTTGTTGCACATCCGCAACCGTCATCTCTTCCATTGCTGTGTACAAAACAATGGTTGCTATGTTACAAGCAGCCATATTGGAAGACTACACAAACATTCCATGCAAGGACTCTTATCAGTGATATGATTGTTTTTTCCCCCACTCCCCCGTCGAGACCAGCCTCTACGACGTGTGTGCCATACAGGGGAGTCCCTTGTTACCATGGTGACCACTCACCGCACGATTCCCAGCCTTTTGCGGCAAAGTTCGTTATTGATATTTAATAAAAACATCTTTGTTGTGGATTGTTGAGAAAATAGATTACATTTACACTGAATCGGATTGAGTGCTCAACAACAACAAAAAAACACTCATATTTCATCTCAAGATGCAGTAAATTATAATTTTACTCTGGTAATAATTTCACAAGATAAAATCACATCAGGAAGGGAGTCCATGCCCTTCAGCCTGTTTATGGAGACGAGGGCCTGGTGCCTCTAAGAACAGGACTGGAGTATCGAAGAGGACTGACTGGTTGTCTTGAGTATAGGTACAAATAGGACCGCTAGAGGAAAGGTCAGAGGGTAACCGGGATGGCTACCGGCCTGTGAACTGAGGGAAACAATTTAATTTCTGTCCCTGCTACTGACATCACTGCCAGTGACTGTGTAGTACGACTGACAGGTCAGGAGATGAATCTGCACAACTAATTGTATGGCAATAATACAGCCATTACTTTTCAAGATATTTTGTTCCGTTTGGCCTGATGGTGGCGCTAGAGGAAATGTCCTGGGGTGGCTTCTTCCTCTTGGAGTCATGAATGTGCACAGCATGTGAGATATGTCGCAGACAGACACCCAGACAGACACACACATAGGGGCGGGAACATAGTCTCTCCATTACTTGTTGAGACACGCAGACAGACAGGCACATAGGGGAGGGAACATAACCTCCATTACTTGTAGAGACATGTCGCAGACAGACAGGCTCAAAGGGGCGGGAACATAATCTCTATTACTTGTAGAGACACGCAGACAGACAGACACGCAGACAGACAGGCACATAGGGGCAGGAACATAATTTCCTTGGCGGAAGTAACTACACAGCGATCTGTCTCTGGTTAGAAAATGGGGGACCCTGATGTAAACGAGACGAAAGTCTTTCTCTGGTCTGCAAGCCCTTAACAATTGTGTGTATTGAGCCGTACTGTATTGTACCCATTCTGCAATCTGTTAATAAAATTTTCAATCAATCAATCAATCAAGAATAGAATGGAAAGTATCATACAATATCAAACCAATAATATAAAATGTTCAATTGACATTTGCATACATTTCAGAAATCACTGAGAAATATGCTTCTCAGTGCTACATACATACATGCTACATTAATGCTACATCATTAATGTAGACAATAAAAGTGTGCATCATGATTCACAATGTAAAAAAAATATCCACAATATGATAAACGGACATCTTTCTATTGTCTGGCCTAATGTTATAAATATACAAAGTCATAGTATAGGTATAGGCATGGACTGGGAAGGCCACCAGTCCACTTCCAATCAAGAGATAGTGTATGTTGTTCTAAAGCCCTGAGGAATGTGACTGCACCCTGTATCCATACATACACCCCAAAATACATTACGGTCATTCAAGAGATTCCAGCCTCCCGTTCGGGCCATGGGATCTAGACACACCCTTATTGCCTCTGCAGCGCACTATGACGCAGGGGTGTTACGTCATCCTGTTATGTCACCTGTGGGCTCGAAATATACTGCAAATATTGAATAAAGCTGGGTAATCGCGCAAAAGGTTAATTTATATAAATTGTGCCCTTGTCCCAAAAGGAGATGACAAGTGACCATGGAATTCTAAGAGGAAATCAATTAAAAAAAAATATTCATGGTTACGACTGAAGAAAAATGTGTAGCTGAACGCACGCGTCAGTTATCAATCGTGATCAAATCCTAACAATATCAATTGTCAATATGACACATTTAGACCACTACTGCCATACCGTCTTTACACCTGTACCACTGTACATATTATACTACAACTCTGTACATACACCTGATAGCACTACTTCAGTAGTACTAATTTATATATTTTATACCCAGTTTAATCACATGTACTGTACATTACTGTTGCACTTTACTGTTACATTTGCACTCTGGTTGGATGCCAAACGTTTTTGTTGTACTGTACTAGTGTTTAGTGACAATACATTTGATATACATCTAATCTAATTTAGCAAACAGACACTGATAACATTTCAGAGGAAGAACAATACTGCCACCTGGTGTCAGTAAGATGTACCAACAGTTATATTGTGTCGTCACAGTTGTATTGTGTCAGTGTCCTCTCTAGGGACCATCAGAAAACACAGGACTGCAGGAGCGGTTTTCAAATGAGACTTCATTCTGCAATAACATCTCAGACATACAGCACTGTGGGCTCGTACTCGTTCATTTGAGAGGAGGAAGTAAGACAGCAGACTATTCAATATGAGAACAATTCATTCAATGACACCTGCATTTCATCAAGGGGATCAATAAAGGAATATCTTTTCTTATCTTAATTCAACACGTATAGCAGCAGCAAAAACAACCATTCACACTAAAGTTTCCCTTACAAATTCATAGTGAAATCATGGGCTAGCATGCCAAGCAGATGTGGACAACTTGGCAACGTAGAGATTAGTGGAGAGGCAAATCATTGTTACGCTGCTGGCCAGTCTGACTACTACCATAGTGTCTTTATACCTGCATCACTGTACATATTTTATACTACAACTCTGTACATACATCTGATTAACACTATTATTCAGGAGTACTAATTTGTATATTTTATACTCAGTTGAATCACCTGTACATTGTATATTACTATTGCACTTTGCTGTTACATTTGCACTCTGGTTGGATGGCAAACTTATTTTCGTTGTACTGTACTCGTGCTGTATGATGACACTAAATTTGAATCGAATCTAATATCTCTACATTAAATAATAAGTATATGAAGATATGACTCTATTTGTGCCAGGAAACACTAGAATAAGAATGGTTGCAATCCTGAATGAAATACAGTATATCCGGGAATTAGTCCAAGTCGCGATGACCTTCTTCACGTCATCAGTGTCCATCGCGTGAAGGTTGCTTCGAGGTGAATCGTTTGCACTATAGATTCACGGATGAAGCCCCGGCTATTGGCAGGTCTGTGTTGGTTTGGCACGGGGCTGTTTCTGCGTCCTCTTCCTGGGTTCGTCACAATATGGTACGTTCTCCAACAGCAGGCTTTCTCTCGGTCGCAGTACTGTTAGAGAAACCAAAAGACCCACCGCCTGTTCGTTACTAGTTCATACGGTCTGTATAATGAGGAGACGAGAGTTCTTTAGTCAACACTAAAGATGGCGGCAACAGCGAAACTACTTGCTACAAAACAAACATTAAACTCTCACCTAACTTGCAGTGTGGCATCTGGGTACCTACTACCAACATCTTTAATGTCATTTTTACCATAATCAATAACTGTGTGACCACCAGAGCCAATCAAATGGAGTAAAAATGCACGGTAAAGAGGAGGTTGCTTGTGAACGCATCGTCTGATTTGCACCAAATGTGACAAATATGTCTGCCTTACAATACCAAGGAGGCCTGTGACATATTAAGTCATTGTACCAGATGGTGGTGCTATTCTCACAAAACGAAACACATGAACTACTCCTCAACGGTTTGCCCAATCGTGATATTGGAAATGTGTTGTTACTTTGTGATATTATTGTGAGATGTAAAAATATATGACCCCCTCCCCCAGACAGTTCGTAGGTCAACCCATTCGATCAGATTAGGGGCGTGGTCAAGAGGTGTCATTGAGGATCTGTTTCGGGGATATAGAGATGGCTAGTGTGATGTCACAAATTACTTCCGTGTGTGCACTAGCATGTTTAGTCTAATGCGGCCAATGTAAACAGCAATGGCTACAGCCCAAGAACAGGTCACCCTTTTTTTACTGTGACATCCTACTTCGCTGACTTCTCAAACTCAAACCAATTTTTTTTTAATAAACGGTCACGGAGGAAAGCGGTAGTAAGAGACTGTTTTGTTGATATCATTTCTTCTTTATTATCTTTTCCCCCCCTCCTTTTTTCCGATTTTTCTCCCATCCCACTGTTAGTCTTTATGCCAATTCCCAACCCCCTTCCTGGTTTGTTGCGCACCCACCCTAGTGTTGGTCCGGGAGGCCGGAGACTGTCACATGCTTTCCTCCGACACATGTGCAGCCAGCCGGCAGCCAGCCTGGCAGCGCAGACTCTCACTGGGAGAGTGTAACGTGTGGAAGGTCACACTACCTCCCTCCAGATCCTTCCCTTGCTGAGCAGGCGCCCCGACCGAACTGTAGGAGTCACTGTCCACAACGCCCAGGACCCACCCACCAGCTTTCCCACCCCTAACACTGCCAATTGTGTTAGTATGAGCGACCAGCCAAGTTGGTAGCAACGCCAAGAGCTGGGCTCGAACCCAGCGTCTCCAGCGTTGGTGGCGAGCGCCTTGCCCACTACACCACCTAGCCGCCCTGTTGACATCATTTCTATTGCTGCAACACGGGACACAGCACTGCACTATTTTACTGCCTTTGAATATCCCGTCTGGAAGCAACAGGACACGGAAGTGGTCGTTTTGGAATATGATGACGTAGCGCCTAGCCATCCCTATCCCCACAGTCGGCCACTGGGGGCAAAAGAAGTTGATACAACCACTAGGCTACAGTACTTCAATATAAATGGTACTGAATCAGAACACGAGTCAGACCTTA
This sequence comes from Notolepis coatsorum, assembly GCF_963971535.1. NCBI lineage: Eukaryota > Metazoa > Chordata > Actinopteri > Aulopiformes > Paralepididae > Notolepis > Notolepis coatsorum. The sequence continues at coordinate 98,151,467 of NC_140176.1, forward strand.
TGATGTTCTGGACCTTTGTCTGAGGACATTTTCTCTGACTGGACCTCTTTGAAATGTATACATTTGCTAGATAAATGCTAGATTTGCATCTTATTCTATCTTTTAATTTGGTGTGTTACTACTAGTCAGGTTGTGGAAGTGCCGTTTTGTTTGTCTGTGCATTACGCACTTTGATTATATGCACTTTTACTGTAAATTGCTCCTATATGCATTATGCACTTTACTATGATAATGATATGCACTTTAGAGGATGTTGATCTTAATTCTTAACCTTAGCATTTGTCCTTTTTATACTGTCTGTGTGTTTTTCTTACTGTCCATGTTTTTTTTGTACTGTGACAAAGACGCCCATTATCATCTTTTTGTACCGTTTCTGCTCCGTTCCTGTATTGGTTTAGCTGTAGACACACAGTATTGCTCTGTTCCTGTCTTGGTTTAGCTGTAGACACACAGTATTGCTCTGTTCCTGTATTGGTTTAGCTGTAGACACACAGTATTGCTCTGTTCCTGTATTGGTTTAGCTGTAGACACACAGTATTGCTCTGTTCCTGTATTGGTTTAGCTGTAGACACACAGTATTGCTCTGTTCCTGTCTTGGTTTAGCTGTAGACACACAGTATTGCTCTGTACCTGTGTATTCCAATGTGGATTCGTCCATACATGGCAAATAAAACCTCTGATCTGATCTCTGATTTAATTGAAGAGCCCTGTCATAGTTCACAGCACCAGAAATGAAGGAGAGGAGGATGATGACGTACACAGTGTGTCTTCTCCTACGTGCTCGCCCTGTATCACAGCTTCTCTGAGGATGGCCTCAACAGACGAGCCCATTTTGATCATCTGAAAATAGAAAATAACAGGATAAGATCAAAAAATATATATAAAAAACAAATAAATAAATGCGTATACGTTTTGTATATAAAACTATGAAACTTTTGTAACCTTTCGTTTTTGCAAAATAATGTACTGAATTATGTTTTGTTACGTTTTTTGTGTGTAAATAATTAATGTAAAAAAGGGTAGGCAATTATAAGCCTCGGCTTCTGAGCCTACACCTTTTCGGTAATTTTCTTTCTTTTATAAATGTTCTACTACTGTACATTGCTTTGTAAAAGAAGACCGAAATAAAATCATTCATAAGACGCTTATCCCCCATGGGGAAGATTGTGTCATTGTCGACAGCATCACATGCCAATGATAGGGCAAGCAATAGAAAAGGGTGAATAGGATACAAAAAAAGATAAAACATAAATAATAAGCAATAGCACAACATTACATACATGTACAGAACCAAATCTAACGAGTCATCTACTACTATAGCTCCCTCAGAGCTCATTTTTAAAAGGCAGCTAAAAACCTATTTCTACATGCAGGCTTTTTAAACACTCACAGCCGTTTTCTCTCTGTTCATGTTTTTATTTTTGTTTGCGTTTTAGATCATTTTAGTGCCGTCAGGCGATTAAAAAAAATAATCTAATTACAGGATTTGTAATTAATTAATCTAATTAATCGCATAACCATTTTATGCCTGATATTCTATATTCTATAATATTATTTCAAATTGCATGTGTCCGGATGGCAGAATTCAGTACTGTATCTACAAAACCTTCTGTTTAATCATCTTCCATCTAGTAATTTGCTTCGATTTTTCAGGTCTGGTCAATTTGAGCATAGTGTTATTTACAGTCAAAGATAAACAAATTTATTGATATTCTCATTTGGTTCATTACAATTTACTCAAGCCTAGTAACAGACACAGTATTTCTGACACTGGGAATACATTACCTGACATCCATAGATGTCCCTAGAATCAGATACCAAGAACATGCAAATGGACCATATAAAAAAAGTCTGTAAATGTGAATTCTACATTCTTATGGAATGAAGAGATAAAAAAGAAATTTGTAATTAATTTTGAGTTAATTTTCATAACGCGATAATTTTCTGTGTAATTCATTAATCTAATTAACGCGATAAACTGACAGCATTTTCTTCTCTTCACAAGTTTTATTTCTTGTATTTGTACTGATGTTTTAAAATGCTGAGAAGGGAGCTATACAAATTTAGTTTTACTTACTTACTTACTTACTTACTTACTTACTTACTTACTTACTTACTTACTTACTTACTTACTTACTTACTTACTTAATACTGGTTTATTGAAGGTTCCCAACCACAGCCAAAATAAAATCGGTGACGCAGCCTTTGAGAATTATGGGAATTATATTAGGGAGGCTAGATCACTACATCTTTTCTACAGTAAGCTAAAAAAAACGACCTCTTCACCTTAGCTTTTTAATACACTCTGCTGCTTGGACTCATCCCACCCAGTGCTTGTTGTACTGTAGATGGGAACTATTTTATTGCACTGCACTATTGCACTATTTTATGCAAATCTGTGTAAATGAGAGCTATTTTATTGCACTATTTTTATTCTGTCTATTTCTATACTCATTCATGTCTGCAATCTTTTAATATATGTTAATGACAGAAATCTATTACTTTCGCCGGGGGTTTTAATATCAACTTTCTGCTCATTCTATGCCCAGTCTATAATTATGCCAATTCTATGCTAATTTTATGCCTGTCTAATTACTGCTGTGATGTAATTCTTGTATGAAAGGTGCTATACAAATAAAGTGTATTATTATTATTACTACTACTTACTTACTTACTTACTTACTTACTTACTTACTTACTTACTTACTTACTTACTTACTTACTACTACTACTACAGGTGACTACTGAAATTAACAGTAGCGTAGGAGATCATATTATTGATATCTATGTTCATATTATATTATACATATTATACAGAGTCCAGACAGACAGTGTATATATACTAGGGGTGGGAATCACCAGTTTCATCATGATACGATACGATATCGATTCTTTGGACAACGATACGATATTTGCCGATATCACAAAGTCGCTCACGATACAATACGATACGATTAGATTCAGGTGCCTGCGATCGATATGAGATGATATCATATGCCCATTTAACACAATCAGTAACATTTAGATCAACAAAAAAAAGGTAATGAAAATATCATTTGACATTTGTATTTTTGAGCTCTTCCAGACATTTAAAGGAAAATCAATCTATTGTTTTTAATACAAATAGACCTCCTGTTCACTGTAAAGTGCCACGTTTTTATATATTGAGCTTTAAACTTTAAGCTACATTTTTTGGAACTCAAAACTCACAACCTCCCTCTCCCAAACCGTTCCTACAACAATTTGTTGATGTTGCATGATCATAGGCCTACATTTATTATGTATTATATTGTTTATGTTTAAATAACATTTAAACATCAAACTCCTCTGACCTCATCTGGTCTTTCCAAAGACGCACGCACACACACACACACAGAAAGGGAGAATGCTATGCTGTAACATCTACACACACGGAGCTACTGCTGTTGTTCTTGGGCGGATATGAGACTCGCCACAGGATTTTCAAAATAAGAGTATCGATATGAATCGATCTTATTACATCGCATCGATCCGATTCGATTGTTGATAATTACATCGATGTATCGATCTGGATCGATGTATCGTCCCACCCCTAATATATACCAGACTATAATACAGGACAGGTTACTGCTATTGTTCCCAATCATACTACCAATATTCTATAAACATTATTTTTGTGTTAATTCTTCAGGATGGACTGCAGATCAATATATCATATCAATATAGCTTCTATAATTGGCAAATACATTTGCTATTGATTCATTTCCATGCAAACCAGAGCTGACCATTAGATCCCTCCAAATCCACGGAACGACTGTACCTTACTAATGTTTTCTTCCGATGCTTCATTCTTGTTTTTCCGGAACGCCTCGTTGATCTTTAACCTTGCAGCTGCGTTGAGATAAACAGAAGAAGAAGAAGAAGAAGAAGAAGAAGAAGAAGAAGAAGAAGAAGAAGAAGAAGAAGAAGAAGAAGAAGAAGAAGAAGAAGAAGAAGAAGAAGAAGAACAGATTCGATTCAGAGGTTAATGTAAAGATTGACAAGCTGCAGAAGCTCCAGGTGGCTTTTTGTTGACACCAGTTTGGCCATTATTATTATTATTATTATTATTATTATTATTATTATTATTATTATTATTATTATTATTATTATTATTATTATTATTATTCACAGTATTCCATCAACAGCAGACATCTTGGTCGGCAAACAGGTCAAGTCAAGTCAAGTCAAGAGTTTTAATTGTCACGGCATACAGGTATACAATGAAATGCGGCTGGTCTTGCCCGCGACGATGTGCAATACAGTGGTACAACATATAATAGAATCCAATAAAAATACAGTGGTACAACATATAATAGAATCCAATGAAAACAACAGTGCAATAAACAGGTAACATGGTGTGACATCTCGGTATCTGTACATAGTATTTACAGAGCATATAGGACATGCTAGGTAGCTTTAGTAGTGCAATACACTGTTCCTGTTGTTATACTAATTTAAAGTGGCCTTTCCTCTTGGCCATAAGTGTACGTGTGTGCGACAGGTGACTGCAATGAACTACTAGCGAGTGATTCTCATTAATAAATACATGACAACCGTGTCTATGAATAATCATGATCAGGGTCCTTTCTGCTGCCCCCACTTACCTGTCAGTGCTCTGTCGTCGTCTTGGAACACAGCCATCCTGGTTCTGTGCAGTGATTTAAACACGCCCAGAACCTGCAAAGAAATAGACAAAGTATTTTTTGTTTTGTTTTAAATCATTTCAGCATTAATAATAACAACCCACACTATTCCATGCCATTCCTGTCTATCTGTAAGTCATGTATGTCATATGTTATGATGAATTGAAAATGGGGGACCCTGATGTAAACAAGACAAACGTCTTTCTCTGGTCTGCATCCCCTTAACAATTGTGTGTATTGAGCCGTACTGTATTGTACCCATTCTGCAATCTGTTAAATAAAGTTTTCAATCAATCAATGCTTTGAAATGATTAGGCGAAACACTGCCAAGCACTTGTTCCTTATAGGTTTCGTTTGTCATCCAAATGAGAGCAAGCAGTTATTATTTCTCCATATTTTACGTTACTGTAATACTATTCAGCTATATTAACGTAACAACGTCCTCTCTGAATAACATTGCCATGTTTTGAAATATGAAGATTTTCTGGACGTCTCCCCAATCCTCCTCACCTTCAAACGGGTCCCCATGTTGACTTGTTTTGCTTCCGCTTCCGCTCTTCTTCCTGTGAGGGAGTGCGAGCCGAGCCAATCACAGAAGAGCCCGCCTTCTTCAATCTATACCAACCACTGTGCACTTGTAAGAAGACGTTCATTTCATCAACCAATGAATCTTCAGAATAATATATCCGAGGCAAACGCGTGGCCGTATAGGGTAAATCTGCAGTGCCGCCGGAACAGAGCGGGGCGCGTGTATATTTTACCTAACGGACTTTCACTTCCGCGTTCGGGTTCCGCGATCTGATTGGCCACTGACGTTTCTCTCAGCGCCAATCGCGTGACGCCTAGTTATGCCTCTAACAGCATGCAAACTAGTAACGCCTAGTTTATCACTGGTTAAGCTTAGGGCTTGGATCCACCTGCCGCATATTTCTGGGCGCAAGCGTCTTTTGTCAATTGTTCCCAATGAGGACAGAGCGTATGCGGCCGCATGCTGCCGTCTATAGGAAATGCGCTGCAGTCGGCTTCTTTTTTCAGCGCCTTTCAGTTTTTTTGTGCGGCAGCACCCAGCGTTTAAAGTTGAAACTTTCTGAACTTTTCAGAGCGATGCGCTGAGCGCATTTCAGACAACCAATCGCAGCCTATCATATCTACCACTCTGTTTGTAACCTGACACCGGAGTTGCCTGCCTGCCTGCCCACAAGAGACGGCACAAATACACTAATAACTACACGAATACACTAATAAAAAGGTAATAAAAAGCAAAGGGGCGAACTGTGGTGTCAGGCAATATATATAATTAATATACAATAAAGTGTATTAAAATATGCTATGTGCAAAACCGCTGCAGTAAAATACGATAAAAAGATGGCTGTCGCTAGATTTCTTTCTCTCTGTCATCTGCTACAAGATGCGCTTCATCCCAAAACTACCGGCGCACTGCCAGCGTTTTTCAGCTGGAAATGTGAGCTAGGTGGACGCATGCCCTTAGGCGACTCTTTCGAAGTTGGTTTTGATTGATTGATTGATTGATTGAAAACTTTATTAACAGATTGCAGAATGGGTACAATACAGTACAAGGTTAGAGTTTGGAATCAGGGCTGGTGTTCTATCACCCTGCTCTAAGACAAACTCTAACCTTAACCAACTTCGAAAGAGTCGCCAGGCTTAACCAGTGATAGAACTAGGCGTCACGCGATTGGCGCTGAGAGAAACGTCAGTGGCCAATCAGATCGCGGAACCCGAACGCGGAAGTGAAAGTCCGTTAGGGAAAATATACACACGCCCGGCGCCTGTACTGTGCGGTGCACTACTGCGCATGCGAGAAACAAAGTAACAATTTATAATATTCTCCACTTGGAAGTCCTACCGGAAGTGCCTACTTCACGTTGTGCAAGTGGTCAATAGGACACTAGAAACATAACATAACATAACATACCCAACCTCCTCCAATGTACAGTTTCTTCCCCCTCAAATGTATATACTCTCTTTTTAGACTAATTTTTGTCTCTTAAACAGTACTGTATATTTGTAGATCTGGTGAATGAATGAAAACTTTATTAACCGATTGCAGAATGGGTACAATACAGTACTGCTCAATACACACAATTGTTAAGGGGATGCAGACCAGAGAAAGACGTTTGTCTTGTTTACATCAGGGTCCCCCATTTTCAATTCATAGTGACAATTATGACATACACAACATACATGACATCATGATATTTATGGCATAGGGACATACATGACATACAGGTATATAGTACTGTTACATTTGTGACATATATGATATGCAAATATACAGTACTGTTACCCATAGATCCTGACAGAGAGTATATACATATGATGGGGAGGAGACTGTACATTAGGAGGGGGTGGGTGGGTGGGAGAGAAATATACATACGGTGGGGAGAGAATATATACATACGGTGAATGAATGAATGAATGAAAACTTTATTTAACAGATTGCAGAATGGGTACAATACAGTACGGCTCAATACACACAATTGTTAAGGGGATGCAGACCAGAGAAAGACTTTGTCTTGTTTACATCAGGGTCCCCCATTTTCAATTCATATTGACATTTATGACATACTCAACATACATGACATTTATGGCATAGGGACATACAGGTATTTAGTACTGTTACATTTGTGACATATCCGATATTCAAATATACAGTACTGTTACCCATAGATCCTGACAGAGAGTATATACATATGATGGGGAGGGGACTGTACATTAGGAGGGGGTGGGTGGGTGGGAGAGAAATATACATACGGCGGGGAGAGAATATATACATGCGGTGGGGAGGAGACTGTCTATTAGGAGGGGGTGGGGGTGGGGGGTTTGGACATTTACGGTGGCCAGTTTCGAATTGCAGCCTCCCGTAGGTGCTCTTTAAGAGCGGTTTTGAATGTGGGTAGGGATTCACATTCCTTTACAGCTTTGGGTAGGCCGTTCCACATTGATGTGGCATAATTGCGAAACGTGTTTAGTCCCTTGTTTGAGCCGAATCTGGGTTTAACATGATTTGTTGAGCTTCCTCTGGTGTTGTGGTCGTGGTATTCACTGACCTTTGGGAAGTATTTTGACATATAGTGGTCGTATAGTGTATCTTGTAGACCAGGCCCATTGCAAGTTGCTGTACTCTGTCGTCTACTCTAAGCCATCCTAGGTAGGTAGTCAAAGTGGGCAGGGGTGAGGTGGGTTCTAGGAGTAAGGTCAAGTGGTACATATGGTATGTCATAAATGTCTAGATGTAACAGTAGGCCTACTGTCTATCATTTGAGGGGGAAGAAACTGTACATTTGAGGAGGTTGGGTGGGGGGGGGGACTACATTGGAGGCAGGTGAGAGTATAAGAGTCAGTTTTTTTTCTAGCTCTGGTTTAATTAACCCATATAGTATTACTTAATTAACCTATATAGTATTACTTTAAGCATTCATTATTCTTCGTTGAAAAGGAACCAAAGATGTCTTTCAGTGAAAATGTAAGTACCTATTTCGCTATTTTGGACATTAGGTCCTATTTTCCGTATGTTACTTTATGTTTCTAGTGTCCTATATTATAATGTTACTTTGTTTCTCGCATGCGCAGTAGTGCACCGCACCGTACAAGGCCGGGCACCTGTAGCTGTTCCGCAACCGTTCCTACTTCCGGGTAGGCCTGATTGGCCCCGACAGGCACGTGACCCGCCGCGGCCACGCCCCGCGTCAGCCCCAGGAGCAAGCGCGCTACTGCTGGAGTTCGCTTCGCCTTTCACATCGCTGCCGTTGGCGAAAGCAGACAAATGAATGACTAATTCGGTCAGAAATAACGTAACTAATAATGTTAGTAAGCACTGCTTATATGCTTATTATGTCTGCAGGGTACAGTAAACGTTTCTCCCGGTACATTCTGAAGAGCACACCGCTGCCTGTATGTTGGAGAACCAGCGGTCTTCCTCACTCGAGTGAGACTAAAGCCATGCACTGCACAGTCTCTAACAGTGTAACAGTAAGAAGCATTTTGGATAAAAGTATTCTGTACTTCTGTATGACAACAATGTATGCCTTTCAAATGTTAAATGATTAAATGATACACAGCGAAATCTACGCTCTCGCCTCTCATCCTGCTTGCGAAGCGAACTCGCTTATGTCTGCGGGGTACAGTAAACGTTTCTCCCGGTACATTCTGAAGAGCACACCGCTGCCTGTATGTTGGAGAACCAGCGGTCTTCCTCACTCGAGTGAGACTAAAGCTGTGCACTGCACAGTCTCTAACAGTGTAACAGTAAGAAGCATTTTGGATAAAAATATTCTGTACTTCTGTATGACAACAATGTATGCCTTTCAAATGTTAAATGATTAAATGATACACAGCGAAATCTACGCTCTCGCCTCTCATCCTGCTCTCATCCTGCTTTCGCCAACGGCAGCGATGTGAAAGGCGAAGCGAACTCCAGCAGTAGCGCGCTTGCTCCTGGGGCTGCCGCGGGGCGTGGCCGCGGCGGGTCACGTGCCTGTCGGGGCCAATCAGGCCTACCCCGGAAGTAGGAACGGTTGCGGAACAGCTACAGGCGCCCCGGGCTGCGGCACTGCAGATTTACCCTACTCGTGGAGAGACCCCACCAGTCTCTCTCTCTCTCTCTCTCTCTCTCCAAACCACCACCATGGCTGACGATGAAACAGCAAGAGCGCAGACTGCCAAGCCGGGCGGAGATACCATTTTCGGCAAGATTATACGCAAGGAGATTCCTTCAAACATATTCTATGAAGATGATCAGGTATGGATTAGAAATATGCGCATTTTTATAAACGCAAGAAATTATGCTGCATGTTCAGCTGTTGTACTGTACTGGCTGCACCGCGTTGCTAACCCCGTGTCAGCTAACTAACTAAAGAACTCATCGGTGCAAAGTCTCTATCTCTACTGTCCCGAGAGTGATTTAGCATAAATCACAAACCAAACCCTTCAGGTAACTGTTGATTGAATTGCTACGGTCTGTTGCAGAATGACATGCACATGGGACTGCAGTGCTGAGCCAGCAGCTATAGCTGTCAAAAAGCTGAGGAGCACAAGGCCTGGCTGTGCTGCTTTGTTGTTGCCTTTATTAATGAGATATGCAATAATTAGACACGCAGAGCTAATGTGCACAGATCCAAAGAGGAATACCACCTGTCAAGTACTGTCCAACCAGGAGCTAAGAGACCAGAGAACCATGGACTCGAACTTACAATATCAATTGAAAATGGGGGACCCTGGTGTAAACAAGACTTTATGATGAATTGAAAATGGGGGACCCTGATGTAAACAAGACGAAAGTCTTTCTCTGGTCTGCATCCCCTTAACAATTGTATGTATTGAGCTGTACTGTACTGTACCCATTCTGCAATCTGTTAATAAACTTTTCAATCAATCAATCAATCAAAGTCTTTCTCTGGTCTGCATCCCCTTAACAATTGTGTGTATTGAGCTGTACTGTATTAATTTGTATTTTGTACCCATTCTGCAATCTGTTAATAAAGTTTTCAATCAATCATCAATCAATCAATCAATCAATACAGAAACAAGCATCTCATCATAAAGTATTCTGTATTTTGTTGTGACAAATAATAAACAAACTTGAAACTACACGTTTGAGCTGCTCTGCAGATAACGAATTTGGAAATAATGGTGAATGTGAGAACAACAGAGCTGTGGATTTTTGTGTGTGTGTGTTTTCTTTGCCTAATCAGCAAGGCCTCCCCACCAATAAGAACCAAATAAACCTACTCCACACAGTGCACCCAAAGTAGGTTTCAGTGTTTTTATTTCAGCTTGACTTTACATTCGTTGTAAATGTAAACGGTACATAATAGAAAGCAATATTCACAGTATATTCTCTCTCTTTTTTTTTTAAATCAGCTAAAACAGTTACAGGTACACTACATACATACATGGTGCCACTACATACATGGTGCCACTACATACATGGTGGCACTACTGCCAGTGAAACATTAACAGTCTCACCAGGACAAGACAAGATACAAGATTTCTTTATTGCCACACAACCAGGTTGATGGTATTCGTGATCGGTACAGAGTGTAATAAGCTCTACAGTACATAAAACTGGAACATAGATACATTTACCCCCCCCCCCCTTCCCTGAAATGGATACATAATACAGCACAACATGACACAATAAATACATAAATACAGCACAGCACGACACAGCACAACATAACACACGGTAGAGTCTAGTCCATCAGGTCAGGAGCTTGGATGTCCGCAACTTCAGTCTTGTCAACTATTCTATAGTTGTTACTGCTGAATAAACGATTATTTGGGCTCCATCTGCATTAAGCTGTGTAACGGGTGTTATTGGGCATCATGCATGAACACAGCATTGCCCATCATTTGATTGTAATCATCATCATCATCATCATTTATTTATTCGTACATGGAATTACCACAGTCCAACAGTACATATTCATATAATTCACCAAAAATACCATGGCCGAAAGGAACAGGAAGAAGAAAAAATCTTATATATACCTGCCCCTACACACACACAACACACCGATAGACATATTGTGTAAAACCAAACAGAATATACCCATTTTGCAAACAAAATTTAACATCAACACAACCAAATTAAATCAACATAAATAAACCCATTTTGTCTATCTATCAGTCAAACTACATATTTAGGTTCATTCATTTACACACGCACACACACACCCCCACACACACACTTATATAATGTATTATACTTCTATATACTATCTAATTTCTATTTTATTATAATATATCTAAATCATACTATTTATTCTACACCATATTGGTACAGTATTATACAATATTTTAATATATTATTATTCTATGTTACGCTGCTATATACTATATTACTATACTCATACTGGCCTACACTACAACTCTATGCTACGTCATCCTGACACGCTAAACTGCAATATTATACTAAACTCAAGTTTCAAGTTTCAAGTTTCTTTAATAGTTGTCATACAGAAGTACAGAATACTTTCATACAAAATGCTTCTTACTGTTACGCTCCAGAGACTGAGGTGCAGTTGCCTGCTCTCACCACCTGGGGTCTGCCAGTCAGGAAGTCCAAGACCCACTGGCAGAGGTCATAGTTCAAGCCCAGGTCCCTGAGCTTGGCTATGAGTATGGAGGGGACTATGGTATTGAATGCCGAGCTGTAGTCGATGAATAGCATTCTCACATAGTTCCCCTGCCTCTTGTCCAGGTGTGATGCTGCTGTGTGCAGCACATGGGCTATGGCGTCCTCCGTGGACCTGTTGGGGCGGTATGCAAATTGCAGGGGGTCCATGTTGATGGGGAGGGAGGAGCAGATGTAGCCCTTTACTAGCTTCTCAAAGCACTTCATGGCTATGGAGGTGAGAGCTACAGGGCGGTAGTCGTTGAGGCAAGCAGGCTTGGATTTTTTGGGTACAGGGATAATAGTGGACTTCTTCAGGCAGGTGGGGATGACAGCCTGTTCTAAGGACAGGTTAAATATGTCAGTGAATACTGGGGCCAGTTGGTCGGCACAGACTTTTAGGACGCGGCCGGGGATGCCGTCCGGACCTGCTGCCTTCCTGATATTCACTTTTTTAAAGGTCCGCCTCACCTCATGCTCTGTTACCCTGAACACTAAACTGTGCTATACTGTCTATGTATCTTTTCTTTGCACAACCTTTTGAAGTGAAATATATTATTGGAACTCTTTTCATCGTTCTGCAAAGAGTTCCATAGTTTGATACCTATAACTGAGGTGCACCTTTGTTTTAAGGTTGTTCGTGCAAATTGGTGTTTAAAATTTAATTTCCTTCTGCTGTCATCTGGACAGGGAACGAACAACCTCTGTATATTTGCTGGTAATACTCTGCATTTTGCTCTAAACAAAACTAATAAAGTCTGTATTTCAGCTAACTCTTTAAGTTTCAATAGTCTGGATTTAATAAATAATTCGTTGGTATGTTCTCTTGAATCTACATTGTGAACTATTCTTACTGCTCTCTTCTGTAATATAAATAATGGCTTTATGTTGCTTTCATACGTGTTACCCCACACTTCCACACAGTAACTCAAATATGGTAGGATGAGTGAACAATATAATATTCGCATAGAATTATAATCAAGCACATTCTTTGCCTTGTTCAAAACAAAAACACTCTTGGCTACCTTATTTTTTATGTACATTATATGTGGCTTCCATGTCAATTTCTCATCCAACATAACACCCAAAATTTTTAACTCAGATACTCTTTCAATATTAACTCTTTCTTAAGGTATTTTCCTGAACTGAAGAAATTTGTATCGTCAGCAAATAAAACAAATTGCAATATGTTTGACACTTCACATATATCATTAATATATAAAATAAAAAGTTTGGGCCCCAGGACCGAACCTTGAGGGACACCACATTCAATATTCATACATTCATATGTGTAACCAGAGAGTTGTACATATTGTTGTCTATTTTCAAGATAGCTACTTAACCAGTTCATCGCCACCCCTCTCACACCGTATGTTTGTAATTTAGAAATTAAAATGTGATGATCTATCGTATCAAATGCTTTTTTTAAGTCAATAAACACCCCTATTGTGTAATTCCTCTCATCTACTGCTGTGGTTATTTCTTCATATATATTCATTAAGGCTAAGGCTGTTGATCGATTTGCCCTGAATCCATACTGACTCTCACTCAGCAGGTTATTCTTTTCAATAAAACTAATTTATGAGCAAACACTTTTTCAAGAATCTTGGAAAATTGTGAAAGCAAAGACACTGGTCTGTAGTTGGTAAAGCTGTGTTTGTCCCCAGATTTAAATAGAGGAATAACCTTTGCTATTTTCATTCTGTCTGGAAAGGTGCCTGTTTGAAAGGAAAGATTAAAAATATGACACAGGGGGTTAATTATACAATCAATGGTCTTCTTCACAATTATCATGTCAATTCCATCATTTGTCTTTCACTCACATGTCCTAGAAACATAGACTGCAACACTTTACTTTCCCCTGTCCAGTCTTTATTTGCTTTCCCTTCATTATGACTTTGGATATTCTTAGCAAGGTTTGGGCCTACATTTACAAAAAATGAATTAAATTCATTTACCACTTCATTCACGCTTTTAATAACCGTATTGTTGTCATTAATGAAGTAATTGGGTAAATCTGCAGATACAGCTTTGCTTCCAATGACATTTCGTAAAATCTTCCAAGTTTCTTTGATATTATTTATATTTTCCTTTAAGACATTATTATAGTGTTCTTTCTTTGCATTTCTAATTATAGTAGTTAATTTATATTTGTAAGCTTTATATTGATTTTCAGCCTTTTTTGTTCTTAATTTGATAAAATCTATATAGAGTTTGTTTTTCTTTTTACTTGCATTTTGTAAGCCCTTTGTCATCCAGGGTTTTATTTTATAATTACATTTTTGCTTCCATACTACCATTGGACAGTGTTCTTCATACAGCGACAAGTAAATGTCCAAAAATGCCTCATATGCAGCATTTACTTCTTCCACATAAACCCCTTTCCACTCCTCATTAACCAGATCATTCCTGAACTTGGCTATTGTGTCATCAGTTCTTACCCTTGTGTATCTAAGGGAGTTTTCTTCCTTCTTTGTCTTAATTTGATATTGTCATATATTACAAATATAGGTAAGTGGTCACTAATAGCTGGCTCTCTTGCTCGTTCTCTCTCTCTCTCTCTCTCTCTCTCTCTCTCTCTCTCTCTCTCTCTCTCTCTCTCTCTCTCTCTCTCTCTCTCCTCTCTCCTCTCTCCTCTCTCTCTAAAGTGGATAGAAAACACAGTACTGTGTAAAAGTCTTAGGCACCCAAGAGTTTTTATATAAATTGTCTTAGATGTAAATACTTTTTGTGTGTCAGTAGACTACTCTTAGTACATTTTAATTTAATTATTTTTTAAAGCATCTTCATGTTTTAATAATGCAAACATATGTTGCAGGGACTTATTATAATCATCATACCACCACCAGTTCCCTGGTCTTCGCCACATTTAGCTGCAGGTGGTTTTCATCGCACCATGTGACGAAGTCCACTACCAGTTCCCGGTATTCCCTCTCGTCGTCACCGTCCTTTATATATCCCACTATCGCAGAGTCATCAGAAAACTTCTGAAGGTGGCAGGACTCTGACCGATAGTGGAAGTCGTTGGTGTAGACGGTGAAGAGGAAGGGAGAGAGGACTGTCCCCCGCGGGGGGCCCCGGTGTTGCTGACCAGTCTGTCTGACACACAGCTCCGTAGGCGCACATACTGTGGTCTGCCCATCAGATAGTCAACAACCCAGGACACCAGGGGGGCCTCTACCTGCATCTGTGTAGAACTCATTACAACTTCACTTACACCCATGAATTGAGTATTGACTTTACTGTCTTACTATATTAGAAAATTGCTGGCATGGCTCTTGTCACTGTAAAGTCAATCGTCCTACCGACGTGTGTTGTGGTATAGAAGCGATCACCACAATTATTCTCTGCCGGCTACTGCTAGTCATCCTAATCAATGCTGTGTTTCAGTGCATAGCCTGATCAATGCTTCTTCTCCTGGTGTTTCAGTGCATAGCCTGATCAATGCTTCTTCTCCTGGTGTTTCAGTGCAGAGTCTGATCAATGCTGCTTCTCCTGCTTCTGCTTGTGTTTCAGTGCATAGCCTTCCACGATGTTTCTCCACAAGCCCCCACGCACTTCCTGGTGGTTCCGAAGAAGCCCATCGTCCAACTATCAAAAGCGGAGGACTGTGATGCTGCAGTAAGTGTTTTTCTTCACCATAACGAGTGATTCACACCCGGCCGCCCGCACGCCAAGGCCACGCCCCCGGCTGAAGTTTGTGTTCAGATCAGTGTGTTTTCTCAGTTTATTTTTTCAAGTTTTGTTTTATTTGTCACATCAAATCAAATGTATTTGTAAAGCCCGACAACACACGTTAATGTCCCCATGGGCTGGACACGTCTTCTTTAAACAAGGCAAGAAGAAACATCACAATAAAACAACACATAAAATCCAAATATGCAACACTCCCAGACATTCCCCAGCGAAGGTAAGGAAAAACTCACTAAAAACCTAGCAATAGGAAAAAAGTAGGGATGCACCGAATGGAAAATTCTTGGCTGAAACTGATACCGAAAATAGAAAACAGTTGGCCGAAAACCGAAAGCCGAAAGGCCGAAAATGATTCATAGAATAGATTTTTTTTTACCAATGTTGTGGAACATTATGATCATGGAAAAATATATGATTATGGCAAAACTTAACTTGAATAATAAATAATCACTATTATGGGTCCATACAAATTTTATTCAGCACTTCTGAATGCATACAGTACATTAATTCCATCTTTTCTCTGGCTGCCGCAGCGGACATCTGTGCTCTACTGAGCACACCTTTCTAGTCCCCCGATGAATGTGCTCTCTTGACTTTGGCACAGTAGACGCGCGATAGACAGACAGCGTCAATGTGAGAAACACAATCCCCCCCCCCTCTCGCTCTGAATAATATGCATATTAGATCACTCAGTGATTAACCGTGACGGGCATATAGTAAATAAGGATATAAAAGCATGTTAAAGACGCATTTATTGGACGCGTTGCGCGCAGAGTTTACATAGAAACAGCGCGACTCCCGACAGCGCGACATCATCACAACAACACGAGTTAGGTTACAGGTTGTTTCTCAGGCGATGTGGACGAGAGAAACCTTAGAAGGGCCGTTCAAAGGGGGGATCCCCCAACTTAGATGTCCGTGATAATAGTGTTTCTATGGATGATCGATGGGTGGAGAATAAAACAGGCAAATAGTTGTTATGTATGTATATATACGTGTAATAAAACAAATGTACATGCAATAGAAACTGGGGTACATACAATTTTTTTTGAAAGATTTGAATAGAAGCTAAGAATAGGGTTGCCACCCGTCCCTTAAAATACGGAATCGTCCCGTAATTGGAAACTAAAAGACGCGTTTCGTATTGAACTGATACGGGACGCCCTTTGTCCCGTATTTTAAGGTTGCCAGTTTAGTGAGAGAAATGAGCCAGCCGAGCTACAAAAACAAGCAAAATTGTGTCAAAGTTGCGGGAAATAAACAGACATGGCAACTCTGGTATGGTGGGCGTGCGCTCAGCAGCTCACCGACCAATGAGAATTAGCGCTTTCACGTTGCTAAGAAGAGTTCTGTGCCGTTGTGCCAAGCCTATGTCTGTGCGCTGCGTGATTTCTTTTCGAAGACGCTTTGAAAATGTCTACAGCAGACACTGACTCCACCGCGTCCTAAAAAGACAAAACGCCTCCAGAAATACAGACCTGAGTGGGAAGAGGCAAACCCCTGGCTTGATAGCGTCAGTGGAGATGTTTACAAAGCAAACTGTAAAGTATGTAGGCGTGTGTTTTCTGTGGCGCATGGTGGACTGACTGATCTCAGACAGCATGCCTCAGGAGAACAACATGCCAGAAATATAAGAACGCAAAGGACCCAAGCACAGGTGTCACAGTTCTTCATGACTGAAACATCTCCTGAGATTGATTCAGTATGGGATATTACATCTTATTTATCTGGTTGTGTTTTTAACTAGATGTCAGTATTTCTATTTACCTTCCCTGGCAGCCAGGAGCCTACATATTGGCTGCTGATGTGGGCATAGTCTAGGCTATTTCAGTTGACTAATATGGTTGATTGTTCATTAATGTTGAGTTTTTAAAGTCTAATAAATAAACATGTATTTCATATATATTAATCAATATAATTAAATAGTGTGCCCATTTAAACTCTTATGATGTTATGCTAATCTGGAAAACGGAATTCTTCATAATGGATTAACAGTTAATAAATACATAAATAATATAATTCATAAATGCAAAAATACTTAAATAAATACTTAAACATAAATAAATAGTGTTCAGACAACAATATAAAAGTCAATGTCATACTGTTCAATTTCATTTCATTTAAATTTGATCATCCCACTCCTCCCCTCTAGGTTACTGCAGCTGAGGTGACACAGGTATACCACACGGTTAAACACAACCTCAGCTACAACAGTGCTGACTGTGCACACAAGCTCAATCAAAAGATTCTACATGATTCCAAAATAGTAAAGAAAATGACTTTAGGAAGAGCAGAGGCTCTGGTCAAAGACGTCCTTGCTCCAAAGGCAGTGGGTGATGTTCTCAAGGCCTTAACATCAGACAAACCCCTCCCATTCTCCATACAGACGGATGCATCAAATAAAGGGAACAGGAAGATGTTTCCCCTTGCTGTCCAATACTTCACTCCAGAGTGTGGGGTCACCAACAAAATGCTAGATTTCATTGAGAATCCAGATGAGTCAGCTGCCGGGATTGTAGCTCTCCTAGAACAATCCCTTGAGAAATTTGGCTTATCATTAAATCAAGTGACAGCATTTAGTGCAGACAACACAAATGTTAATTATGGAATTCACAACTCTGTCTTCACCAACCTGAAGAAGAAACAAAAAGATCTGCTGCAAGGAAACTGCCATGCCCACATATTGCACAACACAGTGAAGCACGCTCTTGACAAGCTCACCATAGATGTGGAAAATGTTGTGCTGAAGGTCTATGGCCACTTCTCTGTATCTGCCAAAGGAAGAGAATCACTCAAAGAATTTTGTGAGTTCTGTGATGTTGAGTTCCAAGAGATTCTACGACACGTCACAACCAGGTGGCTCTCTCTTAATCCAGCCATCCACAGACTAATGCAAACCTGGCCTGCATTGAAGTCTTACTTCATCAGCCTGGGGGACGAGTGTCCCAAACAGCTTCAAGAGTTGTTAAAGCTTAGTGAAGACTCAAATGAGGAAGATGGAGACATAGTGGAGGTTTACCTTCTCTTCTGCAATAATATCCTCTCCCTCTTTGAGGAAGTTGTAAAGAAGCTGGAGAGTAATGCAACCACCTGTGTTGAGTTATATTCCATCATGGATAACTTCAAGCAGAAACTCACACAGAGACGAGATGACCAGTTCTACGGCTACTTAACTAAAGTGAAGCTGCAGCGCCTCCTTCCACAGGAAGCAGATATGGCAAGGGCAGAGTTCACTGCATTTCTTAACACGGCAATCTCATATGTTGAGAAATGGTTAAACTTCTCAGAAGACAACTGGCTGTTCTCACTGCAACCTCTCTCTCTGCACCATGGCACCTTGACCTTTGATGACATTGAGAAGGTGGCTAGTAAGCTCAACCTCATCCATAAAGTCAAGATGGATGCACTTTATGATGAATGCACCACAGCCAATACCATTCTGAAGAGGCTCAGAGAAGATGCTGAGGATGAATGGAAGTCCAAAGGCGTGGCCGCCAGGTGGATGGCTGTTTTTAAAGTAGCTGACCTGCCTAACATGCTGTCTATCATCAGCCACATCTTGAGCATCCCAGCATCCACTGGATATGTGGAAAGGATTTTTTCCAGAATGACCAACAAGTGGAGTGACAGCAGGAACAGGTGCTCAGTGGAGCTCATGAGGAGTGAGCTCCTGATCACTCTCAACTTTGAGCAGTCCTGTTCAGAGTTTCACAGCACTGCTTTGAAAGACAAAGAGCTACTCAGTGCTGCAAGGAGTAACAAGAAGTACACTTGGAAAAAGAAGTAACACAGTGAGGAAGAGAGGGAAGGCTGTTGACTGTTTAACCCTGGTCTACACCAAAGAGGACATAAACACTTTCTGATGGACCCATGACTTTTTGGCTAAGAGGGTTGAGGGAAGGAGGATTTCTTTGCACTTTATTTTTTATTAATCTTTTAATTTGGGTCACACAAGTGTTTCATTGTATTATTGTCCTCTTTCAGTAAAAGTGTTCCCAGGCTTTGTTTTTACAGCACTTTATATGCATACAGTATTATGCTCAAGTTGAGGCTATAGTTCAGCCAATTTATTTAAACAATGTTAAATGCAAATAAAGCACTTTAAACTTTAAGTATGACTAAATGCTTTCTTGACTATATATAGTAACTGTTCCAAAATGCATAGATTTCTATGTATTTTAGGGGTTTGGGGGGCTAGCTCTTTTTAATATAAATGTCATAGATTGTTTTATATAGATTTCTATGCATTTCAGGAGTTTGGGGGGCTGGCTCCCCAAAATAATTAAATAACATAACCCTAACCCTAAAACCGAAATAAAGTAAAAAAAAAAAGAATAGTGACAAAATCCGCCCATTTTCGCCCCAAAAACGCCCACGCTACGTGCACGCTCGATGACGGGTGTCCCTTATTTCTATTAGTCAAAGGTGGCAACCCTAGCTAAGAACAACAACAACAAAAGAAAAAGCATAGGGAAACGAGCGCTAGTATGAAAATAAGTACGTAGAGAAGATCGCACCACCTTGGCCATCACCAAGGTACATATAAGGTACATTACAGTGAAACGCTTGGTTCTGTATGAGCCTCCTGAGATTGTGCTTCATACAGTAAAAAAAAAGAATAAAGACCAAACACTATACAAAATATACAAACTACAGTACAAAATGCAAACAAAATGCAAAAATGCATCTCCCAACTGTGTGGTAGGAATCACAAGTTCATTTCAAACCCTTATTTATATATTTAAAAGCAACCGAGGTTTCCCTCATTTACAGTTACGTCGAGTTTACATACAGAGATAAGCGATCATACGATAAGATTCCTTTATTGATCCCCTTGGGGAAATCCGGGCATCATAGCAGCATGGGGGAGGTACAGATATGGGCAGGGTAATAGTAGAAAGACATAAATATAGGCAATGGAATTATAGTAAATATAAAAATAAACAGTGTAAACAATATTAACTCTGACTATAAGAATATGAGAAAGTAAGCAGTGTAATCAAAGGTGCAGATGAGGGTCTGTATGCCCTATCAGTTATATTATACGTTACAATAAATATGGCCTTAAAATGAGGGCCAACCAACCCTCTCATAAAGGACACCGTGATGAGTGTCATATCTATCGCCAGTAATGAATCTGAGGGCAGAGTGATAGTCTAATGATTTAATCCCACATTAAGTAGGGTCGGGTAGAGCTGAAGTGAAGCTGAGGACAGTTGAGGATGAGCACGCTACCAAAGACCTTTAAATATAGGAAGAGGGCAATCAGTGGGAATAATTAATGAGATGCCGGTACCTGTGAAATGTGAATCGATACCGGTACCCAACGGTACCTTTTTTCGGTACTTTAGTCACTAAAAATATAATCTAACTACCTCAGTTGTAAAATATTTGTCCAAACGTCAAATTATTTATTATCATTATTATTTATTTAGAACAATTTGTTAATATATATATATATATATAATATTGTCTGCATCTAGCTTTGTAAAGTGAAACCACACCTGCAACGGTTTTCGGCTTGCCATTGCCCCGACTGCTTTGTTGTTGAATCAAGTCAAATCCTAGGTAAGCGTGTATTGTGTGCGTGAAAGTGCGGCACACTTCATAGGTTTTGTTTCGCGTAAACAAAACGTTGACGTCATCGGGCTTAAAAACAGTACCGAAATGTGGCACCGGTGGATCTCGCGTGAATCGGTACTCGGTAGTACCGACGTGATTCGGTCTGTACCCTTAAAAGTACCGGATTCGGTACCCATCCCTAAACACAGCGTCATTCACGACAATGTCATGTGTGCACCTACAATTGTCTGTGGGATGGCAATCAACTGCTTAAATATCAGGAATGTCAATTTCAATATTGTAAATAAAATATGTTCTCATTTTGATGTCAAACCTAGTCAAATCAGCCTAGCTGATTGCCGTTGTCTGTTACGTCATCAGAAAAGGTGAAATACGTCATCGATATGTACAGTACCCAAAATGGGTACCTGGCCGCCTCAGACCCACTCCTATCCGAGATCCGGGAGGGTCATCAAAGAGAAGTCGCCTATTCTCTGCCCTGGCTCCACCACGGTGGAACGAACTCCCCACCACAGTTAGGACAGCCGAAACACGACCAATCTCTCGCCGCCGACTAAAAACACACTTCTTCAATCAATATCTCAAAACTTAATGTCTTAATTGTTTATTATAATACCCCCCCCCCAGAGTTGGTGCTTTTATGCTAGACATTGCCACGCTTATGGTTTTTCCCCCCTCTGAAATTATGTAATTATGTCACTGACTGATCTCAAAAGTCTCCAATCATTGGAATTTGCATGCGGTGACATCATTTCAGAGGAGAAAAAAACACAAGCGTAGCAATGTATAGCATAAAAGCACCAACTCTGGGGGAAGAAAAAGGTATAATAATCATAATTTGAGTTCTCTTTAGGAAATAGTTTTCTTGTAATATCTTTGATCTCAAAAGTCTATAATCATTGGAATTTGCATGCAAAGATATTACAAGAAAACTATTTCCTAAAGAGTGGGTATGCTGACTAGTGACTACTGGTAATGGACTACAATAAAGTTATGCACACGCACACACACACACACGCACAGACACGCACAGACACACATACACACACACAGACACACACACACAGACACACACACACAGATACGCACACACACAGACACACACCACGCAAGCTTCTACGATTTTGGCCATGGGACCTTCTGTCAGTGACCAGTAGATGGAGCTCTTTGCTGCAGACTGAGCTGTCCTTGAAGTGCTTGATTTATAAAAAATAAAAGTCAAGGCCTGGAATTCCTTGAACAGCCAATTCTTTTAACACTTTGGCTGCCTAAGGTTAAATTCATGATATACCATAGATTGCCAGCGCTATTTGTCTATGGAGAAAGTCCCCTTCTTTGCAGGGCTATAACTTTTTAAATTCTATTGCTACATTGCCATTATTAGGGCCCATTCAAAGTCCTATATGTATTGTTCATTGTGTAGCAACGTTAAACTTTTTCATTCACATATTCATAGTAAAGTATGGTCTAATGTATAAGTATGTTTTCATCTCTTTCTGCAGCTTTCTCCAGAACGTGATATATAGCCCCAAATGCATTATATTGATGATGAAATACAGTTTGATGGCAATCAGCGCGATATAAAAAATTCCAACTAGACGTACTTTTAGAAGTTACTACACGTCATCTGATGTTGACCGGATGGGCGAGGGGGCGTTTATAATTCCGTGGGCAGCGTTATACCAATCATCTAATGTGGGTCAAATGTTGATAATAGCAGTTAGTATCGCAGACGGTAACGTTACACGCTGAAACTCACCCCAGTCTCCGCGCGCCGTTGGCCGATCGTCGTAGAATAGAAATCTTATCATTATGGGATATATTTTTACCCGGTCCATCTCCAGCTTGTATAATGGTATATACGTCCAAATCATGTTGTTTATCGAGTTATTGCCAATCGATCACCGTGTAGCGTGACGAGCCAGAGTCCCATGACCTATAGCGAGCGCCCGGAAGTACTACGGTCGTCTAGGACAACCTCTATTCAACATCCTGTTTGGCGATTGCGCCGATCGGCCACCAGATGGCGCTCCTGAACCGCCAGAGAGCTCAGTGGGTCCTGCTGGTGGATCTCAGGCCAGCGGAGGGGACATATGAATCCGATCGCAGATTTTTGAAATATTGATATAAGGACGACGTAACGCGTCCTCCGGCAACTTTAGCATGGCCAGCAAAGACGTCTAAAGACGGTTCCCGGCAGTCAAAGTGTTAACAAGGTGCTTAAAAAAAGTAATTGAAATTCAAATCAACCATTTGCATTGAAAGTTTTGTTCATCCATGATAAAATAGTTCTGAATCAAGATTCTTTTAAATTCTTTTTTTATGTGAAACTAATTGTCGGAAATTGGTTTTAAGCCATAAATATTGGATCAGATAATTTTTTCAATAAAAAAACTGCATTTAAAAGTGAATTGTATCCTTTTAAATAAAAAATATTTGCTTAGAAAAATACTTGAAAGTCCTTGAATTTCATTTTGCGATGTCTGTTAGAACGCTGACACTGATCAGCCTTTTTGCTGACAAATCGCAGATACCAAGTACCAAAATTAGGACTTTGCTTGACATTGACTATTTTTGTCAAGTTACTTTATTCGGTCAAGAATTGTGTTGGAAAACATTCTTTTATATTATTTTACATTAAAAAAATTTATCTGATAAAATGCCATCCTCCCCAATTTATTTTCCAAATGTCACTGATAACGATCATTTCATTATCATCAAAACCCATTGTGCTAGTACATACGTCCTTCGGATTAGACGCTAAACCGAGGTCCTGACTGAATTCGGTCGTTAAAGAACCGAGAGTAGGGGGTTCCCCGACGTTCCTGGCCAAATTCCCAATCAGGTCTCTGACATCAAGGCCACCTAATCATCCCCCTCCCCCTTAATTGGCTGATATCAGTCCCTGTCTCCTGAGCCGTTCAGCCATTGTGTAGTGTGATGTGTGCCTGGTGCCAGTCTATGGCAGCCATTGAGCCTGCATAGCCCAAGGTTGGGTGCTACCAGTGGTGGTGAAGGAGGCCATTTCCATCATTGTAAAGCGCTTTGAGTGTCTAGAAAAGCGCTATATAAATGCAAGTAATTATTATTATTATTATTAGTACTCCCTTCTTAGTATCTGATGGGCTTCCAGTGCCCCTCCACTGTCCTATAGAGTGAGATGGTGGAGAATGTCAGGATGTCTGTGTGCTGGAGCCTGCATTATGTACTTTTAGGTTTTTAAGTAATTTCCAGTCATTTTTCCAAAGCGACTTACACATTGTGTACAACAAGTCAGCAGGAAGGTACACCTCTGAACAACAAGTCAGCAGGAAGGTACACCTCTGAACAACAAGTCAGCAGGAAGGTACACCTCTGAACAACAAGTCAGCAGGAAGGTACAACAAGTCAGCAGGAAGGTACACCTCTGAACAACAAGTCAGCAGGAAGGTACACCTCTGAACAACAAGTCAGCAGGAAGGTACACCTCTGAACAACAAGTCAGCAGGAAGGTACACCTCTGAACAACAAGTCAGCAGGAAGGTACACCTCTGAACAACAAGTCAGCAGGAAGGTACACCTCTGAACAACAAGTCAGCAGGAAGGTACACCTCTGAACAACAAGTCAGCAGGAAGGTACACCTCTGAACAACAAGTCAGCAGGAAGGTACAACTCTGAACAACAAGTCAGCAGGAAGGTACACCTGAACAACAAGTCGGCAGGAAGGTACACCTCTGAACAACAAGTCATCAGGAAAGTACACCTCTGAACAACAAGTCAGCAGGAAGGTACACCTCTGAACAACAACCTCTGAACAACAAGTCAGCAGGAAGGTACAACTCTGAACAACAAGTCAGCAGGAAGGTACACCTCTGAACAACAACCTCTGAACAACAAGTCAGCAGGAAGGTACAACTCTGAACAACAAGTCAGCAGGAAGGTACACCTCTGAACAACAACCTCTGAACAACAAGTCAGCAGGAAGGTACAACTCTGTACAACAAGTCAGCAGGAGGGGTACACCTCTGGCGGCGAAGGGTTAAGTGGTATCGTTCATCTAGCAGTGTCGAACTTGAGTGCTTCATTCTGAGTGCATAGTAGTATAGACCTATTAACATAGGTAGTACTATAGGTATAGTAGATGGTAGTGGGGGGGGGGGGGGGAAATATCGATACAGTATAGTATCGCGATACATTGCTTGGCGATACTGTATCGATACAAGGACGGCAAGTATTGATATTTTATAAAGCAAATTTCTTTTAAATTGTCTTTTTCATAAAAAATTTATAATTTGTATAATGAAGTTGCAATGTTCATTTCAATACCTGTAATAGTACAGTAGTCCACGCACATGTGCATTCAGTTAAGTTGGAATATGACTGTAATACAAACAGTTCAGTTTGTCAGGTACATGCAACACAAATTACATCTGTCTGCTTGAGAAAATACCATTTGCTGCAATAAAAATGATTGAAGTGAGATGAACAGACTGAAAACTGCATTTTATTAGATAAAACATGTTGACAAAGTTTTACTTTGCACTTGAAAAAAGGTAATAAATCGCAATATATTGCAATATTAATATCGCAATACTCAGCATATATATTTTTTTCACAGGAAATGCCACCATTGTTATAGCATAGCAAACCAGAACCTACTGAGCTGGGACAATCTTGTCAAATTCAAAGATGCCTGCCTTACCTATAAAATCCTACATGGCTTGGCTCCTCCCCCCCTCTGTACTTTCATAAAACAGAAAGCATCTGCTGATAGATATACCAGGTCTGTAGTCAGAGGGGACTGTGTAGTCCCAAACAGGAGGTCTGCTTTTAGTCAGACAGCCTTTTCCGTGAGAGCAGCCCACACCTGGAACAGTCTGCCAACACGGCTCAGGGAGTATCAAAGTTACATCTCATTTAAAACTAACTTAAAATCATGGTTGAGAGATGGTCAAGTGTGCGACCATTTTAACTGAGGGGTTGTATTTTGGTGTATTTATTTGTATGTATTTTAGTGTATTGTAACCTATACTGATTCCTACTGTGTTTTAATTACTGTACTATGTTTTTTAACTGAGGGGTTGTATTTTAATGTATTTGTTTGTATGTATTTTAGTGTATTGTGGCCTATACTGATTCCTACTTATTGTTGTGCTCATGTCACCTGCCCCAGAGACTACAGTTGAAAATTAGCCAACTTGGCTAAACTGGCATATTTACAGTCAAATGTTCCTTAATATGCACTGTCTCTGTATTTTAAACCAATAAATACAAATACAAATTAGCCGACTGTCAGTGCGCGCATATATATATATGAATTATTCTACGTTAATAAAACATACCTGGTGATCAACTACAGTTTGCTGTAAACATTATGATATGTGTGTAGTGTTCTGATAACGACAGCTGCAGCGGGAGCTGGCTCATGCTGGATTTGCGAATAGCATGCAGCTGCAGAGCCGCAGAGCCAGGGGCGCTTTCAGGTCCGGTCACAGGCCCGCTCAACAGCGCCCCCCACACAACGGCTGAATTGCCAATGGCTGAATTGGAGTATTGCACTGTGCTGTTGAGCGGGCCTGTGACCGGACCTGAAAGCGCCCCTGGCTCTGCGGCTCTGCAGTTGCATAGTATTGGGATTCGTTGGGAACAGCAGCACGGAGTCTCGACTCGGGACTTATTTTATTTTATTTTATTTTAGCAGCAGTTATCAATATCGACCAGGAGGACAGCGCGATCTAAGGGACATGTTTCATTACTAGTCAAGTGTCATTACTTTAGTTATCAAAGGTGGAATCTCTGGACGCAATGACATTATATAATTTAAAGCTAAACTATGTTTTTCTTTCTTGTTAGGAGAGGGATAACTTATTCAGTTAGATTTGATTTGATCTTTATTTATCTCTAACATTTTCAACCATAAACACACACATTTGTAATAACAAAAAAAACTAAAACGAAATAAAATACAAATACATTTAAATATATTTTCCTATGGAAGGAATAATCAACATGGCTCCAATTGGTTGACTATAACAGCACTCTGACCAAATATCCCTATACTAGCACCTTGTTAAACACTTTTTTTTTTTTTTATATATATATATATATATATATATATTTATTTATTTATTTTTAATCATAATTATTCTTGTGAAATCTTTCCACCTGGGAGCCTTTTGACGAAATCAATTTATTCTCCCCTTCTCTGAATGGTGTTTCTTATGGCAATAACAACTATAGACGACAAAACCAAAGTAAAGAAACGACATTTGATTTTTGGGACGGTTACATTCACTTTGGGACGGTTAAAATTGTATTTCGGGACGGTTCTGGGACGGTGGTGAAAAAAGTTAGTCTGGAGCCCTGCTCTGGTGATTCCCACCCCTACTTCTGAGTGCATAGTAGTATAGACATATGAACATAGTAGATAGTACTATAGGTATAGTAGATAGTAGTATAGACATGAACATAGTAGGTGGTACTATAGGTATAGTAGATAGTAGTATAGACATGAACATAGTAGGTGGTACTATAGGTATAGTAGATAGTAGTTGTAACTGAGGGGTACAATTCCCTGACTGTATTACTAGATATGATACTTACTACCACTACCTTTGTACTTAATATTCGGCCACCCAGTACACGGCATAAATATATTATCATGAACACTCTCACGTAGATGAAACGGATCCAACACAAATGTACGAATTAGAAACAGGTCTTTATTGCCTACACAGCGATGGTGTGTAGACTAAGCACTTAATCACTTAATTACATTTATGAATTGAAATAGTATGCACTTTTATGGCAAGGAGTATTCGTCGGTATATCAATAGATAATGTCCAATCTCTGAAGGCGCAGGTGGTAAATATACGACCTGGAATAGTTAAGGAATAACAGCAATGATACTTTAATGATTATAGGCTGGATACACTAGAGGGGGTTAATCCGGTCGATTGTAAGCCGACAGGAGTAGGAGGGGGGGGGGGGGTAGAATCCAGCTGCCTCGTCCGGCCAAGGGTATCCCAGGAGAACCCACTGTAGTGCCGTTCAATGCGCCGGCGATCCTTGGACCACAGATGAAAGCAGGTGGACTCTTTGTGGGCCGGCTCTCTCCGGTCCACGGGGGAGAGATGTGGAGAGACCTCGTCTTGCAGAGCGTCTCCTCACCTTGCTTCCTCTCCAGGGGGGGGGGTTCCAACACACGGTAGTGTCGGGGGTCTTTATCCATAGAATAATCAAAGTATCCAAAGCATAATCCGTGCCTGGGAAGGCGGGCTGTCGTCGGTAGAATAATCCGGTATACAGGTCCACTCGCTCGTCGGCTCTGGGGCTCCTCGGGTGCAGCTTCACATAGGGTCAACCACCCTGGGTAAGCAGACAGTTCTCTGCCCGAAACGATGGGGTACTGACTACGGTAGTATTCTCACCGCACGAAGCACTATATATTAACAGACTATTATTAGCTTAATAGACTACGTCCAACTCGACGATATAGTGCCAAATATGACTATTCAAATATTAATATACACGATGTCTCAATACCGATGGTAGGCGAACTTGGCCTTACTCCCACACGTGGCATCGCGGGGAGGCTTTACGTCTGTGACTCTATTGGAGGGTAAGAAACTGGACTGAAAAGAAAGTCCTACTTTAGTAGCGCAGTATATATACGCACTATGAACAAATAGTCCCATTAGTGGTGCGGTAGCCAAATTCCTACGCGGAACTAGGACTTGTTCGTACATGTCGAGCGGTACGTTTGAACTGGGTCTGAGGGGTATGGCAGCCTGGCACCAAGGTCTCGACCAATAGTAGAATGGAGACTATTATGGGATGTTCAGTAGGCTAGAATGGATATTCAATGCATATTGTACAAGGAATATACAAGGGATATCAGGGAATATTAGAGAATATACAAATACAATTAAATATATATATATAAATAAATATATATATTCGGTTTAATCTGGCCCTTCACAACAGTAGTATATACATGAACATAGTAGGTAGTACTATAGGTATAGTATAGTAGTATATACATGAACATAGTAGGTAGTACTATAGGTATAGTAGTATATACATGAACATAGTAGGTAGTACTATAGGTATAGTAGATAGTAGTATATACATGAACATAGTAGGTAGTATTATAGGTATAGTAGATAGTAGTATAGACATGAACATAGTAGGTAGTACTATATGTATAGTAGTATATACATGAACATAGTAGGTAGTACTAGGTATAGTAGTATATACATGAACATAGTAGGTAGTACTATAGGTATAGTAGTAATATAGACATATGAACATAGTAGGTAGTACTATAGGTATAGTAGATAGTAGTATAGACATGAACATAGGTAGTACTATAGGTATAGTAGATAGTAGTATAGACATAGCAGCATCATACATAATAGTAAAAGACGGTAAGAGAAGGTTAATTTTTTTCAGTGGTGTCTCATTCTATCATTAATTCTCCCTCTCTCACCCCCCATCTTTCTCTCCCTCTCTCTCTCTCCTTCTATCTCTCTCTCTGCCTCTCCCTCTCCTCTCTCCCTCCCTCTCTCTCTCTCCCTCTCTCACCCCCCAGCTGCTTGGCCACTTGATGATCGTGGCTAAGAACTGTGCCCAGAAGGTGGGCCTCACCAAAGGCTACCGGGTGGTCATCAACGACGGCTCCGACGGCGGCCAGTCCGTCTACCACATCCACCTCCACGTCCTGGGCGGGCGCCAGATGGCCTGGCCCCCCGGCTAACGGTCCGTCACGCGACCACGCCGACGCAGACCACCACCACCACCACCGCCGCACATCCGTTGTCACTTTTTGTCCTCCGGTAATCAACCAGCCATAACTATAATGATGACCCGTCAGTTTATGTCACGTAATGGAGGGAAGTTATATCTGTGGTAAATAAAAAAGCACTTCGCAAACAAAAACTGTGTGACTGGTGTTTTCCTCTCTGTTCCTTTATCTCTGCCAGCCAGCCGTGTTGGAGTTACTACAGAAGGAGGCCACAGAATGTCTATGTATTTTTTCAATACAAAGAGAATTAGTACTGCAGTGGGTTTGCAAGCACAGCGACTTCCTTTGCCTTTTGTGCTTGGTGTGTGTGTGGGAGAGACGGAGAGAGAGAGAGTGAGGGAGAGTCTGCTGCTGTTACTGGGAGAGGAATAATTATCTGTGCGCTCGATCAGCGAGTTTATTTAGCGGTTTAATTATAGACTTTTCCGTGTCCATTGCTCTCTCTGGAAAAAGTTTGGACTCTGCCTTTATCGGCCCGGGCGCAAGAAATATTAAAGACCTTAACGGGATTTACAAGTAATCTGTCGTTGAGCCGTCCAGCCTGGTTGTGAAACATTAAGGACCCACAGAACACACCTCATCCCCATCTTACCTCATTATAACAAGTGTGGAAAACCTGAATGCAATTTCACCAGTGGTGGAAGAAGTACACAGTTCCTTTACTTCAGTAAAAGTAGAAAATAACCAGATACCATTGTCCCTGGACCCTAAGAAACCTACAGGGGCCTTACTATTTAAAACTGGCTGCCGATTTCATTGCGGAACCATTGACCTGTTTTTATAACTTAACCCTAACTACTAAGGAAATTCCCCAAATCTGGAAGATGGCTTGTGTTTTTCCCCTTCTAAAAGGTGGCGAGCCTTTTAAGTGTTAACAACTACAGGCATATCTCACATCTGTCCCCTTTAGTCCAAATTCTGGAGAGCCTGGTAAGTGACCAACTGAAAGAATACTTAAACAAAAATGCTATTTTGTCCTGTTATCAGTCCGGCTTTAGGAAGTCTCACAGCACCATTACTGCAGCTACAAAAGTACTAAGTGACATAATTGTAGCTTTGGATAGAAAAACAACACTGTGCATCTTTGTTTATCGATTTCTCAAAGCTTTCGATACGGTAGAGTAGACCATGACATTTTGAGGCATACTGTAGGTTAATTGGTGTAGGGTTGTCTGACTCCACTGTTGGCTGGTTCTGTAACTATCTCACAGGACTCAATCTGTTAAAGTTGATGGTTGTACCTCCAATGTCCTGTCTGTCCTCAAGGGGGTGCCACAGGGCTCTGTGTTGGGCTCCTTATTGTTCACAATCTATATAAATGACTTGGGTAAGGATGTACCCAATGCTAATTTTTATTACTACGCAGATGACACTAATCTATTTTTGTCCAGGAACTTTGTCTCAAGCTGCTGAGTATTTACAGACTGCTTTTAAACAAATAGAAACCCAACTTCTGTAGCTAAGACTAGTACTAAATGCTGGTAAAACAAAAATGATGGTCTTCTCAAAATCGAAAGCGAAACCCTATTATTCTGAATGACAACTTGTCTTTTAAGCCACATATTGAAAATCTGGTTAAGAAGCTGAAGGTAGGGTTGGGTTTCTATTTTAGAAACAAGGCTTGTTTCTCCTTTCATTCTAAAAAGAGGCTTGTCGCTGCTACTTTTTTACCGGTAGGGCCTACTCGATTATGGTGACGTGTTGTATATGGATGCCTGTTCTACCTCGTTGCTTATGCTGGATGTCACTTATCATGGTGCGCTAAGATGCATTACTGGCTGTAGATCTCTCACTCATCTCTGCATTTTGTACAAGAAGGTAGGTTGGCTGTCCCTGCCTGCTAGTAGGCTTCATCATTGGTACATCTTCCTCTATAAAGCATTACTTGGACTGTTGCCTCTATATCTCTGTATCTCTTAACGTTTCATCAAACTTCCTACAGCTTGCATTCTCAGGACTTTCTACCCACCTCAGTCCCACGAGTTTGCACTGAGTTTGGAAAGAGGGCTTTTGTGTACTCTGCTCCATTTACCTGGAATCGACTTCAAAAATCTCCAGGGCCCTCATTCATCAACGTGACGTAGAAAATGTTCTATTTCCACACGTAAGCACAGAATTTAGAATGTGTGTACGCACAGAAATATTGGGATTTATCAACCGTGCGTACACAGGTCCTATGCTCCTCCGTGTTGATAAATACCTCTTTGTTCTACCGTCAATGCTCGTGCATGATTATCCATATATGGTAATGAAACACCCCCCTTGGGATGTGAAATAATGGACTGACCCGAGCGGAACTCTGAGAAACTCCACAGGAGATTGTTCACTGAGGCGCTGCCGAACCAAGAAGACACAACGCGTGTTATGGGATAAATAAAAGGCGGACTTGTACACGGTGATGTCAGATATCAACGGCTCCCTAAGACCATTGCTGCAATTCTGCCTGGACAGCTCAAAACACTAATAAAGACCGTGCTGGAATATGACTGCCTTTTCCCGTTTTGTTTGATTAATACCCAGGGATTAAAGTTCTCCTCAATTTTATTCCAAATCGCGACGGATTTTCCGTACATTTTCTACCTGCTGCATATGATTTCTAGAGGCATACAATCTATTTTGATGTCAGTATTGGGTAGCCTATATAAACAATAATACGAGAGCATATACAAGAACAATGAATCTCACTGCCATGTATGATGTAGCCTATACGCCATGTGTAGCCTGCCTATATGTGATCAATACAAACTTGAACTTGAATTCCATCATGTCTGTGTGCGGGTCACTGCGGGAACTCACAAGGCTGTTGTCACAATGTAAATAAGAACGTGCACTGAAAAGTTACAGTATGTAGTTGGTTGATTATTTGTATGACAGTCAGTAAACCCTTGCAAAAAGTATCCGTTTTATTTAATGAATTGAAAACATTCAGCATCGCCTTCCTCCCGGCATCCAGCAACAACATGTATCAGGCAAATGCGCATCGCAACATTGACTGAGTGGAATCCCTTTCTATTCACATAATTGCATTTGTGATGGAGCTTTGACAGCTACAGTAACAGTCTATTGCTCGATCCATCTCCAATATCACGATGGACTGTGCCGGTGGCAAAGACCCGAGGGTGGAGAGGACTTGAATGAATTCCATCATCATATTTATATGTTGTGTCTGTCCACTATGTTTGTTATTGCAAGGGTTTTGTAATACACATACACCCTGGTGTCATTGCAATGCGTTTTTTATTCTTTCTTATACAGTAAAAAGGGGGAAGAACACTATATCGTGGGTGTTCATATGACTTGTATTCTGCTTACAGCTTCGAAATTCCACTTGTTTCGTTTAACGTAAAGCCTTTTAAATATAATCAAAACGTTCCCGTGTTTCTGCGGTCTGTGCGCAAAATAATAATGAGTTGAGCTACGCGGAGCGCAGTCAGTCAGTACACCCCGTATATTCCGATAACGCTATTAAACCATGCTGCATTCATTCTGAGAGAAAGATCTATTATTCCAAATGCTATTTATAGGGTTTTGACCATAATTACACCACTGTTGCTATTTTACAATGAACTATAATGAATTACGGTTCATACAGAACATGCCAGTGTTGAAACTAATGCACAGAAGCTCATTTCCTTGTTGTAATAATATATTCTACCAACGGGCGCCAGGTACGCATGGTCCGACTCCGAGCTGTGCGTAAATATAAGCACGAAGTCAAGTTCAAGTTGAAATTGATGAATCCCACACTCTGCTTAGAAATGGTCGTACGCACAGTTTAAGCACATATCTGCGCGTAAATCACGTTGATGAATGAGGGCCCTCTGGTACCTTGGAAATTGGAATGCTTTCAGAATCCACTGTTGGACTTCAGAAATACCTGGCTGTCGTTCCGTTTGACTTAATTCTTTGAAAAGTTGACTCCTTTTGGAGATAAGAGGTTTTCACTGGAGAGCAGTGATATTTGACACACTGATTAGTCACACGTACAGGTACAAGACGTCTATACTGTATGTCCTAAAGGATGAGAACGTTGTCGATCAGTCCTTTCTCAGAACAAACCATGCAGTTCTTCATACATTCTGTATGTAAGGATATATTAAACTAAGGCCTTGTATATAATTTACTGCTCACTTATACTTCCTTACATTATCACTGTGTGGAAGTATTGACATTTAAGGGTTGACATTTAAAAATACTGTAAATCCAATAGTCTTACTGCAAAAGCGGCCATTCGGAGCATTTATAAGGCTGATTACAATGAGCACACAAGTTCACTGTTTATAAAGTCTCATGTTATGAAATGTAATGATTTGTTGTATTATAAAATAATGCAAATAATGTAGAGCTAAAGCAAAGTTACTCCTGGACTGTGTGCAACGTTGCTTTTCAATACAGGAGAGCAAATATGATTTGAGATGTTTATAAGTTTACTGTTCAAAAAGCTAAGAATGGGATTAAAAGGAGATTTCTATTGTTGAGGTTATGTTATGGAACAATAAGTTATTCACTTCTGGTTTTCAAAAAAGTCCACCCCTTGACGACATCGGTTGGCAGGAAACCAAGGGTTCGGAACTTAACTCCATAACTATAAAATATATATGATATTATCAATAAAATATATTTTATATTCTATTCTATTACAATTATAAAGATAATCTTCTCTCATAGTGTTCATATCCTCTGCCCTTCCCCCTGACTCTGCCCCCTCTAACCCTAGTTCTCCCTAGCATTTAATCTCCCCTACCCATAACCACCCTCCTCCAACCTGTTGCCCCCCTTTTCCCCTCCCCTCTCTGCCTCCCCTCCCCTACTGGCTCCTGTATTTTTGTCATCTGTTACTGTGGCTCTACGCAGGGACGTGCACAGGACTTTAGAGGGGCAGGTGCTCAAAGGCTGAAAAGGGCACTACACTTGTGTGTATATATTAACGGAGCGCGCGTAGCACTCAAGCCCGATTTTTAAGGGCCCTTTTCGGGCGGGGGGCCCCCTTTTTATGCTTTTTGGGGGGTTTTGGTGATCAAATATTGAATATTGAACTATAATAATCAGTGCAGGAGCTCACTTATCCTTGAAAGACACTTTTATCACTGACTTAAAAGGCCCATACATCTCCATAAATGTTCAGGGGGGAGGGAATAAGTGCTTACCCTACAGACCCCAAGAAGTGCTGTATATTCTGTATTGTTTAATATAAATGCATTTTTTATTCCAATTCCGATTTGTATTTGAGATTCCCAAATCCCATCGGACTTGACTTCTTCGTGTCCCTCAATGAGTGTAATACCAGCATTCAACTGTATGCGCCACAGCGGTTTCTATCATCATCATCATCACCACCCACGCTATGCATAAAATAGGTCCGCGGAGAAGCACGGTGAGGAGGCCGTGCAAACTGCAATGGAATATGGGGCATCTCTCTCTCTTT
This sequence comes from Notolepis coatsorum, assembly GCF_963971535.1. Taxonomy (NCBI): domain Eukaryota; kingdom Metazoa; phylum Chordata; class Actinopteri; order Aulopiformes; family Paralepididae; genus Notolepis; species Notolepis coatsorum. The sequence goes on from NC_140176.1 coordinate 98,186,757, forward strand.
ACCTAATATTTTGATTCTATCCTGACATTTTTCAGTTGGAAGGGCAGTCTATATGCGTAACGGTAAAAAAAAGAAAAAAAAATATTTAAATTTTTCTTTCAAAAAGGGCACTTTTTTGATGAGGCTCAAAAAGGCAGGTGCTCAAGCACCCCTTGGCCTCTATGTGTGCACGTGCCTGGCTCTACGTTCCTGTGCATTCATATTGTTCCTTGTGGTTCTATGTTTCTTTGTTTCTGTGTTTTTCTTTTTGCCTACTGTCAGCGACTTCGGGTTATTGAGAAGCGCTTTATAAAATAAATGAATTATTATTATTATTATTCATAGTATTCTCCCCACGCATCACGCCGCTCGTTAGCCATGGTTGTTTTGTGGTTCGCCTACCAAGATGTTTGTCGGTCATGTGATGGAATACTATGGTTTGCCAGTATCTTCTGTATTTAGGTGAAACTGAAAGTACCGCGTAGTTAAATCATTTCAGTTGTTTTTATCAAACATAGTATAATTGTCAAGTACAATGTATGGCACATAGAACATGTATCATTTAAACTCACACTGCTCTAACAGTGGAAAGAGAAATGAGACATTTCCACTCAGAAACAAACAAGTAAAAATTCCGGATTTTGAAAGAAAGAAAAAAATAATGGCATATTTGTGCTTCCATCAATACATAATGTCTGGACCTCAGAACTCTCCTTCTCTCCTTCTCTCCTTCTCTCCAGACTCTCCTTCTCTCCAGACTGTTCTTCTCTCCTTCTCTCCAGACTCTCCTTCTCTCCAGACTGTTCTTCTCTCCTTCTCTCCTTCTCTCCAGACTCTCCTTCTCTCCAGACTGTTCTTCTCTCCTTCTCTCCAGACTCTCCTTCTCTCCAGACTGTTCTTCTCTCCTTCTCTCCTTCTCTCCAGACTCTCCTTCTCTCCAGACTCTCCTTCTCTCCAAACTGTTCTTCTCTCCTTCTCTCCAGACTCTCCTTCTCTCCTTCTCTCCAGACTCTCCTTCTCTCCTTCTCTCCAGACTCTCCTTCTCTCCAGACTGTTCTTCTCTCCTTCTCTCCTTCTCTCCAGACTCTCCTTCTCTCCTTCTCTCCAGACTGTTCTTCTCTCCTTCTCTCCAGACTCTCCTTCTCTCCAGACTGTTCTTCTCTCCTTCTCTCCAGACTCTCCTTCTCTCCAGACTCTCCTTCTCTCCTTCTCTCCAGACTCTCCTTCTCTCCAGACTGTTCTTCTCTCCTTCTCTCCTTCTCTCCAGACACTCCTTCTCTCCTTCTCTCCAGACTGTTTTTCTCTCCTTCTCTCCAGACTCTCCTTCTCTCCAGACTGTTCTTCTCTCCTTCTCTCCAGACTCTCCTTCTCTCCAGACTGTTCTTCTCTCCTTCTCTCCAGACTGTTCTTCTCTCCTTCTCTCCAGACTCTCCTTCTCTCCAGACTGTTCTTCTCTCCAGACTCTCCTTCTCTCCTTGGACTCTCCTTCTCTCCAGACTGTTCTTCTCTCCTTCTCTCCTTCTCTCCAGACTCTCCTTCTCTCCTTCTCTCCAGACTGTTCTTCTCTCCTTCTCTCCAGACTCTCCTTCTCTCCAGACTGTTCTTCTCTCCTTCTCTCCTTCTCTCCTTCTCTCCTTCTCTCCAGACTCTCCTTCTCTCCTTCTCTCCAGACTCTCCTTCTCTCCAAACTCTTCTTCTCTCCTTCTCTCCTTCTCTCCTTCTCTCCAGACTCTCCTTCTCTCCTTCTCTCCAGACTCTCCTTCTCTCCAGACTCTCCTTCTCTCCAGACTGTTCTTCTCTCCTTCTCTCCTTCTCTCCAGACTCTCCTTCTCTCCTTCTCTCCAGACTGTTCTTCTCTCCTTCTCTCCTTCTCTCCAGACTCTCCTTCTCTCCTTCTCTCCAGACTCTCCTTCTCTCCAGACTCTCCTTCTCTCCAGACTGTTCTTCTCTCCTTCTCTCCTTCTCTCCAGACTCTCCTTCTCTCCAGACTCTCCTTCTCTCCAGACTCTCCTTCTCTCCAGACTGTCCTTATCAGATAAAAGAGAGCGACACACAACGTTCCTCCGTTCAGAGCAGAAGGCACCTGTGTTTTATCTCCGTCTATTCTCCCTTCTTCATCCTTTCATCAGGAAGAGAGTCCGCAGACCATCGCTGTGCATCTACAGTTAATTAAACTAGAATGGAAAAATAAATCATTGTGTCATCCAGCTTCTCATGGAAGGCAGACGCTTCCCGTTTGTTTCTGCTCACAGTTGACTTGAGGGAGTCTGGATCTCGGACCAGTTCCGGAGGCCGATGGTAACAGTTGTTCCCGTATTGTGGCAGCTCCCAGGTCAGTTCCGGAGGCCGATGGTAACAGTTGTTCCCGTATTGTGGCAGCTCCCAGGTCAGTTCCGGAGGCCGATGGTAACAGTTGTTCCCGTATTGTGGCAGCTCCCAGGTCAGTTCCGGAGGCCGATGGTAACAGTTGTTCCCGTATTGTGGCAGCTCCCAGGTCAGTTCCGGAGGCCGATGGTAACAGTTGTTCCCGTATTGTGGCAGCTCCCAGGTCAGTTCCGGAGGCCGATGGTAACGGTTGTTCCCGTATCGTGGCAGCTCCCAGGTCAGTTCCGGTGGCCGATGGTAACAGTTGTTCCCGTATTGTGGCAGCCCCCAGGTCAGTTCCGGAGGCCGATGGTAACGGTTGTTCCTGTATCGTGGCAGCTCCCAGGTCAGTTCCAGAGGCCAATGGTAACGGTTGTTCCCGTATCGTGGCAGCAGCTCCCAGGTCAGTTCCGAAGGCGGATGGTAACGGTTGTTCCCGTATCGTGGCAGCTCCCAGGTCAGTTCCGGTGGCCGATGGTAACAGTTGTTCCCGTATTGTGGCAGCCCCCAGGTCAGTTCCAGAGGCCGATGGTAACGGTTGTTCCCGTATCGTGGCAGCTCCCAGGTCAGTTCCGGAGGCAGATGGTATCGTGGCAGCTCCCAGGTCAGTTCCCTGAGGCGGATGGTAACGGTTGTTCCCGTATCGTGGCAGCTCCCAGGTCAGCTCCAGAGGCAGATGCTGCTCATGGCCTGGCAGGTGGAGCTGTCCTCGGCGGGGGACAGGTAAAGCCTCCCGCTGGGACAGACGCACACCTCGTAGACGGCCTGGGTTCTGGAGGCCTGGGTTCTGGAGGCCTGGGTTCTGGAGGCCTGGGTTCTGGGGGCCTGGGTTCTGGAGGCCTGGGTTCTGGAGGCCTGGGTTCTGGAGGCCTGGGTTCTGGAGGCCTGGGTTCCGGAGGCCTGGGTTCTGGAGGCCTGGGTTCTGGAGGCCTGGGTTCTGGAGGCCTGGGTTCTGGAGGCCTGGGTTCCGGAAGCCTGGGCAGCGGACGCCGTGTGGACGCCCAGTGGGAGGCTCCCTACGCGGACAGTGCCGGCGTCCAACAGGATCTGACAGGGAACATGGGGGACATGATCAGCACAATGTAGACCAGCACACACTGTAGTTCAGCACACTGTAGATCAAGACACTGTAGTTCAGCACACTGTAGATCAAGACACTATAGTTCAACACACTGTAGTTCAGCACACTGTAGATCAAGACACTGTAGTTCAACACACTGTAGTTCAGCACACTGTAGTTCAGCACACTGTAGATCAAGACACTGTAGTTCAACACACTGTAGTTCAGCACACTGTAGATCAAGACACTGTAGTTCAACACACTGTAGTTCAGCACACTGTAGTTCAACACACTGTAGTTCAACACACTGTAGTTCAACACACTGTAGTTCAGCACACTGTAGATCAAGACACTGTAGTTCAACACACTGTAGTTCAGCACACTGTAGTTCAACACACTGTAGTTCAACACACTGTAGTTCAACACACTGTAGTTCAACACACTGTAGTTCAGCACACTGTAGATCAAGACACTGTAGTTCAACACACTGTAGTTCAGCACACTGTAGTTCAACACACTGTAGTTCAACACACTGTAGTTCAACACACTGTAGATCAAGACACTGTAGTTCAACACACTGTAGTTCAACACACTGTAGTTCAACACACTGTAGTTCAGCACACTGTAGTTCAGCACACTGTAGATCAAGACACTGTAGTTCAACACACTGTAGATTTACATTTTCATTTTGTCATTCCGCTGAACGCTTTTATCCAAAGTGACTTACAGGTTCTGTACGACAGGTCATCAGGAAGGAAGGGTACAACTCTTATCAGCTGAGTAACAATGTTCATCAAACCGTGCTGAAACTTGGGTGCTGCAGTGATGAGTGCATAGTAGTAAATACATATTAGTATAGTAGGAAGAGTGCATGATAGTGTAAGACGGTAAGAATGTTATTTTTATTTTTTTATCCACTTTTTTCCCCCTCCTTTTTCTATTTTTCTCCCATCCCAATTCCACTGTGCCAATTTTTCCCTCCCCTGTCTTGAACGTTGCTCGCATATGCCCCCCACTGGCTGGTTGTAGGGAGGATAGAAGCCTTGCATCACATGTCCCCTCCGATACATGTGGAGGCAGCCTGTCACATCTTTTCACCTGCCAGCGCGGACTCTCATTGGTGAGGTGTAACGTGTGGGAGGCTCACACTACCCCCGCTATTTCCTGTCTCTGCTGTGCAGGCGTCCCCCAACCGACCTGTAGGAGTCGCTGTCCACAACGTCCAGATTACCACCCATCGACTTCCACCCGTTGACTCTATCAATTGAGCCAGTATGACGGCCGGCCCAAGCCGGAGGCAACGCCGACAGCCGGATTCGAACCCGGTGTCTCTTGCATTGGTGACGAGCACAATGTCCGCTGCGCCACCCAGCCTCCCTTAACACTTTGAGTGCCAACAACGAGAATTCTCGTTATTTCATGCCAACCGTTCAGTGCCAACGATGAGAAATCTCGTTATTAATCCTTATTTTTTTTATTAGCGATTTCCATACATTTTTCATCAATCTAGCCTCACTGGGACTCTCTCTGAGCTCGAACAGGGAAAATACCGCCCCCTATAGTCTCCCGGATGGTAATGCACCCTTTGGATTGGACTGAATGAAAACACATGGGGAAAAGAAAATCCGGAATCCACATTTTACTTGTCAGGCATGTAATCCGAGCCGATTGCAGTCTTTGTGGTCCCTCAGAACAGCGTGGAATATGTGTTTCAAGCACCCAGCATTGGATCAATAAACGCGATCGATATTTGGAATGGCGATCTGGAATTGGAATAATCTTTTTGGAGAACATCTGATCTGAGGTAAGGAATCTATTTTACCAGTCTTGGGGTAATCAGAGCTTTTTTCACAGATATATCAACGTGTCCTGTTGAGATCAGAGGTTCTGTGTAGGATTGTTAGTAACTGTCTAACTGTACATATGGCTGTTTACACTAGTAACTGTTTACCTGCATATATAACTGTCTCCACCAGTGACTGTCTAGTTGCATATATATCTGTTCCCACTAGAGGGCGCTCTAGGCGGAGCCACCCAGGTACACCACCTTGTGGCGAGTATAAAAGCAAAGGTATACTCCCACTTCGTTCTCTCCCCCAATGTCTCTCAGTGAGAGAAGACCATGTATGTTACTGCTGCTCTTTCCATGTGAATAAAAAGGAACAACGCCAGTTAAGGCTCAAGATAGAAACCATGCCTCTTTACCACATTATTGTCAGTCTATAGTTGAATTCTGTTAACAGGTTATGGGCCCAGATAACGCCGGGGCGAAAATAGTGGAGGTACTGTAGCAAGCTTAGCTGAAGTATAGGCTAGGATAGCGCCGGGAGCACCGCGTGGCTAGACGCTAGGCCAACAAGAGCGAAAGCTAAGCATACCATTAATGAAGAGGATGGAAAACAAGAGAAGAGGCAAATGGCAGACATTCAATGGAGAAGCAGAGAACTATGAGCTCTGGGAAGAGCGCATGCTGTGCTACATGCACAGGGCAGGGCTGAAGGAGACGATCCTGGGGGCCCCCACGGGATAACTGACAGCGGAAGAGCAAGCCCTGGACGACCAGCGGAACGCAAGCGCGTACTGTGAGTTAGACAGAGGCCGAGAAAGCCTGGCGGTATTGAGAGAGCATTTCATCGGGCGAGGAAGACCCAGAGTCGTGGCCCTCTACATAGCACTAACGGGCCTGAGGAAGGGGACCACCGAGACCGTGACCGAATACGTCATCAGAGCTGAGCAGATCACAACGCCATTGAGGAGTGCCGGAGAAGCACCAAGCGATGGGCTAATGATGGCGATGATAATGAGAGGACTACCGGAGCTGTACAAACCGTTCACACTCCTGGTAACACACGGTTCAACGGACATGACGTTGGGAAAGTTCAAGGCCAAGTTACGAAATTTCGAGCCCTCAGAAGATATCCACCCAGCCGCTGCGGAGGCGGGAGAGAGGGTGCTGAAGGCCTGAGTGACGCCGAGGGAGAAGACCAGGCCCACGACGGAGCTGGCGTGTTGGCGATGCGGAGAAAAAGGCCATCGGAAAGGTAACTGTCTGGTGTAGCTTCTGCAAATCCACGGGGCACACAGACAGAGCGTGCATGAAGAAACGCGACCAGAGCGTGCGGTATGCGCATGGACAAGATGGCGGCAGTGGACAAGATGGCGGCAACGGTGGACGTGAGACGAATCGAGACGACGCCCGGAGAGTAGCGGGACAAGAAGACTTCATCTTCGGGGCGCAGACAGCGTACGTCACCAGGCCAACGCAGCTGCAGCAGGCCCAAAGGAAGGGACTGATCGTGGACACAGGTGCGTCGTCCCACGTCATCAACGACAGGAGTCGGTTCAAGAACTTTGACAACACTTTCCACCCGGAGAGACACAGCATGGAGCTGGCAGACGGGAAGCGCACCTACGGGTTGGCGCAAGAGAGAGGAGACGCACAGGTATGCCTCATAGACAGTGAGGGGCGCCGGTGTACAGTGACGTTAAAGAACGCTCTCTACATATCCTCGTTCCCACAAGAACTATTCTCTGTAATAGCTGCTACTGCGAACGGTGCCAAAGTATTCCTCAATGAAGGTAAAAATGTTCTTGTAGAGCCTGACGGTATGCGATTTAACATAAAGGTGTACAAGATAATGTATTATCTACAAACAGAGTGTAATGACAACGACAAGTGTAATAATAATGATATGTGTAACGTGACTGTCAGTCACGATATTCAGACATGGCATGAGATTATGGGTCATTGTAATTACGAGGATTTACTGAAACTGCAAGCAGTGACGGAAGGCATGCACATTGAAGGTGAAAAGCGTAGACCTGACAGAGAATGTGTAGTGTGCATAATGGGGAAGTTTACTCAATCGAGAAACAGAAATCCCACAGAAAAAGTAAAGGTACCACTTGCGCTAGTTAACACAGATCTAGCCGGTCCAGGAAGAAACGAGTTCATAGGAGGCTTTAGATATGTACAGTCTTTTACAGATGTGTGTACAGGGGCAGTGTTTGTTTACTTTCTCAAAGCAAAGAGTGACACTCTCCAGGCCACGGAGAAATTCCTTGCAGATGTAGCCCCTTATAGTAACATAAGATGCTTGAGGTCCGACAACGGAACCGAGTTCACAAATAGAGAGTTCCAATCACTGTTGAGAAGGAACAAGATAAGACACGAGACGTCATGTCCATATTCCCCACACCAGAACATAGTGGCAGAGAGGGAATGGCGCACTCTTTTCGAAATGGCTAGGTGTAAGCTAGTAGACAGTAACTTACCTAAGAGTCTATGGCATTATGCGGTGCAAGAAGCCGCTTACACCAGAAACAGGTGCTTTAATAAGCACAGGGGCACCACCCCGTACACAGCACTAACAGGAAAGAAGTGTAATCTAGCTAGGATGCACCAATTTGGATCAGTGTGTTATGCTTACCTGCAGGACAGAGGAAAGCTCGAGTCCAGATGTGAAAAAGGACTCTTTGTAGGGCACGACAAAGGGAGCCCCGCTTTCCTAGTTTATTATCCCGGTAAAGGGAGAGTGCAGAAACACAGGCTAGTCAAGTTTGTCACAAAGACAACATGTGAGAATGAGACACAGACAGTGGAGCCAGAGCTGGACTCCAGAGTAAGGTGTGAAGAAACAGACACCTCAGCCCAGTGTACTTAGCACGGTCGTGCAGACAGACAGTCAGCAACCCCCAGAGGGCAATGACAAGGAGCACCCGAGGGTGACGTCACGTTCCCCAAGCAGTGGGAGGTATCCCTCAAGGGAACACAAACCCCCAAAGTATCTGACAGACTATGCCCGGAGAGAAAGTGACGAGGATGACAGTACACTTACCACCATTGATTACTGCTACAGAGTAGTCAGTGGGGTACCTCAGACCTTTAAAGAGGCCATAGTGTCGCCTGAATCAAGTAAATGGGAGAGAGCAATGGATGAGGAGATGAGGTCCCTAGAGGACAACCACACCTTTACTCTAACCAAGTTACCAGAGGGCAGACAGACAGTGGGAGGGAAATGGGTGCACTCAATCAAGGAGGGTATTGAAGGCCACGACAAGTACAAAGCGAGATTTGTAGCTAAAGGTTACAGTCAGAGGGAGGGGATAGACTACAGTGAAACATTCTCCCCCACAGCCAATCTGACCAGTGTAAGGGTAGTGATGCAGAAAGCAGCTGAGGACAATTTGATTTTACATCAGATGGATGTGAAGACAGCCCATAGATAGGGAGATATATATGGAACAACCTGAAGGTTACGAAAAGAAAGGAGAGAAGCTAGTGTCCAAAAATCCATTTACGGCCTGAAACAGTCTGGGCGAAATTGGAACGAGATGCTTCATACATGTCTCATTGAAGATCACTTCCTACAGAACCCAGTAGACCCCTGTGTTTACTCAAGGGAGTCAAAAGAATCAGGAAAAGTGATAATCGTCATTTGGGTGGATGATTTGATCATCGCAGCAGACAACACTAGAAACCTAGAACAGGTGAAAGGTATGCTCTCCACCAGATTCAAAATGAAAGACCTTGGAAGGTTAAAACATTTTCTAGGCATGGACTTTGAACAGTCTGCCAATTGTGTAAAAATATCCCAGAAGAGATATGTGGAAAAGATCCTGAAACGTTTTGACATGCAAGAATGTAGATCAAGGGAAACACCATGTGATCAAAAACTAGACTACCAGGAGGATGCTCAGAAGCTGACAGATGTAAAAATGTACAGAGAAGCTGTGGGTAGCCTCATTTATTTGACAACATGTACTCGCCCTGACCTATGTTTTGTAGTGAGCAAATTGTCACAGCATTTTGCTGACCCCACAGAGGAGCACTGGATTACAGCAAAACATGTTTTTTGTTATCTCAAAGGTACAGCAGATAAACAGCTGTGTTTCAGAAAGAGCAGCGAGGGCTTAGGGCTTAAAGCCTACAGTGATGCAGACTGGGCAGCTGACACCACAGATAGAAGAAGTACCACAGGATATTGTGTGAGTCTGAACTCAAACAGCTCACTGGTTTCATGGAAAACAAAGAAGCAGCCCACAGTGGCACTATCAACTTGTGAAGCCGAATATATGGCTCTAGCTATGACAATACAGGAATGTATTTATCTAGAACAACTGCTCGAAGGAATGGATACCTATGTATATAAGAAGACTGTTGTTTATGAGGACAACCAGGGAACCATTGCGATTGCTAGAAACCCTGTGTGCCGACAGAGATGTAAACATGTCGATATAAAATATCATTTCATCAGATCTGTCTTCAGAGAAGAAAGAATGACACTGATTTATTGTCCAACAGACGACATGGTAGCAGACGCTATGACGAAACCTGCTTCCAAACTGAAATTGAAAAGATTTGCAGAGGTCATGTTTGGTGTGTAAATATTGCCTGTTATGTAGTATTGACTGCCATATTCTTTTTGATGATTCTGAACTGTATTATTTTCTTTGAAAATTGTTTTTGGAGAAGTTGTACAGTGTACTAGACAACCATAAGTGGGAGTGTTAAAGTTAGAGGTTATATATGATTGCTAGTAACTGTCTAACTATGCATAACTGTTTCCACTAGAGGGCGCTATAGGCGGAGCCGCTAATGTTACTGCCAGGTAGAGAGTATTTAAGGAGATGTCTCCTCCCCCTCTATCTCTTCCCACCTACCTCTCACAGAGAGGAGATCTCATGTGCTGCTGTGTACCAATGTAAATAATAAACCACGCCGATTAAAGGCTGAAGGGAGGAACCATGTCTCATGAACATATTATTGTCGCCCCATAGCCAGACTCTGTCAACAAAATGTATTGTCATCATGCAGCACAAGTACAGTACAACGACAATAAGTTTGGCATCCAACCAGAGTGCAAATGTAACAGTAAAGTACACTAGTAATGTACAGGTGATTAAACTGGGTATAATATATATAAATTAGTACTACTGAGTAATAGTGCTAATCAGATGTATTAGGTAGGTAAGGGATATATACAGATATAGTAACTAGTAAGAGTAGGTAAGGGATATGTACAGATACAGATATAGTAACTAGTAAGAGTAGGTAAGGGATATATACAGATATAGATATAGTAACTAGTAAGAGTAGGTAAGGGATATGTACAGATATGGATATAGTAACTAGTAAGAGTAGGTAAGGATATGTACAGATATAGTAACTAGTAAGAGTAGGTAAGGGATATGTACAGATATAGATATAGTAACTAGTAAGAGTAGGTAAGGATATATACAGATATAGATATAGTAACTACTAACAGTAGGTAAGGGATATGTACAGATCTAGATATAGTAACTAGTAAGAGTAGGTAAGGGATATGTACAGATATAGATATAGTAACTAGTAAGAGTAGGTAAGAGATATGTACAGATCTAGATATAGTAACTAGTAAGAGTAGGTAAGGATATGTACAGATATAGATATAGTAACTAGTAAGAGTAGGTAAGGGATATGTACAGATATGGATATAGTAACTAGTAAGAGTAGGTAAGGATATGTACAGATATAGTAACTAGTAAGAGTAGGTAAGGGATATGTACAGATATAGATATAGTAACTAGTAAGAGTAGGTAAGGATATGTACAGATATAGATATAGTAACTAGTAAGAGTAGGTAAGGGATATGTACAGATATAGATATAGTAACTAGTAAGAGTAGGTAAATGATATGTACAGATATAGATATAGTAACTAGTAAGAGTAGGTAAGGGATATGTACAGATATAGATATAATAACTAGTAAGAGTAGGTAAGAGATATGTACAGATATAGATATAGTAACTAGTAAGAGTAGGTAAGGGATATGTACAGATATAGATATAGTAACTAGTAAGAGTAGGTAAAGGATACGTATAGATATAGATATAGTAACTAGTAAGAGTAGGTACGGATATGTACAGATATAGATATAGTAACTAGTAAGAGTAGGTAAAGGATACGTATAGATATAGATATAGTAACTAGTAAGAGTAGGTACGGATATGTACAGATATAGATATAGTAACTAGTAAGAGTAGGTAAGGGATATGTACAGTTATAGATATAGTAACTATTAAGAGTAGGTAAGCGATATGTACAGATATAGATATAGTAACTAGTAAGAGTAGGTAAGGGATATGTACAGATATATAGTAACTAGTAAGAGTAGGTAAGGGATATGTACAGATATATAGTAACTAGTAAGAGTAGGTAAGGGATATGTACAGATATATAGTAACTAGTAAGAGTAGGTAAGGGATATGTACAGATATAGATGTAGTAACTAGTAAGAGTAGGTAAGGATATGTACAGATATAGATATAGTAACTACTAACTAGTAAGAGTAGGTAAGGATATATACAGATTGATTGATTGATTGTTGATTGATTGATTGAAAACTTTATTAACAGATTGCAGAATGGGTACAATACAGTACAGCTCAATACACACAATTGTTAAGGGGATGCAGACCAGAGAAATACTTTCGTCTTGTTTACATCAGGGTCCCCCATTTTCAATTCATCAGGACATACAGATAGACAGTACTGCTACATCTATACATTTATGACATACCAGATTTGCAAATACAGTACTGTTTGTGATACAAAAAGAGTCCAGAAAAGGGAGTATATACATTTGACGTAAAAACTGTACATTGGAGGAGGTTGGGTGGGTGGGGGGGGGGGGGGGGGGGGGGGGGACACTGTACAACTGTACAAGCAATACTGTACATTGGAATATTGACAACCATACTAGGTAATTTACTGTACATTGGAGGGGGTTGGGGGGGGGGGGAACACTGTACAAACAAGCAAAACTGTACATTGGAATATTGACAACCATATTAGGTAAAGATATTAGATATAGATATAGTAACTAGTAAGAGTAGGTAAGGGATATGTACAGATATATAGTAACTAGTAAGAGTAGGTAAGGGATATGTACTACAGATATATAGTAACTAGTAAGAGTAGGTAAGGGATATGTACAGATATAGATATATAAATATATAAACTATGCAGGCAGTACATATACGGTCTTACATTTAAACGTATAATGAATCAATAGGGTGATTGAGGTTCAGCTGAGTAGCAGCTTGTTGTGGACAGGGTCCTCACCTCTCCCTCCGTGGACTGGAGCAGGAGATCCTTCCGACCGCCGGCCTTCAGCTCCCCCCTGGCCGCGCTCACCTCCACCCCCCGGGGGGCCTGCATGGTCAGGGTCCGGGTGGGGGACTCCAGCCTGAGAGCACAGGGAGCAGCATCAGCACCAGAGCTGCTCTTATCTTTTCTTTTTTTCTTTTATTACGGATCCCCATTAGTCATCACCGCAGCAACAACTAGTCTCCCTGGGGTCCACACACAACAAAACAGTACATACATACATAACATTATAGTAGCATACATTTAAAAATATATTCCAATATTCCTACATATAAAAATAATTCCAAATAGCATTACAGTACACAGAGTATCAGATCACAGAAAATACAATAAAATGGATTAAACTCTCAGACAGTCGTATCTTTACAGTGTAAACTACAGTATCTGTGTTTTTCTTTAATGTAAACTAATTTCTTTTTCTCTCAATGCTCTTTTCAAATTATTTTTAAAACTTATCTTTTTTCAGCTTTTCTCCACTTTTTCTCCTCCTTTTTCTATTTTTCTCCCATCCCAATTTCGCTGTGCCAATTCTCCCCTCCCCTGTCTTGAACGTTGCTCGCATATGCCCCCCACTGGCCCATTGTAGGGAGGATAGAAGCCTTGCATCACGTGTCCCCTCCGATACACGAGGAGGCAGCCTGTCACATCTTTTCACCTGCCAGCGCGGACTCTCATTGGCAAGGTGTAACGTGTGGGAGGCTCACACTACCCCCGCCATTTCTTGTCTCTGCTGTGCAGGCGTCCCCAACCAACCTGTAGGAGTCGCTGTCCACAACCTCCAGATTACCACCCATCGACTTCCACCCGCTAACTCTGCCAATTGAGTTAGTATGACGGCCGGCCCAAGCCGGAAGCAACGCCGACAGCCGGATTCGAACCCGGTGTCTCATGCGTTGGTGACGAGCGCAATGTCCGCTGCGCCACCCAGCCGCCTTATTTTAAAACGTATCTTACTGGTTATCTGAGTAAGATGTACTGGCAGTTTATTCCAATATGACATGGCTCTATATAACACAGTTTTCTTTGCTGCATTGGTTTTTGGTAGTAGCAGTGTGAACGTTTCCCTACAGGCGTGCCTAGTACCATACTTGTGTCGACCATGTGTACATGTTAGCTGTGAATACAAACAGATAGGTTCTCTTGAGATATATATATTCCTCATGAACAAGACCAGGCTGCAATCCAGTCTGTCTTCCACCTTCAAGCACGACAGCTTGGTATGCATCCCCTCCACACTGTTTCTTATTGAGCAGTTCAGGGCCAGACAGGCCGCTCTGTTCTGAGTGAGCTGGATCTTATTGAGCTCTTGTCTTGAGGCATTAGACCAGACAGCTGGACAGTAATCAAGGTGAGAAAGAACTAGAATCTGGTCTCAGTCATCTGGTCTCATCAGCACCAGAGCTGGTCTCATCTGGTCTCATCTGGTCTCATCTGGTCTCTTCAGCACCAGAGTTGGTCTCATCTGGTCTCATCTGGTCTCATCTGGTCTCATCTGGTCTCATCTGGTCTCTTCAGCACCAGAGCTGGTCTCATCTGCTCTCATCTGGTCTCATCTGGTCTCTTCAGCACCAGAGTTGGTCTCATCTGGTCTCATCTGGTCTCATCTGGTCTCATCTGGTCTCATCTGGTCTCTTCAGCACCAGAGCTGGTCTCATCTGCTCTCATCTGGTCTCATCAGGTCTCGTCTGGTCTCATCTGGTCTCATCAGCACCAGAGCTGCTCTCGTCTAGTCTCATCTGGTCTCATCTGGTCTCGTCTGGTCTCATCTGGTCTCATCTGGTCTCATCTAGATGAACTCGTTAGCTCCTTCATTAGCACGTAACCAAGACCAAACTATATTCAATATTATATATAAATATATATATATATATATTTAAATGTTTTCTTTTCATCTTCAAACCCAGTAATGGGCCCATGCAGGCTTAGGATAGGCTTACAGCACATCATCATCATCATCATATGCAATTATGATTATAATTTGATGCTACATTTAAAAGTGTCATTTGTTTTTGTGGTTGTTACTTTAGATAAAAAAATTATTTATGACTTTATTTATCTCCACCAGCAACAGCAACAGCACTACTATTACTAATAACAACTATAATAATAATAATAATAATAATAATAATAATAATAATAATAATAATAATAATAATAATAATAATAATAATAATAACAACAACTATGATACTAATAATAACTATAATAACAACAACAACAACAACAACAACAACAACAACAACAATAAAATAGCTTTTGAGGAAATAACAAATCTGCATAAGTCTTCTTCCATGTAAATGTTTAAGTCTTAATGCAGAGCAGCTTAGTTTAAGTCTTAATGCAGAGCAGCTTAGTTTAAGTCTTAATGCAGAGCAGCTTAGTTTAAGTCTTAATGCAGAGCAGCTTAGTCTAAGTCTTAATGCAGAGCAGCTTAGTTTGGGTCTTAATGCAGAGCAGCTTAGTCTGGGTCTTAATGCAGAGCAGCTTAGTCTGGGTCTTAATGCAGAGCAGCTTAGTCTGGGTCTTAATGCAGAGCAGCTTAGTTTAAGTCTTGATGCAGAGCAGCTTAGTTTAAGTCTTGATGCAGAGCAGCTTAGTCTGTGTCTTAATGCAGAGCAGCTTAGTTTAAGTCTTAATGCAGAGCAGCTTAGTCTTAATGCAGAGCAGCTTAGTTTAAGTCTTAATGCAGAGCAGCTTAGTCTTAATGCAGAGCAGCTTAGTTTAAGTCTTAATGCAGAGCAGCTTAGTCTAAGTCTTGATGCAGAGCAGCTTAGTCTAAGTCTTAATGCAGAGCAGCTTAGTTTGGGTCTTAATGCAGAGCAGCTTAGTCTGGGTCTTAATGCAGAGCAGCTTAGTCTGGGTCTTAATGCAGAGCAGCTTAGTCTGGGTCTTAATGCAGAGCAGCTTAGTTTAAGTCTTGATGCAGAGCAGCTTAGTTTAAGTCTTGATGCAGAGCAGCTTAGTCTGTGTCTTAATGCAGAGCAGCTTAGTTTAAGTCTTAATGCAGAGCAGCTTAGTCTTAATGCAGAGCAGCTTAGTTTAAGTCTTAATGCAGAGCAGCTTAGTCTTAATGCAGAGCAGCTTAGTTTAAGTCTTAATGCAGAGCAGCTTAGTCTAAGTCTTGATGCAGAGCAGCTTAGTCTAAGTCTTAATGCAGAGCAGCTTAGTCTGGGTCTTAATGCAGAGCAGCTTAGTCTAAGTCTTAATGCAGAGCAGCTTAGTTTAAGTCTTGATGCAGAGCAGCTTAGTCTGGGTCTTAATGCAGAGCAGCTTAGTTTAAGTCTTGATGCAGAGCAGCTTAGTCTGGGTCTTAATGCAGAGCAGCTTAGTTTAAGTCTTAATGCAGAGCAGCTTAGTCTGGGTCTTAATGCAGAGCAGCTTAGTTTAAGTCTTAATGCAGAGCAGCTTAGTTTAAGTCTTAATGCAGAGCAGCTTAGTCTAAGTCTTGATGCAGAGCAGCTTAGTTTAAGTCTTAATGCAGAGCAGCTTAGTCTGGGTCTTAATGCAGAGCAGCTTAGTCTAAGTCTTAATGCAGAGCAGCTTAGTCTGGGTCTTAATGCAGAGCAGCTTAGTTTAAGTCTTAATGCAGAGCAGCTTAGTTTAAGTCTTAATGCAGAGCAGCTTAGTTTAAGTCTTAATGCAGAGCAGCTTAGTTTAAGTCTTAATGCAGAGCAGCTTAGTCTAAGTCTTAATGCAGAGCAGCTTAGTCTGGGTCTTAATGCAGTTTAGGAAGCCTCTCATTATTCCACCGCGGCTCCTGAACAGACTTGTAGCATCTGATTATGACATTCAGCAACACAAGGCGTAATACAATCATGCGTGGAATATTTGTTTACACGATAAGATTGGCTAGAGCCAATCAATGTGGAATTTGTTTTCATAACTCATAACGATAGGTTATGTATATAACCTAGTTATATTAGTATTGGCTGAGCGTCCCGCTCTAGCCTTATGATATCCCTTATCTCCTAGTACCTAATGTACTCCAATACGAACAACTTAATGCACCCCACCTGATCGGGCCCCGCCCCTATGGAGGCGTAGCCTATATAACCATAGCTATGGTCACCAACACACTCTTCCTCGCCAAATCTCGTTCCAGCAAAAGATCCCTCAAAAGGGAACTCAGGGCCGCGTAGAGCGGGACGCTCAGCCAATACTAATATAACTAGGTTATATACATAACCTATCGTTATATATCGTATGGCTATCGCGTCCCGCTCTGAGATATGGGTTAGAGCGGACGTGAGACCCGACAGAAGTACCCCCTGAGGACCCGTAAGCCCACATCAAGGGGTGCGGGGAGCCCTGTCACCCCATCCTTCCTAATGAAGGGGGGGCGCAGTCAACTCCACCTGAATGCGAACAAGAGGGAACTAGAACCCCTTGAACACACCGCACAGGCGGAACCCTGTGTGACTCAACACACTGTGGCCCATACCCACACACTCCTGCTACCCTACCAAAGGACGGGAAGCAGGAAGGCCACAGACCCCAGAACCACCTGGGAGACAGAACCCCCGGTCATGTCCATGAGGTTAAACCTTACAAAGGGGCCCGGGGAGGACCATGAAGCTGCAGCACAGATGTCCTCCACCGAGGCCCCACCCAGGAGAGCGGCAGAGGCAGCCACCCCACGATTGGAGTGCGCCCTGACGCCCCCAGGGGGATCCTGCCCAGCCAACGTGTAGCAGAGGGCAATGCCCTCGCACAACCAATGGGACAGGCGCTGTTCGATAGTGCCTTACCGGCATGAGAACCACCGTGACAGACAAAAAGCTGAACGGTGACCCCGAGGTCCTGAGTACGGCTGAGGCAATTCCCAAAGCACGGACCGGACATGACAGGTGAAGGCCCGCATCTAACTCACCACCGTGAGGAGGCGGATGAAACGCCTGAACCACAATATCCCTGGAGCGGAAGAACTCCGGATATTTACAGGCACGAAGGCAGGATTAGGCCGCAGAGTGGCACCGCAATCGGAACGAAAGACAGGCACTCTGGGCGTACCGAGAGAGCACAAAGCACACCCATGCGTCAGCGGAGGTGACGGCCAGCAAGAACGCGGTCTTGAACGACAGCTGTTCCAACGGCGCCTGCTCGAGCGGCTCAAACGGGGCCAAGGACAACCGACGAGGACCAGTTGAAGATCCCAAGTCGGAGCCCAGGAGCGTTGCACCGGCTTAACGCATCGAGCGCCAAGCAGGAAACGCTTCACAAGAGGGTGGCTGAACAAGACATCCCCTCAAACCCCTCATGATAGGAGGACATAGCTGCTGCATATACCCTCACCGTCGAAGCCGACAGTCTATCAAGGAGAGACTGGAGGTAACTAAGGACAGCATCCAGGGGGCAGGAGACTGAGTCCCGGCCCCCCGCCTTACACCACACTTGGAACATACGTCATCTGCCCGCGTAAGCGCGACAGTGGAGGGAGCATGCGCATTCCGGATGGTAACACCATCAGGATCAAGAACCTGCACCCCTCAACGTACCCGTCCCAACAACTGACCTAACAGATGTATGGGGAAGAATCCCTGGCGGCACGGCATCGGTCCCAGACCTGCCTGGCTATGTCCAGACGTAATCCCCACCCGTCAGGATGAGGACCGCCCCACGACAGTACACCTGCACCCACATTCTCCCTGCCGGGGATGTGGGGAGCCCTCAGGCCGCGCAGATGGAGGACGCCCATAGCCAGCCGCCCGCCGCCTGGTGCAGACAGGGGGAGCGTACTCCTCCCTGTCTGTCGATACACGACACTGACGTCGTATCGTCCGTCCTGATCAACACCATTTGTGGACCAGAAGGACCGCTTTCAACACCAACACATTGAACGTAGCGCAGACCGGGCAGCATGGTTTGCCAGCTGCCCCCTACTGCTTTGGCCCGACGCGTCACCAGCGAGGGAGGCGTCGGTGAAAACGCGACGTGAGACAGCGCCGTAACCGTCCTAGGACGGAACCTCCCGAGCGTGTTGACAACACGCTCTGAGAGGGATGTCCATAGCCCTCCAACCGTTGACTGGGAAGAGGAGTACTCTACACCCAGTCTACAGCAACCCCAGGCTGGTAGAGACCTGCCTGGTACGAGACCTGACGATCCACCTTGACCGCGAAGGACCAGAACGTCGTCAGGGCAGAACACTCCGTAACCCCTGACGACGCAGAGGCCCCAGTGCGGCCTCCACGCACTTGGTGAAGATGCGGGGAGCCAGAGAAAACCGAACGGCAGCCTCTGGTACTCATACGCTAACCCTGCAAAGGAAGCGTAGGTAAGCCCTAGGATGGAAGATCGGAGATGCGCATACGCATCCTACAGGTCTATGGAGGAGAACCAGACCCCCACCTGACAGTGTTCAACAGGCAGGAGACGATCCAAAAAATGCTGAACCTTCCCGTGGGACAGGTCCAGCCTGGGACTGACACCCCCCCCTCCCGATTTCTCAGGCAGAGAACACCGGGCGGAGAACGCCACGACGATGGCTTGCTTCGTCCACAGAGATTGGATCTCGTTGACCAGAGCTGTCACTGCTTGAGACCCTGACAATAGGGTCTGTACCAAACCTGAAAACGGGTGGGGTTGTGTAAACACAAGTCCCCGCCTCAGCGTTCTCTCCATCCACCTCGACATATGGTACTGCCGTAGTCATATGTGATGACACTCCCAACGCACCCGCCGCCATGTGGCGCAGGTCCGCCAGGAACTGTAGATAGTTGGCCCGGTCCCCCCGCTGTGCGTAGCCAACCCTGGAACCGTGCGAGCAGCGCGTTCTGTGTCGGGACATCTGACCCTGACACCACCCACGAGGCAATCGCACCCAAGGGGGGACCCCGACAGAAAGGGCCGGTTTGATACGGGGGGCTTCCTAGGTGAAAAAAGCCCCCCCACTGAACACCCCTCCAGAACATGCTGAGGAGTTGTTCTGCAGCCGGACATGCAAGGTGTAAGGACCCCATGGGTTCCTACACACCGTAGCCCTGCAGTGATATTACTACCACCCCAAATCACGCGTGCCTGCGAGACCACTGCCAATATTTCAGGAGTGGGAGGCACCAACATGATACCTGGCCTGGCGAAGGCGAGGCCGGGGAAGCCCGCACTGTGTGCCTCAAAAGGTTTCGAGCCCCCCTGCTGACAACACTTAAGTTGACAGACGTAACACCAGGCTCAACCAACACAGCTTATGGTGTGGGAGCCGCTTGACAGCACAACATTCTCACGGACAGACCCAGGCTCAGCCATCAACTGGGTGTCAGCCCCTGTCCCCATGAGAAGCGAAAGTGGGGCCGCCCGCGCTTCAACGAAGGCACGCGGCCCGCAGCCAAAGGAAACAATCAGAGCCCACTTTTTCCGCTGGTGTTGGGGAAGGGAGTGATCGGAGAGCGGGCTGCTCGCGGCAGGACGGTGGCGGCTTGTTTGTTCAAGCCGAACCCATCCTACATGGCCGATCCCTCGGCCGCCAAGGCTGTCGGCCTTGTGGACACCTGTCGAATCAACGCCCAGGATACCTCCGGCGGGGGAAAACATGGCCGCCTGTCGAGGGCCTCGTCATCGCCGCTGACGAGGCCGTGCTCTCTCTTCTTCTGGCTGCGCGGTGTGAGGCGGTGTGGGGCCTAGGACAATACCGCCCGCGCTCCAGCAGAAGACCAAAATCCCCTGCGGAGAGGGGAACCCTGAGCGGTTATACAGTAGCTTGCGGCTGGGTCAAAGCTAATAACGTCAACAACCTCGCGCGATGTGTCGACGTCGGCTGGCCCTCAAGGCCCCGCCACCAGACACAATTTTTTTAATAGAAAAAAACAGCAATTCGAACACAGTTCTAATCGCTGCCAATTCCATACCGTGGCGGTACAGGCTTTAGCAGCCCACCAGCCACTCGCCAGGCCGACCCACCCATGGCGTCGGCCGGGCGGGGCACTGTTTCAATATGTCAAAAACAAAGAACTGATGTTAACACGGAGCACCAGTGGTGGTTGCAAACAGCAACCTCCACTGTGGTGTGCACCATGAAAGGGTTAAATGAATAAAATAACTAACCCACAAAATACTGTAGAATGAGCAACCCATATACACAACGTTAAGGGGAGGCGGACCAGAGCGAACTAGTCCCGCCTTCATTCAAAATATTCACAACAGCACACCAGCCCTAGCTTAGCCCATTTACCAAAAAAGGTAAACAAAGCCCCCCCCCCGCACTACTCCCCCAGTAGACACCGATTGACCGTCAGCATAAATGGTTGAGAGGAGAGAAAGCTGTAGCAAAGACAGACCTTCTCATAGCAGAGTGACAGAACGAAACAGTAGCCCCCTACACAGGGCCGCCTCAGGGGGTGGGGGGCCTCGCGTTTAAATCTCGCACAGGGCCTCACATTTCTCCCAGGCGGCCCTGCCCCTACACTACTACAGCCTAGCGTGAGGCGATGTGGGACCCAGATCAACAACCGCCTGCGCCGACATGTTTACCATGTCGGCTGGACCCATAGCCCCACTACCCGACGCCAATGTGGATAGGAACTAGCCAGCTGAGCCATAACCCGCCGTTAAGTCCCATCCTGCAGTAGTATAGCTCTACTGGTACACCACCGAGCTCACGCATCGGCCCCAGATGGGGACACCATTCCACAGACCCCGCCGGAACACAAAGGTAATGTATCTGGCTAGGCTACCTAGCCACGGCCTACCCTGTTGTCAACCCATTTACCCGAAAAAAAGGTAAATAGGACTCAGCAAAAACCCCCACAACAGCTACCGACTGACCTTCATTGATGAACCGGGCAAGAGGAGGGAGAAGTGACAACATCTCACGGCAGAGACATTAGAACAGCGTAGCAGTTAGCATGTAGCAGTAGTGGTAGCATGTAGCATTAGCGATAGCTGTTTAACAGCACGCCCAAGACCGGTTGGAAACCGTTCACTGCAGTGAAACGTTCACCAAACCATCCTGCCCCCGGTGCCAACACACAACATGGTTGTGTAACAAAACAAACCAGCATTACTAACACTAATACCCATGCCTGAAGACACAGGGCCTACCTGGGTACAAGCTGGCCCGCCAATCTTGCACAGCTGAACCTTGGTCTGCTGCCATCAGACGAGGAACATCAACATAGGCCCGTCGTGTCGCTGAAAACATGCTTCGAAGATGCCAGGGGCCAGCAACCTCTGGTAAGCTTCCAACATTATGAATCTTCTCTGATCTTTTCATCCTACTAGTTACATACGGTGCACGCAGCCGTTATGATGGAACGAAAATAGAGGAAGAGTGTGTTGGTGACTTGTGGACCAGAAGGACCGCTTTCAACACCAACACATTGAACGTAGCGCAGACCGGGCAGCATGGTTTGCCAGCTGCCCCCTACTGCTTTGGCCCGACGCGTCACCAGCGAGGGAGGCGTCGGTGAAAACGCGACGTGAGACAGCGCCGTAACCATCCTAGTTTGGTGAGTTTAAACGCTGATTTTCTTCTTATTATAATATATATATATTTTTTTTATCTCCATAACCCTCCGAATGCGAGTTGAATTCCATCTGCGTTTGAAAAGCCTCTTTCTCTTTAAATCAGCTTTCAAAATGTTATGGTTTGGAAATAAGACCTCCAACAGAAGGTGTGGAGGCAGACTAGTTTGTTACCCTCTGATAAGTAACCTTCCATCAATTAATCTTCCTTCCCGTGGAAAGTCATGTTTATTTGTATACTGTATTACAATAACACATCTCCACCAAAAGGAGCTCTCAACGTCATCAGAGGCCTACCTTGCAATAGAACGTTGACCTCTGACCTTAACCCTCAGTGAATATGAGATAAAAAAAAGGGAGGGGAAAAAGGTAGAAACCTCAGAACAAAAATTTACCAGAGCGACAGTAGTGATTGGAGGATCAGGAAAAGAGGGCAGGTCTGAGATAGGTCAATTTTCAACTAGAGAGATTCCCCTATCACAAGAGCGGCCATGTGTGCACTGGGTATTGAAAGCAGGCAGTAATCCACATGGAAATATATATAGACAAGTATAACAAGAAAGGACCAGGCTCAAAACCAGGGGGGACAGAGCCTTCACGGCTGCAGCCCCTCGGCTCTGGAACAGCCCCCCCCCCCGCCCTCCCCCACATTAGATCTGCCCAGAGCCTAGAGGCCTTTAAACCGCTGCTTAAAACTCACCACTTCCCCCCCCTGGCCTTTGACCAAAGTTAGCCTGTCACCTGTACATTACGTTTGCTGTTACTCTGGACTTTGTATCTATTTTCTTGTCTCTTTTATATTACACCTTGCTCTTGTTTCTTCTTAGTGTACTATACCTTTTTCTGTAATTTTAGTGTATTTTATTTGTTACTGTATTGTACGTGTTTTTTATTGTGTCCTACCTGTAGAGCACTTTGGTTGGCTTCCAGTCGTTATGTAAACGTGCTATATAAATAAATAAAGCTGACTTGAAAGAGTAGGAAAGGTTTATCTACATGATATTTAATCTTTTACATTTTGTCATTGCATATATGACACATTCTAAATGACACTTAAGATCCTGTTTGAATAAAATCTAGTTTGTTGTATCCTTGTGATTTCAAATGACTATTTAAAAAAAAATCCCTGGTTGGCTTTGAAGTTATGCAATAAAACCTTTTATTGTGCCGATTTCTTGGTCAAATATGGCAGGCAGGCAGGCCTAAAGGCAACACATGATGGTGACTTTGAACTGTAGCAGAAAGAACGGTTCCTTTGAATCATCTTTCTTTCTTTCTCTCTCTCTCTCCTTGTCTCACAGTCTGTCAGTGTGGATACAAATTATTACAGGCATTGGTGATATTAACATGCTATTTGTTTAATGCAGATAAGAGATAAACATATAAATAAGTATGAATATGAACCCTGGTCTAGGACTGACTGTTATATTGTAAGAGTAAATATGAACTCTGGTCTAGGACTGACTGTTATATTGTAAGAGTAAATATGAACTCTGGTCTAGGACTGACTGTTATATTGTAAGTGTGTGAGGTTCACAGGGTGTTTTATTGATCATGTGTAACTAGAGTTGAGGCTGGGGGCGTCACAAGCATCAGTTAAACATAAATCACCTGTTCCCTCCAAAGCATGGAGTAGGGTATATCTGCAGAGTCGCAAGCCCAACGTCTGGGCGGGGCTTCTGGGCTTGTACTCTGTTTGAGGCAAGACTTCGGGGCTTGTACTCTGTTTGAGGCGGGGCTTCTGGGCTTGTACTCTGTTTGAGGCAAGACTTCTGGGTTTGTACTCTGTTTGAGGCGGGACTTCGGGGCTTGTACTCTGTTTGACTGTGCGTGGGCAGGGTGTTGAGGCTTGTACTCTGTTTGACTGTGCGTGGGCGGGGTGTTGAGGCTTGTACTCTGTTTGACTGTGCGTGGGCGGGGTGTTGAGGCTTGTATTCTGTTTGACTGTGCGTGGGCGGGGCGTCGGGGCTTGTACTCTGTTTGACTGTGCGTGGGCGAGGCGTCGGGGCTTGTACCTTGTCTTGTTTCCTGTAAAACCCGGAAGTAGTCCGTTTGTGCTGTTTATTTTTAACCCTAACCCTAACCCTAACCCTAACCCTAACCCTAACCCTAACTCTAACCTGCAACACGGAACACAGAAATGCAAATGCTGTCGAGTCCTCACTGCTTGTAAAAATAAACAGCACAAACTGACTACTGCACAGTCAAACAGAGTACAAGCCCCGAAGCCCCGCCTCAAACAGAGTACAAGCCCCGAAGGCGTCTATTCTTTTACAAAACGGATTTCCAGTTCTGCGTTCGCGTTCTGCGATCTGATTGGCCACTGACGTTTCTGGTGCGATCTGATTGGCCACTGACGTTTCTGGTCATGTGACATGTGCGCCCAATCGCGTGACGCGCCCATTTCCGCCTCGAACAGCAGCAAACTACCTAACGCCTAGTTTATCACTGGTTAAGCTTAGGCGACTCTTTCGAAGTTGGTTAAGGTTAGAGTATGGAATCAGGGCTGGTGTTTTATCGCCCTGCTCTAAGACAAACTCTAACCTTAACCAACTTCGAAAGAGTGCCTAAGCTTAACCAGTGAAAGAAACAGGCGTCACACGATTGGCACGACCAGACACGTCAGTGGCCAATCAGAGCGCAGAACGCGAACGCGGAACTGGAAATCCGTTGGTAAAAGTATTCAGGCGCCCCAAAGCCCCACCTCAAACAGAGTACAAGCCCCGAAGCCCCGCCCAGACGTTGGGCTTGTGGCTCTGCATATCAATAGGGGATATCTGCAGAGCCACAGAGCCCAGGCGTGGACGGGTTTGAGGCGGGGCTTCGTGGCGTAGACAAGTATTAGTGGCCTGGACAAGTATTTGCACTACTGCGCATGTGGATGAGGGGGGGGGGGGGGGGCTCTCTCGCTCGCTCCCTCTCTCGTTTACGACACACATACACAACTTAACTTTCGTCTCGTTTACATCAGGGTCCCCCATTTTCAACTTAACTTTCGTCTCGTTTACATAGACAGTAATGTTACATCTAGACATTTATGACATACCAGATCTACAAATATACAGCATTGTTTGTGATACAAAAATATAGTAATAATAGAGTATATACATTTGAGGGGGAATACATTTACATTTACATTTAGTCATTTAGCTGACGCTTTTATCCAAAGCGACTTACAAGTTCTGTACGACAAGTCATCAGGAAGGGCACAACTCTATCAGCTGAGTAACAATGTTCATAAAGTGTTGAGTGCTACAGTGTAGGTTAGTTTATTAGGACAAGTGCATGACAGTAAGGTTAGTTAGGGTTAGATTTTTTATTTTTTTTATTCAGATAATGGTTGAAGAAGTGCGTCTTTAGTCGACGGCGAAAGATTGGACAGGTTTCGGCTGTCCTAACTGGGGTGGGTAGTTCATTCCACCATTGTGGGGCAAGGACTGAGAATAGGCGTCTTCTCTTTGATGACCCTCCCGGAGCTTGGATAGGAGTAGGAATAAACTGTACATATACAGCACTGTTTGAACCTGGCACACAAGATACTTCACATGTCATTTTCTTTTTGTGGAGACGAAGATGATTGATTGATTGATTGAAAACTTTATTAACAGATTGCAGAATGGGTACAGTACAGTACAGCTCAATACATACAATTGTTAAGGGGATGCAGACCAGAGAAAGACTTTCGTCTTGTTTACATCAGGGTCCCCCATTTTCAATTCATCGTAACATATATGACATACAGATAGACAGTACTGCTACATCTATACATTTATGACATTCCAGATTTGCAAATACAGTACTGTTTGTGATACGAAAAGAGTCCAGAAAAGAAGTATATACATTTGACGTAGAAACTGTACATTGGAGGAGGTTGGGTAGGTGGGGGGGGGGGGGGGGGGGTACTGTAGATTGGAGGTGGTTGGGTGGGTGGGGGGGAGGTTGCGTAGGAGTGGGGGGGGGAGGTTGGGTAGGAGGGGTGGGTGGGGGACACTGTACAACTGTACAAGCAACACTGTACATTGGAATATTGACAAGACCATACTTGGTCATTTTTACTGTACATTGGAGGGGGTTGTGTTAGGACATTTACAGGGGCCAGTTTCGAATTGCAGTCTCCCGTAGGTGTTTTTTGAGAGTGTTTTTGAAAGTGGGTAGTGATTCACATTCCTTTACAGCTTTGGGTAGTGCGTTCCACATTGATGTGGCATAATTGCGAAACGTGTTTAGTCCCTTGTTTGAGCCGAATCTGGGTTTAACATGATTTGTGGAGCTCCCTCTGGTGTTGTGATCGTGGTATTCACTGACCTTTGGGAAGTATTTTGACATGTACATGGGTACCTTGGTTGTGTAGTGTGTATCTTGTAGACCAGGCCCATTACAAGTTGCTGTACTCTGTCGTCTACTCTAAGCCATCCTAGGTTGTCAAAGTGGGCAGGGGTGAGGTGGGTTCTAGGAGTAAGGTCAAGCAGTAGTCTGACCAGTTTGTTTTGAGATGTTTGTAATTTTGTTTTTAGCGCCTTTGAGGTGCTTTGGTACCATGAGGTGCAAGCATAGTCGTAGTACCCTTGAATGAGTGCTCCTGCCAGAGTCTTCAGGGTATTCTTGTTTACCAGAGAGGAGATCCGGTACAAGAATCGAGTTCGTTGGTTGACTTTTTTTATTACATTGGATGCCATTTTGTCACAGGAAGATTTGCCTCTAGGATTGAACCCAGGTAGGTAATATCTTCTTTCCTTGTGACAATATTGTCACCCACTGTAACTGAGAAGCCGTCGGTCTTGCTGAGTTTGTTATTTGAATCGAAGAGAATGGACTCTGTTTTGCCCATGTGTACTGATAGTTTGTTATCAGCGAGCCATAGCAGATTTTGCCTAGTTCCGAGCTGAGGTTTTTTCAACCTGTAACTTGTTCTTGTCAGAGACCAGCAGGGCTGAGTCGTCCGCAAACAGGAACAAGTTGCAGTCACAAGCTGACGACATGTCATTTGCATAAATTAGGAACAGTAGCGGACCTACTATGCTTCCTTGTGGAACACCACAGCTCACTGTGAGGGGGGGGGGGATAGGGTACCGTTTACCTCCACCATCTGCTCTCTCCCCTACAGGTAGGATTGCATCCAGCTCACTGATAGACTATCAAAACCATTGCTTTTAGCTTGTCAATCAGAATGGTGTGATTGACAGTGTCGAAGGCCTTTTGTAGGTCCAGCATGACCATGCCGCAGTATTTGCCCGCGTCCACCTCTTGTTTGATGTGGTCGTTTAAATAGAGAAGGCATGTGTCAGTGGAGTGGGATGTTCTGAAGCCAGATTGGAATTCGTAGATTAGATTTTTTTCCGCAAGATATTTTTCGACCTGTTCGTATACAATTTTTTCCATGACTTTCGAGATGGAGGTAAGGATAGAAACAGGGCGGTAGTTGCCTGGGTCTAATTTACTGCCTTTTTTGTGCAGGGGTGTTACTCTCGCAATTTTGAAGTCCTTGGGGACGTGTCCCTGTTTTATGGAGAGGTTTATTATGTGTGTAATGACTGGGGTGATGGCGGCTGCTGAGTCTCTGAGGAATTTGGAGGGGATGTTGTCATGGCCAGTGGCCTTGTTAGGTTGGAGGGCGCTCAGTTTATTGAGTACCTCATCTGTTGTTACCATTTCCAGTTTGAAGTCGTCTTTGTAGAACCCTAGGTTCTTGTAGTATGCTACTATGTGTTCTACCCCATAATGCCCTGAGTGGGAGGGTAGTTTGTTTACCAGTGTTGTGGCTATGTTTGTGAAGAAACTATTTAAGTAATTAGCTACATCCAGCTTGTCTGTGATGAGCGTGTTGTCCGTCTTTATGTTTATGTTTGAGAATCTGGTTTAAGTTTTTTACTGCAGCCTAGTTGGTTATTGAGTCATTTCCAAAGTTCACGTGGTTTGTTTTTGTTTTCCTCGGTTTTGTCATTGATGAAAATTTGTTTTGCTGTTTTTTTTGCTGTTTTGATCATGGGTACCAGTCTTCTCCTCAGACATATAAAATCAGTTTTTCAATACAAGTACGACTCAAGACACAGAACATTAGTATGCAAAATAAAAAATGAACACAGATTTTGAGTGTGAATGAAAACTTGTAATGAAAAATGTAAATGTATTCCCCCTCAAATGTATATACTATATTATTACTATATTTTTTTATCACAAACAGTGCTGTATATTTGTAGATCTGGTATGTCATAAATGTCTAGATGTAACATTACTGTCTATGTAAACGAGACGAAAGTTAAGTTGAAAATGGGGGACCCTAATGTAAACGAGACGAAAGTTAAGTTGTGTATGTGTGTCGTAAACGAGAGAGGGAGCGAGCGAGAGAGCCCCCCCCCCCCCCCCCCCCCCCTCATCCGCAGTAGTGCAAATACTTGTCCAGGCCGCTTATAGCTTATCCGCAACAGTAAGTGACTTCCGGGGTAGGCCTGATTGGCCCCGACAGGCACGTGACGCGCAACTTTCTCTGCCGCGCGGCACGCTCCGCTCCGCGGAGCGGCAGAGCTTGCGGTATGATGTAACCGTCCAAATCCGCTATGACTTTCATTCGGCGCTTCAGCTCACCTGGCAGAGCAGCGGTCCTGCGATCCTGCGGTCCGTTGTTGACGAGTTTGAATCCCATCATTTTTTTTCTTTTTTAACGTGATTTTTTTTTTAACATGTATTCTTTCGCCGGTTAAGGTTAGGCATGGTTAAGGTTAAGGTTAAGGTTAGGCATTGTTTCGGAGTTGGTTAAGGTTAGAACGGTTAAGTTTAGGCGCTGTTAAGGAGCTGGTTAAGGTTAGAGTTTGTGTTAGAGAATGGCAATATTCTTTCTATGGTTAAGGTTAGGCATGGTTAAGGTTAAGGTTAAGGTTAGGCCTTGTTTCGGAGTTGGTTAAGGTTAGAACGGTTAAGTTTAGGCGCTGTTAAGGAGCTGGTTAAGGTTAGAGTTTGTGTTAGAGAATGGCAATAGACAGCCTATTTCCGCGCGACAGCTCTCAGCAGCCTCGTTGCGCGTCCTGAGTTTGCCGCGTCACGTGCCTGTCGGGGCCAATCAGGCCTACCCCGGAAGTCACTTACTGTTGCGGAACAGTTACAGGCGTCCAGGCCACTAATACTTGTCTAAGCCACGAAGCCCCGCCTCAAACCCGTCCACGCCTGGGCTCTGTGGCTCTGCAGATATCCCCTACTCCTGCATATACCCTATTGGAAGCATGAGCTCATCTCTGCACTGTCACTTTAAGACCGAGCCTCCTGACACCAAGCTCCTCCTCCGGTTTGGAGTAAACGAAACCCAGAGCCGTATAACGGAGTAACGAAACCCAACTCAGCCACATACACAGGAAATGAGAACCTAACTCCACCTCAGACGCGTTATTTTTTTCCGTAGCCGCATTTTGCGGAGACGCTCTCTGTGTATGTGCGCCCAATCGCGTGACGAGCTGTGTCTTTGCCCATTTCCGGGTCTAACAGTCTGCAAACTACCTAACGCCTAGTTTATCACTGGTTAAGCTTAGGCGACTCTTTCGAAGTTGGTTAAGGTTAGAGTTTGGAATCAGGGATGGTGTTCTATCGCCCTGCTCTAAGACAAACCCTAAGCTTAACCGGTGTAGAAACAGGCGTCACACGATTGGGCGCACATGTCACATGAAGTGGCCAATCAGAGAGCGTCTCCGCAAAATGCGGCGACAGAAAAAATAACGCCACTCAGACATATGCTCAGACAGACGGAGGGACTGTGCAGAAATGGCTGAACAGGGAGCAGAGTGGGACCAGGATCATTTGTCCTGTTCTGTCTGTCTTCAGTTATTGAACGAACCGGTCACTCTTTCCTGTGGACACAGTTACTGCAGAGGTACCGTATGTATATCTTTTCTGTTAGGATCTCTGGGTAACAGTACTGTATATTTGCATCTACTGTATATAGGAACCCAAGGAGGACAATAACACTACCTGATGCATACTGCACCTTATGTGACACTGAATACTGTGAATATATATTTCAGTTAGTTAGATAGTTAATTATATTGACCAATTTGTTTACACTGCTTGTGTTGTTTTTGCTACCTGTACCCCCCCCTTCCCCCATGCTCAGTATATTTTTACTGTATTTATTTACTGTATATTTTATTCCATTTTTATTCTATTTTACTCTACTCTTATCCTAGGCAACTTGATTTGATTTTTGTTATTATTCTAATTCGTGACCTGTCCTGTCTAAATGTTTAAATGTTGAGCGATTTGCAGTGTCAAATTTCCCATGGGATAATAAAAGTATTTCTATTCTATTCTATTCTATTCTTATCGTATATGTCACAAAAATGTAACAGTACTTATATACCTGTATGTCATGTATGTCCCTGTGCCATAAATGTCATGATGTCATGTATGTTCTGTATGTCATAAATGTCACTATGAATTGAAAATGGGGGACCCTGATGTGAACAAGACAAAAGTCTTTCTCTGGTCTGCATCCCCTTAACAATTGTGTGTATTGAGCCGTACTGTATTGTACCCATTCTGCAATCTGTTAATAAAGTCATCAATCAATCAATCAATCAATCAGGTTGTATCGAGGGCTCCTGGGACCAGGACGACCAGAGAGGGGTGTACAGCTGTCCTCTGTGCAGGCAGACCTTCCAGCCCAGGCCTGTCCTGAAGACCAGCACGCTGCTGGCAGGGCTGGTGGAGAAGCTGCAGACCTCAGGAGGACCTCTGAAGGCCGCCCCTCCCGCTAAACGCTACGCCGGACCTGGAGACGTGGCCTGTGATGTCTGCACTGGGAGGAGGCAGATAGCCCTGCGGTCCTGCCTGGTGTGTCAGGCCTCCTACTGCGAGACCCACCTACTGCCACACCGCGAGTCTCCCGCCTTCAAGAAGCACACGCTGGTGGACGCCTCTGAGAGACTGCAGGAGAGGATCTGCCCGCAGCACGACAGAGTCCTGGATGTCTTCTGTCGCACCGATCAGAAGAGCATCTGTTACCTGTGCTCCGTGGATGAACACAAAGGCCACCATACAGTCTCTGCTGCAGCGGAAAGGACCGAGAAACAGGTACATAACGACCAGTCTCTCGGTATATCACATACTAACTAAAACAACAAGACGTGTTCTTTTTTTTTATCCACTTTTTCCTATTTTTCTCCCATCCCAAATCCACTCTGCCAATTCTCCCCTCCCCTGTCTTGAACGTTGCTCGCATATGCCCCCCCACTGGCCGGTTGTAGGGAGGATAGAAGCCTTGCATTCCGATACACGAGGAGGCAGCCTGTCACATCTTTTCACCTGCCAGCGCGGACTCTCATTGGCGAGGTGTGACGTTTGGGAGGCTCACACTACCCCCGCCATTTCCTGTCTCTGCTGTACAGGCGCCCTGACCGACCTGTAGGAGTCGCTGTTTACAACGATCAGACTACCACCCATCGACTTCCACCCCCTAACTCTGCCAATTGAGCCAGTATGACGGCCGGCCCAAGCCGGAGGCAACGCCGACAGCCGGATTTGAACCCGGTGTCTCTTGCGTTGGTGACGAGCGCAATGTCCGCTGCGCCACCCAGCCGCCTCAACAGACGTGTTCTTATGACAGTAGCTGACGATGATTCTACATCACAAAGCAGCTTCAACAGATGTAATATGACAGTAATCACTATGACTGTTATTCCATAAAATGATGATGATTTAAAAGAAAAACATTTCCTGTACAGCGGTATTTGGCCGACATACGGCAGACATCAGGAAACACCGTGCGGAAGAGAGAGAAGGAGCTACAAGAGGCCAGGAAGACCGTCAAGACTGTAAAGGTTTGATGATGATGATGATGTGGTTTCTTGTTTGCATGGCGCACTTTTTTGTTGGTAGCGTCTATGAATCCAAGTTGCAAACTAGTTCTAAACTGCTGTGGAATAGGGAGGTGTGGTCTGACGTCACTTTAGTTTCCCGCGAGGTCCACCCGTATAGGGATTTATCATTGGGGAAAATGGATTATCAGCTATTCAAGTCAAGTCAAGAGTTTTATTTGTCACGGCATACAAGCATACAGTGAAATGCGGGTGGTCATGCCCGCAGCGATTGTGCAATAATACAAGTAATAAGAATAAGATATAACAGGTATACCGTATAATGTACATAAAGTTTACAAAAAGCATGGTAAGACATGCTAAGGTCCTGCGATAGTGCAATACAATGTTAGCTACGGATGAGGCACTGGGTCTTATGTACACTACTATACAATATACAGTTATACTATATATCCTTATGCTATCTTGCTATATCCATCTATTTACTATACAAGAACCACTCCCGTTCTTTTTTTTTATTTATTTTTTTACAATTCTGCCTCATGAACATTGGAAAGCTTTCCATTTGTGCACAAAATGAGTTCCCTTCTATCACTAACATTATTGTTTAAGCATTTTTGGTTGAAATAAAATTCATTTATTTTCTTTATTTTTTTTCTTCGATTAATTGATTCATTTTCATGTTGAGCTATAGATTGTGGATGAATACGCACAGAAAGGTACACCATGCAAATGTTCATGCTTTATTAGTTTTAAACGAGATGATTTAGAAATGGGCAATGGGGGAAATACATTGCGTTTTCAAGATGGTGGACCGGCCGGAAACTGCAATGACGTAACCACTACGCGTGTATATTTTCCCTAACGGAGTTGCACTTCCGCGTTCGGTTTGCGCGATCTGATTGACCACTGACGTTTTTTTCAGCGCCAATCGCGTTACTCCTAACAAACTGGTTAAGCTTGGCGCCTCTTTCGAAGTCGCTCTCTTTCGAAGTTGGTTAGGGTTAGGGTTAGTTGGTTAAGGTTAGGGTTAGGGTTAGGGTAACAGCCTGCTGGCGCGATTGTTAGGAGTAACGCGATTGGCGCTGAAAAAAACGTCAGTGGCCAATCACATTGCACAAACCGGTTAGGGAAAATATACACGCAACCAGTGGTTTTCCGTAGCCTTTGTTTGCGAAGACGCTCTCTGATTGGCTAGCCCGCGTACAGCGAAGACCCTCTCTGATTGGTTTAGCTCCGAAGGGTCTCTTCCGCCTTGTACATATTCTCTGCTTCAAAGTGGATTATGCTTAGAGTTAGGGTTAGCCCTAACCCTAACTCTAAGCATAACCCACTTCGAAAGAGGGCCAAAGCATAACCACTTCGAAGCAGAGAACATATTATGTACAATTCGGACATTTCTATCCCAGAGCCCTTCGGAGCTAAACCAATCAGATAGCGTCTTCGCAAACAAAGGCTACGGACAGCGAAGACCCTTTCTGATTGGTTTAGCTCCAAAGGGCCTCTTCCGCCTTGTACATATACATTCTCTGCTTCAAAGTGGTTATGCTTTGGCCCTCTTTCGAAGTGGGTTATGCTTAGAGTTAGGGTTAGGGTTAGGGTTAAGGTTAAGGTTAGGGAACAACATATCAATTGTTGTTGAATATGCGGAAGAGACCCTTCGGCGCTAAACTAATCAGAGAGGGTCTTCGCTGTACGCGGCTAGCCAATCGGAGAGCGTCTTCGCAAACATAGGCTACGGGAAAAAAATCACACACACCTCCCTATTGACCAGGAAGTAACCACTACACCTCCCTATAGACCAGGATGTAACCAGGGGAACGTCTAACTCAAAATTAGATCTCCAGATCCCAGGGCTCCAGGGACGACTCTCCCTGAGCTGGAATTCAGTGCATGAATTATGTGATGTCATCAAGTGACTTCTGGAGTTGGTCTGTTGACAATTAATGACAGACTTCATGGGTTGAACAAATCTTTTGCTGAACACTTTTTTTTTACGATTGCATACCCAAAGTGCCACCCTACCTCTCTGAGCTGTTGCAGTTCTATACACCTTCTCGCTCTCTCAGGTCAGCTGACCAGCTCCTCCCTGTAGTGCCTAAAACTAGGCGTAAGCTCAGGGGGGACCGTGCTTTCTCCGTTGTCACCCCCAAAATGTGGAACGAGCTGCCGCTGCAGATTAGGCAGGCCTCATCACTGTCCCATTTTAAAAGCCTCCTAACACTTTTCAATGCCCACCACGTGATAACACGTGTTATCAGCCTGACGCCTGAATGCCCACCACGACAATTAGCGTGTTATTTTTTTATTAGCGATCTGA
The DNA here is from genome assembly GCF_963971535.1 of Notolepis coatsorum. Taxonomy (NCBI): domain Eukaryota; kingdom Metazoa; phylum Chordata; class Actinopteri; order Aulopiformes; family Paralepididae; genus Notolepis; species Notolepis coatsorum. The sequence goes on from NC_140176.1 coordinate 98,220,886, forward strand.
ATTCATATTTCATCAACCGAGTCTCCCGTTGGTAAACCAGCCCCATCAGGAGCTCAGATGTGAAAAAACCGCCCCCTATCGTCTCCCAGATGGTAATGCACCCTTTTGGAATGGACTCAATGAAAATGGATGAGAAAAGAAAAATCCGGAATCCACATTTTACTTCTCAGGCATGTAACCCGAGCCGATCGGATTCATTGTGGACCCTCAGAACAGCGTAGAATACATATGTCCAGTATGCAGCGTTGGATCAATAAAAGCGATCGATTTTTGGAATGGCGATCAGGAATTGGAATGATCTTTTTGGAGAACATCTGATCTGAGCATACCTGTCAACCCTCCCGTTTTTCCTGGGATTCTCCCGGATTTCAACATTCTCTCCCGCCTTCCTCCAGTTAAAATTGTTGCCAGTATCACTTTTGTAAAGTAATGAAGCGCGAATGTAAAGTTAATCAATACACAATGAAACAATATCTTTATATATATCACATGTCAAAACTACTTTAATAAAACAAGATTTCCGTTTTTCATTTCTACTCATTCATCCAAAACAAGACAGCAATTATACTTCTGCATGCACCGGGAGAATTGAGCTCATAGCACAGATTTGGAGTTGATAGAATGGACATTGCTGTTCTTAGGAAATGTTGCACATGGTGGAAATAATGGAAATTAACATTTCTAACATTAACATTTAGTGTATGTTTAAAGTTGATACATTGAGGCATGGTAGAATTTCACTTTATATTACAGCAGTATCAGTTTTTAACATTACAATTAGTGTCTGACACTATTATACACATGTTAAAAAAGTCAAAGTCAACTTTGTAATTTTCCAATTTGTGCAAGACATACAGAAGAATTAAATTACGTGCCACCCTTCCCACGGTGTATATAGAAAGAGACAATAAACACAAAAGTAACATAGGACACAATATACAACACGTACAGGACTATGTACAATATAAACAGTACCTACAATTAAATGAATGAATGAATTAAATAAGAGGTAAAAGAGAACTTAGTGTAAATATTCCTTAATTTGTGTCGTTATAAAAATCCTATTGTATTCAACAAATTAATTATGATACACCACAATGTGCCCTTTCTATCTATTCTAAATCTATGGCCTTGCGATTCCACGGCTGCGCAGTGCCGACAAAAGCAGGCGTTCCATCTCCTCTACAGAAACACTGACACTTCCATTAATTTAATGCAGGGGTGTACACAGCATTTCACTTTCAACCAGGTATCTGATTAATTTAATGTAGCAATTAGTAGTTCACCCAGTCCTTGGGTACATACAGGTTTTGACCTGCAGATGGCAGCGACGAGGCAGCTCAGCAGAGAGCAGCTGTCAACAAAATCTCCAGTTTTTTCAAATCCCAATGTTGACAGCTATGGATCTAAAACATAGATTAGGCGTTATTAACGCTAACATTGAAGTGGATGGTGGGCATTCAAGCACTAAATTGTGCGCCCCCTGCTGGCACTGAAAGTGTTAAGACCCACCTTTTCTCTCTGGCTTTCGACACCATGTAGCTTGTTGATTTTATGATCTTATTGTTTTATTGTGTTATTGTTGTATCGTTTTGTTACTGTGTCCTTTGCTTTTAAATACTTTTAAGTACTCTCATCTATTTAAATTTTTATTGTTGCCTATGTTTAACCTTTTTTTTGTACTCTTGTTCTGTTATCTATTTTTAGTGCTACTTATAGTTTTTTAATATGCTGCCTCTGTACAGCACTTTGTGCCGATGTGGCTGTTAAAGCGCTTTATAAATAAAGTTGGATTGGATTGATCATGTTTTTCTCACGCGTCATCGATCGGTTTTCGCAATTCACCAATCTCATATTTATACTGAATATCGGCCAATACCGATCGCTGGCCGATCAATCGGGGCATCCCTAGAATGTAAACCTGAATGTAAATGTGAATATACTCAGCCTCTGCTGCCTGCAGTTCACTCTATGCTAGAACGCTTCACATCTATGACACTGTGTGACCTTTGCCCTCGTCTCCCTGGCCTCCAGCGCTCTGCTCAAGCTGCACTGGACCACAGTGAGAAGACCTTCACAGAGATGATCCGCTCCATGGAGAGGAGGCGTGTGGAGGTGAGGACGCTGCTTACAGCTCAGCAGAAAGCACTGCTGAGACCAGTCGAGGAGGTCCTGAGGAGACTAGAGCAGGAGCTGGCAGAGCTACGGAGGAGCGACCAGGAGCTGAAGCTGATCTGTCAGACAGACGACCACGTCCACTTCCTCCAGGTGGGACTAGTAACACCCCCACATCGAAAAGATCTGACAAGATTTTTATAAGGTCTAAATCCACACAGTACATGAATCGGGCATATATCGCAGATGGATAACCAGTAATATAACATAATAATATAAAATACATATATATATATCGGAAGGCATGTTTAATGTTTCTTATAAATTCTTCTAAAGGCAGAAACAAATATATGTTTCTTATACATTTTATTTTATAAGAAATTATTCGGGTGGATTTTCTTTTCAGTGAAATTAAAAGCTTCTTTTCAAATTCTGTAAATATATATTATCAGGTGATAATCCTCTCTCTCTCTCTCTCTCTCTCTCTCTCTCTCTCTCCTTTCTCTCTCAGCATTATCAGTCATTCACCAAACCAGCTGTGTGTTCAGATTTGCCCAACATCAATGCACTCTGTCTTCCGTCATACTTTGATGGTGTGAGAGAGCATGTGTCCAACATCAAACAGAAACTACAGGACATGTTTGATGTGGAATCTCTCTGCAAAATCTCCAAAAACGGTGAGTCTGGTATTCAATACTAAATTCAGCCCTAAATTCGATCACGATCATGGATATTCCCGATAAGGGGTGTGTGACAATTCAATTCGGCATTGATTTGATTCAGAATCTATTATTTAGGCAACGATACGATGCATGGTAAAATCATACATTTTGACCACCGGTTTGATTTGATAATTTTTTTTATACTTTATACTATACTAAAACTGTGATAAATGTGGCAGGGCTGATCTCAGTCAGAAATAATTAAATATATATTAGGGATGTCCGATATTATCGGCCGACCGATATTATCGGCCGATATCGGCAGTAAAATGTGATATCGGAAAATATCGGTATCGGTTTAAAAACAAAAAAAAACAATAACAATATTTGTTATATATATATCCAGTGAAATTATTAGTTACCTGAAATTATTCAGTTTTTTGGACAGGGAAACCCTGCATATATCGGTATCGGTTGATATCGGTTGATATCGGTATCGGAAATTAAGAGTTGGACAATATCGGAATATCGGTATCGGTAAAAAAGCCAATATCGAGCATCCCTAATATATATATACAATTAAAACCTTGCACCAAGTTATTAGTTCACTGTGTTTTGTTTAAGAATAAATCAAATAGATGAACACATTAATTTGTATTAATATCGATTGAGTACCGCAGACATATAACTTTGTTCTAAGTTTCCAGAGGAACAATATTTTCAAACATTATTATCTAAAGATGGTAAGTTAGAATGTAGTGTTCATTCATAGTTAAATACAGTAGAGATTGAGTACTTTATTATCTAAAGATGGTAAGTTAGAGTGTTGTGTTCATTCATAGTTAAAGACAGTAGAGGTTGAGTACTTTATTATCTAAAGATGATAAGTTAGAGTGTAGTGTTCATTCATAGTTAAAGACAGTAGAGGTTGAGTACTTTATTATCTAAAGATGGTAAGTTAGTTTTGTGTTCATTCATAGTTAAAGACAGTAGAGGTTGAGTACTTTATTATCTAAAGATGGTAAGTTAGAGTGTAGTGTTCATTCATAGTTAAAGACAGTAGAGGTTGAGTACTTTATTATCTAAGGATGGTAAGTTAGAGTGTTGTGTTCATTCATAGTTAAAGACAGTAGAGGTTGAGTACTTTATTATCTACAGATGGTAAGTTAGACTTTGAGTTCACTTTGATTGCGCCCCCGGTAAAGCTGAAGCCTTTGCTAACCGTCTTTTTAGATGACGCACACTAATGTGTATATTATCTGTAACAGCAAGGCATGAAGCTATTTCAGCCTGTCAGGCCTTGATTGAAGAGATTATGTGATGCGGTGATCAATATCCTCCTGCTCCTCTGACATTGCGACACTGAATGATGTTTCCTGCAGTGATTTAATATATACTAGACTATCGTTTCATTTTCTCGAGATCTCGAGAAAATGATCCCGTTATCACGAGAAAACAAATTAAATTAACTCGTTATCATTTTTTCCAAGTGGTCATTGGTTTCTGCATTCTTCTGCTTATATGCTTTTATCTTTTCAGTGACTGCAGAGGAAGTTCAGCCCGTAGTAAATACCAGAGAGAGGGCCTTTACTGACCAAAACTCACCAAAGCCTAAAACATTTGATAAACCTACCTTACCAGGCAAGTCTCTTAAATTGATAATCTCACCTAATTAAAACCCTCTCACCTAACGACCTCACCTGAGATTATAACTTTGCTGAACATTCTAATGATGATGTCACAGTGGCTGCTTTGCACTTGAACATAATGCTAACTGTAGAATCGTTGTGTCCACACAGTGAAAGCAGTGAACATAATGCTAACAGTAGAATCGTTGTGTCTACACAGTGAAAGCAGTGAACATAATGCTAACAGTAGAATCGTTGTGTCTACACAGTGAAAGCAGTGAACATAATGCTAACAGTAGAATCATTGTCCACACAGTGAAAGCAGTGAACATAATGCTAACAGTAGAATCATTGTCCACACAGTGAAAGCAGTGAACATAATGCTAACAGTAGAATCGTTGTGTCCACACAGTGAAAGCAGTGAACATAATGCTAACAGTAGAATCGTTGTGTCTACACAGTGAAAGCAGTGAACATAATGCTAACAGTAGAATCGTTGTGTCCACACAGTGAAAGCAGTGAACATAATGCTAACAGTAGAATCGTTGTGTCCACAGTGAAAGCAGTGAACATAATGCTAACAGTAGAATCGTTGTGTCCACAGTGAAAGCAGGACCAGATCTGCCCAGGACCAGATCTGACTTCCTACATTGTGGGTATTGTTTTCTTTTCAAACCCTGTTAAAATATAACCTTTACAAGTAATCCACAGGCTCCTTCTCAGTTTGCTATAGGTGGCTTGTGAGTTTTGATCCATAAATAGACTAAATAATAAATAGAGAGCTGCAGAAACTCTTTCAGGAATTCCTCAAAGACATGATGACCTGGGATCTATTTCTTTCTTTCATTTAATCTCGAGCTGCTCTGCTGTTGCCTCCCCAGATTACCGCCGGCTCGCGTTCAACCCGAACACGGCACACCGGGAGCTGCGTCTGTACAACCAGAACAGAGCGGCGGAACACGTCATGCAAAACATGCCGTATCTCGATCACCCGGAGAGATTCACCGACAGGTGGCAGGTGCTTTGCCGAGAGGGTCTGACCGGCCGCTGTTACTGGGAGGCGGACTGGCACGGCTGGATCGACGCCGCGGTCTCGTACAAGGACATAAAGAGAACGGGGGAGATTCACGATTACGCATTCGGATACAACGACAAGTCCTGGAGTTTGGAGTGCTCAGATGAGGGTGGTTGCACCTTCAGACACAATAAGGTGGAGACCAGCATACCTGACCCTCAGTCCTCCAGGCTGGGGCTGTACCTGGACCACAGCGTGGGGACTCTGTCCTTCTACAGTGTCTCTGCTGACAGCAGCTTCGTCCTGCTGCACAGAGTCCAGACCACCTTCACCCAGCCCCTCTATGCAGGCTTTGTGGTGAGCATGCTCTCTAGTGCTGACCTCTGCGACCTGTAGGGGCCACTGATCACATGACCTCTAGTGCTGACCTCTACATGTAGGGGCCACTGATTACATGCTCTCTAGTGCTGAACTCTACATGTAGGGGCCACTGATCCTCTGCGTCTTGTCTGTCTACATCTGTCTAAAATTACCATTTTGGTCTGAATATAAGACCACATCAGGGCCCTATTCCCCGTACCCCGTAGATCAATTAACCCGATGTTTGAATCCAGGCTTTCCCTGTTCCTCGAACGCTGATTCAGTCTCGTTAATTCAAACCAGACTTGATAGTCAGGATAAGTGCGCGCGGCCGCCTCACCTGAAAAGACAGCAGGTGTTGATCGCAGAAATCCTGATTTTCTAACGGCATTGATTGATTGATTGATTGAAAACTTTATTAACAGCAGATTGCAGAATGGGTACAATACAGTACGGCTCAATAGCCTCGCAGACAAGTTAAATGCATAATCTATAGGCTAATGTTAAGTCCCTCATTACCCCAATCAATCAGATTATATTTCTTTAATGGAATGAATAATCAAATGAGATCTTGCTAGCAAAAATAATTAGTTCAACTCTTTCAGAATAAGTAGATACAAACAAGCCCAAAGAGTATCTAATTGATACGAATTAATAGATACTTATGAGGATATCTGTACTGTATGCGCTCGGCTTAGGTATCATGTACTTTATATATAAATACATGGTTCCCAAAGTTTTCAAGGCGCGACCCCCAAAATAACGTGTCAGAGAGGCTTGGAGGGAGGCTATACAGTTTCACTATTAATCAGGTTTTAATCTGTTTCGGACATCATCCATACATGCATTGAATTGATTAACCTTTGGTTTATACCAGTGACACCTCATGTTCATCATCAGATAACAGTGCTTGAACAGATAAATGCATTTTCTCAAATTCATTCATCAAAACGCCAAAGGCTCATTCAATTTCTCAAATCCGTCAAACAGCGCATCTCATGAGACATATTAATCCCAGTTACAATATCACAATAACGTGTGAGTGACAGTGATACAATTCAACAATCCACAGATTCAGATTTGTCGTAATTCATATCCACAGTCCACGCATAAAGACGCTTCAATTTATGCTGAATGAAACACAATCCGGGCGCTCCGTTAAGCAAATACATCAACAGCGAAGAATATGAAACGAATCAGAGCCAAATGCCCGATAGGTTTCATTCATTAAAAATATCCCAGCAGGATTCACATTTGCAATGCTCCACGTTATTAAAATAACCACATAGTGTGTATCGCGACGCGCAAGCGCAGTATCCGTATATGACGTGCATTATTTAGGACAAAGTTAATCTATAGGCTGAATATGATTTATTATCAGCATTTTAGGTATATTATTTTACATTTTAAAAGCCTCCTCTAGAAAAACGAAGCACAAAAACATAATTCAGAATGGTATAATGGGATCTAGACTGTGAGGATTATTTCAGGAAGCGAGCTGGCATTTCTTTGCGAGGGCGTGGCCATGCAGGTTATCCAGCTAACTGAACTTAACCCTGCCCTCGACCAGGTTCAAACTTTCTAATCTGTTGCCATAGTGATTTAGGCAATCGCACGTCGGGGAACGGAAAGGTCTGGCTTAAGTCAAGTTATCCTGAAAATTATCCGGCTAACTCAGTTAGCCAGGTACGAGGAACAGGGCCCAGGAGTATTACAATAAAAAACAACAGGAGTATTTTTAAGTTTAAAAATATGTTTAAAAAGAGGGTTCTAGAATCTTATAGTCAAATTTAACCTAGAATCTGTTTTCTCTACAATGGAACTCGGGTATTGCAGATTAAGTATTGATTTTCCTATGTTGGCTTAATGTTCTTTTCGGGAACGGTTTTTGTTGATTGTTGATTTTTTGTTTGTTTGTTTGTTTTATTTTGCAAACTTATTTTGAATTAGGGGTAGGTTGTTCTATAAGCCTTTTGGCTTCAAACCTATCCTTTTCGATTGTTTATTTGTAAACATTTCGAAAAATTATTTGTTTATTTATTTGTAAACATTTGAAATAAAGAATTCATTAATTCATCGGGCGGCTGGGTGGCGTAGCGGAGATTGCGCTCGTCACCAATGCAAGAGACTCCGGTCTCGACTCCCCGAGTCAGCATTGCCTGCGGCTTGGGCCAGTCGTCATACTATCTCAATTGGCAGAGGTAGCGGGTGGAAAGTCGATGGGTGGGGATTGGACGTTGTGGACAGCGACTCCTACAGGTCGGTTGGGTGACGCCTGTACAGCAGAGACAGGAAGTATCGGGGGCAGCGTGAGCTTCCCACGCGTTACTCCTCGCCACTGAGAGTCCGCACTGTCTGGTGAAAAGATGCGACAGGCTGCCTCCTTGTGTACCGGAGGGGACACGTGATGCAAGGCTTCTATCCTCACTACAGCCGACCAGTGGGAGGCATAGTCTAGCAACGTTCAAGACAGGGGAGGGGAGAATTGAAGGGGAGAATTGGCAAGTTGAAATTGGGATGGGAGAAAAAAATTGAAAAATAAGGAGAAAAAGTGGATACAAAAAAAAGAATTCATTCATTCATTTATTCACCCTGATTTCTTACTGATTATTTTACTCTTCTATTACTGTCTATTTTCAAATGGCCATAGAACTGCCATTGAGTTGATTGAATATATTTCCTGCCATGTGAACTTTGTAAGGAAACTCTAAGTAATTTAGAACGGGGGAAAAGGCGGAGTATATGAGAGACCTGTGGCTCTGACAGCTCTAAACATCTAAATGTCTATTTTATGTGTTAATCAAACCGTAAACAAAGAGGCCTATTAACTCATTCCCTGCCAAAAACGAGTTAACTCGTTGTAGCCCGCCAATCGAATACTGCCAACAACAAGTATACTCGTTATTGGATCGTTATTTATTTCATTCGCTATTTCCATTCATAAACATGCAGGCAGCTGTGTGTTATCACTGGGGATGGGTCTGATATCGCAAAAGTCCAATACCGCCGCCTAACGTCTTGCGGCCGCTATTGCACTCCATTTGAAACGATTTGGTGTCTGGGCCGAGCTGCGGCGTGCGGGCGGGATCTAAATACTCGGGCAGGGCAAGCGGTTATAACGGATGCATCGACGAGGGTCACCCCCCCGTTCATGTTCAATACTGGATTACGTTGGAAACACGATCGCGATAATAATTGGATTATTCTTTTTGCAGTACATCATAGACAAGGTAAGGGCTATATGTTATCAATCTTGCGTTGATCCGATAATTCTTTCCCTGCGATCGGAGCGTGTGTCGGTGTGTGTGTGTGGCGTGTTCCGTTGGTTGCGATCAATCCGCCCCCCCCCCCCCCCCCCCCCCCCCCCCCCCTTCATGCATCCACGATGAAACATAATACCGATAATCTAGCGTTGATTTCAGATTGATTATTGATCCAGGCGCGGAATGGCACGAATTATAGTGAAATGCACTAAAACGCTGTTTGGCAGAGTTTCCTGGGATTACACAGAATTACTCTAAAACTATACTCATATTCACCACGGTATAAAACGGGAATATATTGATGAAAAAATATCTGTTTTTTGCATCTTGACCGGAAGAAACTCAATGACAATCGACAATATCATTAGATCCATAGCTATAATATTTAATATAGTTTTAGCACTACAAACACCGGCATGTACCCCCATTTCATTACAGCGCTGGCACACACGGCCATACGCCCACAGCGACCTCTGGCATCCAATGAGTTAAGATAGTTAGATGCTAATATGAAAAACTATGTGATTAAATGTTCTATGCCTTATCTTGACTTTGTCTATTTTGCTGATGCTTATTTTATGTCTGCACTTTATGCATTGCTCTTGATCTGCCAATTTGTTGCTGCAATTCTTGTATGAAAGGTTCTATCCAAATGAAGTTTATTATTATTATTATGATAATAATATGATCATATTATGATAAAAAGCGATTTCTTCTTTTAAATTAAATAAAACATTAATTCAACTGTGGCCTACTGATACGCCTATTTCCAACATCATGTGTATCTCAGATGGAAGAATAGAAGTGTATGTTGTGTGAAAGCCTCATGGATCATGATCTAGATCAGGGGTTCTCAAACTTTTTTATACCACAACTGAGGTCCTGCGGGACCCGACAGAGAAACATGCTGCGTTAGGGCGGGCCATACTTATTTTTTTTTGAAAATCAATCGAGTGGGGTGTCTAAAATATGTGTTTTTTTGTGGGGAATTCAAATATGGGATTATTTTTCGGATCGGATAACTCTAACCTACATTGTTTTGGATTTCAAAATGGCAGATTTTACCATTTTACACCCCTTGGCCATACATGGATGCCAACATGAATCTGAAGGAAATCCTAACATGCAAGGTGTCTAAATTATGTGTTTTTTAATCGGGAATATGAGTAAATTTTTCGGATCAGATAACTCTAACCTACATCATTTTGGATTTTAAAATGGCTGATTTTACCATTTTTCACCCCTTGGCCATACATGGATGCCAACATGAATCTGAAGGAAATCCTGTCATGCAAGGTGTCTAAATGATGTGTTTCTTAATGGGGAATTCAAATATGAGTTCATTTTTGGGATAGGATAAATCTAACCTACATAATTTTGGATTTCAAAATGGCTGATTTTACCATTTGAACCCATTGGTATTGTATTACAAAATTGCCAAATTTACCCATCCCCTTTCAAAGATTAAAAGATATATGGGAAATAATTTGGAACATCATTTTGGATTTCAAAATGGCCGATTTTACCATACCCTTTTACCAGGTCAGCTCCTGCCCCCTCCCCTCTGCCAACCCCTCTGTCAGTGGAAGAAAGCTAATGCTCTTTTCAAAATTGTCAATAAAAACGTGACCATCATGACCAAGCTCAAGGAGATGTGGAAGCAGGCAGTGAGCTTTTATCTTGGGAGAAGCAAACTTGAGAGTTTAATTGTCAAGTTGGACAAGTTATTTGATATTTTAATTTGCAAGTGCCAGATTACTGGTTGTGAGGGTTGTGTGATGCAAGCCCACATTAACTGTTGCTGCAGCAAAGACAAACAGATTCCTGTGAAAGATATTGCCTACATCAAGGGACAGAGGGAAAAGGTTGGAAGTAAAGGACCACACCAAATGGCTGGAGCTGATCTGCCTGAGCACAAGAGACAGGTGAAAACATTGGAACATCGACTGGCCTTGCCACACACAAAGCATCGAGAGGGTTGTTAAAATGGTGACTGAGGCCTCTGCTAAGTACTTTTCACAAGAAAAAAGGGATGGAGGGATCAGGGCTCAGGAGACCAGCAGGAGGCTGATGTCCAAGAATGAATCCAAGCAGGACTTGTGCAACCTGATCAAATTTAAGAAGATAGAGGATTGATGGAGCCCCATGGATTTTCTCAATTCATTGAGACGTTTGTTAAAATGGTTACAGAGGTTTCTGCTGAGTAGTTCTGGAAAGAGCTCACCTATTTATGGCTGACGTTGACTTTAAGTTTGTGTTTGTAGGTTGGTGGCTAAAGCAGTACAGTAGGAGATCTTGCTGTCCAAGAATGAGTCCAATCAAGATATTGGAACCTGGCAAAGTTCAAGAAGTCAGGAGATCGAGATTTAGCACTTAGGTGTTTGTGTGCATTACAAATACAATTTAATTATTATTAGTATTATTATTATTATTATTATTATTATAATAATAATAATTATTATTATTATTATTATTATTATTATTATTATTATTATTATTATTATTATTATTATTATTATTATTATTATTATTATTATTATTATTATTATTATTATTATTATTATTATTATTATTATTATTATTATTATTATTATTATTATTATTATTATTATTATTATTGATCTTTGGAGTTGTATCCAGTTATATACAGTTCACTTGTTAATAAATTTAATGGCTTTGTCATTATAAATGATTTCCCATATATTTTTTAATCTTTGAAAGGGGCTGGGTACATTTGGCAATTTTGTAATACAATACCAATGGGTTCAAATGGTAAAATCAGCCATTTTGAAATCCAAAATTATGCAGGTTAGAGTTATCCTATCCCAAAAATGAACTCATATTTGAATTCCCCATTTAAGAAACACATCATTTAGACACCTTGCATGTTAGGATTTCCTTCAGATTCATGTTGGCATCCATGTATGGCCAAGGGGTGAAAAATGGTCAAATCGGCCATTTTGAAATCCAAAACAATGTAGGTTAGAGTTATCCGATTCGAAAAATAATCCAATATTTGAATTCCCCACAAAGAAACACATATTTTAGACACCCCACTCGATTGATTTTCCAAAAAGAAAAAAAGTATGGCCCGCCCTAATGCGGCGTGTTCAGAGCCATGCGGTCAGAGCGGTTCTAGCTGCGGCGAGCAGTGGGCGGCCCGGAGACTAAGGGGAACGTTCTGATTCGCTGTTTGCTAATTTAGCCAATAAAGAGGGAATAAGATCATTCCTCTCCATGCAGTTTAAACTTAAGAAGCATTTTCTATGTTCAGATGGCCAAGAAAAGAGGGAATAACTGCAGTATCTATTTGAATCCATTACAATAGAAGGTATAACATAGTCTCTCTCTCTCTCTCTCTCTCTCTCTGATCTCTCTCCTCTTTCTGTATCTCTCTGTCTGTCTCTCCTTTTTCTGTATCTCTCCCCCTCTCTCTTCTCTGTCTCTCTCCTCTATATATCTCCTCTCTCTTATCTCTCTCTCCTCTTTCTGTATCTCTCCCCCTCTTACTCTCTCTCCTCTCTCTCTCTCTCTCTATATATATATCCTGTCTGTCTGTCTCTCGCTGTCTCTCCTCTTTCTGTATCTCTCTCCTTTTTCTATCTCTCTCTTTGTCTCTCCTCTTTCTGTATCTCTCCCCCTCTCACTCTCCCCTCTGTCTCTATATCTCTCCTCTATATATATCTCCTCTCTCTCTGTCTCTCTCCTTTTTCTGTATCTCCCCCTCTCGCGCTCTCTCTATCTCCTCTCTCATCTGTCTCTCTCCCTCTCTCTCTCCTGCGTGACCTTTTTGACATGTGACCTCTAAAAAGTATTTTCACAACAAATTTTAACAAGTTCTGTTAGTAATGGTGACGTTCGGCGTCACTCATGCACTGTCCTCGCACGTGCACGCGCACTGAATAAAGACCACAATGTACCTTTATATCCCAATATTTGTCTGACCACACATATAAGCAGGGGTGGGGCCACCCACTCGCCTCCTTCCCAAGCTTTCACCACAAGGCGAGATCAAGGGCTGCAGCGGCGTCGGACGCCGAGCGTCACCATTACTAACAGAACTTGGTTATAGTTATAACCTAACGTTCTGTATCGTAATGGCTCTCGCTCGGCGTCACTCGAGAGCCATCGGCCGACAAATACACCCCGCTGAAGGCCCCTGTGAGGAGGCGGCCAAGCGAAGGAAAAATGCAGTCCGAGTCAGGTTGCCATCACCCAGTGGTTGGTTTTTTATTCTATTTGTTCTTTTGCTCCCCAGTGGGAAAAAACGGGAAAAAACATATTTTAACATAAATACAAAAATAATACAAAATGATTAAACTTTCTTTTAACAAATATAAACAACTAGGCCCTTGGCTAAGGGACCTAGGTCTTAGTACGGCTGTGTCTCACTTCCAAGCCTGTCACTACTTCTCCCCGAGAGGAGCCTCCATCCCTGGCTTTATGCTGGAAGCTCCTCCTACAGGGACAAACCAAAAACAAACAATCAATTAATCAATACAGACATCAATTTACACATCCAATAACTCTGGACAACATGGATACATTACTCCATCATGTTCTATCATCACCAAACACTAAACAGTGTTTAGGGCGCTTCATAAACCTATTCCCCTCTCGTTATGAAAATCCCCCCCCCTGTACTCTACCACACTTGGTTCCTTCCGAATCTCCCCTCCAGAAAAGGCCCTGGCCTCTCCCAGTTCTGGTTGGGCAGCCAGAGATCCTACAAGGAACCAAGTGGGAGCACAGACAAACGGTATTTATCAACAAATGCATGTACTTTAATTCTACATAACATGTTATGCTTTAAACCAATGTGTCTGTATTACAAAACAACATAACAAAACAAACTAGGCCGAAGGCCTAAACTAAATGTTTGGCCGCATGACCACATGTGGGAACAGGTCAAACCACTTAAGGCCCATGTGCATCCCTACTTACAGGGCATGGGATAGCCCCATGACAGCCCCCCACAACCATCAGATCAGGGAGGACCGAGCCCCCCCGACCCCCCCTAATGGAGGGCACCCCCCCTATTGGAGGTTCCCGGGAGGGCGACGGACCCGACCGTGCGAAGAGGCACTCAAGCAACTCAACGCACAGGGTGAGCAGACCGTGGCCTGACCCCACGACTACACACACGCACAACCCGCATGCCACCCGGGAACGAACGGAGGGAACAACCTCGTTACTGCCCCCAGAATCACGGGGTCAAGGGCAAACCCAACCCCGTGGCAAGGCCGCAGCAGCGGAGCGCGAAGGAAGACCCAGACCAACTGAAGGGACTGGATCCCCTGGAAAACGGGGGCCCGGAGAGGTCAATGACGCCAGGCATCAAGACCCCACCAGGCGGTCACTTAGTGACACCGCCCCCCACATCGCCAGCGTATTCGGATAAGGCCCCTCCAAGAGCGGGCCCTTTCCCCCCAATAGCACACCGCCTGGCACACTGACCCTGCAGAACAGGCAGTCAGCATGGCCGTAAGCACACAAAAAAGGTTAACCAACTGAAGCAGGCAGCGCACCGGGGAAAACCAGGCAACAGGCTGTAACCTGAGCCTGGAGCACTGCGGACGAGACAGGTGCCAAAGGAGTCAGCTGAGAACAGCCCCCCCGGCGGAAGGGGCGTATGCTGGCGTTGTTGCATGACCAAGCCTCCATTTAAAAAAAAAAACCCACCCAGAGGGGTTGAGGCAGAGAAGGCTGACATGATTGGCAGACGTCATGAACGTGCAGGGGCACCCTCAACCGGGTAACCCGGGAGTTGACACTGCTCCAACACACCAGGGAATCAACCACCTTGTCGTTACCCAATGCGGTGGTTGTTCCTATAACCCCTCAAGAAAAAACTCAAACACACCTGCGGGCATACACTGGCTATACCGCAGTACAAGTTTTAAAAAAAAGGGTTATCCCAGGCCTACGGGTCGACGAAACATTACTTCGGACCGGGCCCGGCGATACGGGAAGCACAGGGTCACCAGAGGAGGTCAAAGACCACCCCAACAGGCCCCTCTTCGCCATGCGTGAGAGAGGAGCGAAAAGAATGGAGAACCAGCCCCAAGCACACCATACTTGGTATTCCCAGGCGGTCTCCCAACCAAGTACTAACCAGGACCAACATGCGTAGCGGCCGAGATCTGACGAGATCGAGCGTGTACAGGTTGGCATGGCCGTAAGCCATTACGACAGTGCAGAGTACAAAATGTACCCAACCAGGGTCTCCATAGCGCTTAACCCTGTGACACCCGGACCGACCTGGCATTTTTCCCCCTGAAAAAAGCCCAAGTCCCTCAGGGTACCAGAACAGCAGATCTGCATCCCTGGCGGACAATGGGTTTAACTGATCCGGACCAGCGTGACCAGAACCAGTCCCGTGCCCTAACCACGCCGACATGCCTACTCCAGGAGAAGGGGCAGATATGCGTGTTGATCTTAAACATGAAAAGAAGGCGCCACCCAGACGTTCGGTGCGAACCGCGCCCGGTGGCCCACCCCCAGGGCGTGAGACCCCTCTACATATGTTCAGATCCATTCCGTCATCATCCCCCAGATATGAACGAGAATCCGTCGACAACCAAAACAGGTCGTCGGAAGAGGAAAACCCTCCATCCCAGTTGCTTTATAAAAACGCTGTTTTAACCTCAAGCAACCAAGGCGTGCCAGTCATTCGCCTGATCTTCAACAGAACACCCCGAGCTAGCACTATGCGTGCGTCGGGACACAACCACATCAATGAACAGGCTATTTAGACCTGTCATTGAATCCCCAAGGCGCCCAGGGGAACGACAAGAGGGGTGTGATGCTTCCTAACTCCAACTCTTTTTAATAGAAAAGAAGGAAGCACCAACAACATGTATCCCAGTCTACACAGCCGGGGGTAAAAATTGTTTACATTTTTACATCCCACCACCCTCCCATAGGGAGGAGACGGAAATCCCAAGAGAGACTTCCCACGCGAGCTGTACAGATTGAAAAGAATATATTGCAACCTTGAGCCATGTAAAAGTTTGGTTTTAGGGCTCTCCGGGGAGGAGGCACTGAACCCATACACACTCAATAATCGAATTGAATCGAATACACACACAATAGAGTAGGACTCCTTTTTGAGGTTCCACTCACCTTGACAATCTGAGGAGGAGGCTCTGTACTCTGAGGAGGCTCCCTCACATGGAAGGAGAGTCCTAACTCACAGAAGGCCCGAATAGGAGCTTCGTGAGGAGGAGCCCTGACCACCCCCCGAAACAGATCCATCATATGGACCCGAACAGCACACAGAAGTCCTACCAACAGAGACGCGCACAGTGACGTACTCTATGGCGGGGGAATTTCTGCGGTGCACACGCCCAATATTCCAGGGCGTGGGACCAGGAAACTCCCCCCCCCCCCCCGTCTTACCCTGTAACGTGCCGAACAGCAACGTGACAGGAACCTTGAAGGACAGGAGGTTTTAACCCCTGCCCATCAAAGAAGGGGAGAAAAGGATTACCAGTTCACCCCTTTACGACCCCACACCCATGATACGATGTAATGACAAAAAAGAGTATGACGCAGTCATAGTCAGCTCCATGAAGCGTCTAACAGCTTCACACAGCGCATGTGCTAACCTGCCATCTGATTTTTACGAAGGAAAAAACACAGAATAGAGAGGGCCCTCTCAAGAGCCCCGGTACCAGACTTACACATGTGCTTCTGTGGCCAACCCAACCCAGTTGTAGGTCGCACGACACACACAACCCATCATCACCTACACAAAATGGCAAAAACACTCTACAGAGGAACGCCGTTTTTCATAATGAGAGAATACATAATTCTCGATTAGTATCGGCCACAGGCCTTGCTAAGCACACACGAAAAGTGACCAAACAATCTTTTCTTTAGGAAAATATAGTTTCTCAAGCAGTTAGCACAACCCCAACAACTAAGCTAAGGGTTACATCGTATCCCTACCACACAGTGACACAATATAGTGTAACAACATGTCTGAGAGGAGGGTGAAGAAGTCCCCAGGGAACCGGGGGGAAAACACCCCTCCTACTTTACCCTTAATACGCCCAGTTAAACAGGTAAACCTGTTAATATGTGAACACACTGTTCATTGTCATTACAGGCTGAGAAAGAATTCATTCTTTTACTCATATGTCACTAAGCATAGCTTTATAGGTTAGTTTAACCCCCTTAGTTGTGAGTACACGGTACATGAACACACGATGTTTCTCAACACAACAAACCAGATCATTTTCACATCTGTAACAAACAACCCGATTTGCATGGAGAAGCTAAATACCAGTGACAAGACAATTCACACATAACTCGCAGCATAGTGCAGCAACACTCGTGTTTGGAAAACATCGTTATTTACAAAACATTTAGAAGGGAAAGACAGAAGAAGTGTTCAAGGTCTGGTCAAGACCCTTCCTACCGTGAGCGCAGATCAAGCGAAACTGCAGTCTCTAACAAGGCACCGGTAGTAACACAGTCTTCCTGTGTTGTCGACATGGTCAGCGTCGCCGCTCCATCCCGCCGCTACGGTTCCCCTTGTTGACGCAGTCCTCGCCAGCCGGCCCCAGGGTAGGTTCGACTAACATCCTCTGTCAAAGATGACGTCGTAGTCAAAGTGTTTAAAGCATGTTATAGTCTCAGAACGTTCAACAGTGTAGCATTAAGCTAACGGCCACTCTCGGCCGACAGCAGCAAGCTAACGTTACCTAGCCTAGTGACACAACAGGCTAGCGCCTGCAGCTAACAGCTGACTGGCTAACAGGAAGGCCACAACTAGCACGCAAGCTAAGCAGCTATCACCTGAACTTGTACACAACGATATAACCAGCCACACTCAGACAGGCCGCCGTTCTGAAACCCTCCTCACCTTTTAAGAGAGAAGAGAAACGAGATGTTAACACAGTTTTACAACGGTGATTTTACCATCCGGCGGAGCCAGCATAAGTCCCATCTGGGCTGTAGCCGACTTGAACATGGATTTTCCGATAACGATTATCCATGCCCACATTTCCTTGTTTAGGGTATACTCTCATTTGTATATGAAAGATGGGGCCTATACGGTGACAGAGAAGTACCCACGTGTCCAGAGATCCTGGGATTACCAGTTCTACTGGCCGTGGCCCACTAGTTGCTATAATGGGCTTCAAACCAGGATCCTCCACCGTCGCCTAAAAAGGCTGAACAAAGGACCCTAATCTGGGGCCGGTTTTCATAAACATTGTCAGCTAGCCCCCATAGCACTAACAGACAAGTGGAGCTCGCAAGCAAACATTACTCACCAACCTGGAACCCACCGCTTCTCAAAACAGCGGCGCGTCCTACAGTCTAGCTGTGTCGCTGGAGGGTTTTACCCCAACCAGCCCCAGCAAGGAGGACTGCAATTGGGAGGCATGTAGCGGCGTGAACTCCCAATACGAAAAACCGACGGAGGTGTAGAATGATCATCATCTTCCAGACACTCCAGTACGAAGACAATATCGCCGTATTTTCTCGAATATAGTGAGAGAGAAAATAAAGATATGA
The DNA here is from genome assembly GCF_963971535.1 of Notolepis coatsorum. Lineage (NCBI taxonomy): Eukaryota > Metazoa > Chordata > Actinopteri > Aulopiformes > Paralepididae > Notolepis > Notolepis coatsorum. Next base: position 98,239,457 of record NC_140176.1, read on the forward strand.
TGTCAACGTATCTCTTGTTTTCCAACTTTCTCCTACTACTCGTCAAGTGGGGATCTACCAAGGCACTTCCTTGTGGTGAAGCGAAGAAGGAGGCGAGTGGGTGGCCCCACCCCTGCTTATATGGGTAAGCTTATAGGGGTGTGGTCAGACAAATATTGGGATATAAAGGTACATTGTGGTCTTTATTCAGTGCGCGTGCACGTGCGAGGACAGTGCATGAGTGACGCCGAGCGAGAGCCGTTACGATACAGAACTTTATTAACAGATTGCAGAATGGGTACAATACAGTACGGCTCAATACACACAATTGTTAAGGGGATGCAGACCAGAGAAAGACTTTCGTCTTGTTTACATCAGGGTCCCCCATTTTCCAATTCATAATGAATTTTAAGTAAGGGTGCAACTTGCTCCGTGCAATCCATTCTTTGTGGATCTAGCCCTTGGTTTATGAAGCTAAAACACTTGGTTTATGAAGCTAAAACACTTGGTCTATGAAGCTAAGACACTTGCTTTATCAAGCTACAACACTTGGTTTATGAAGCTACAACACTTGGTTTATGAAGCTAAGACACTTGCTTTATGAAGCTAAAACACTTGGTTTATGAAGCTAAACACTTGGTTTATGAAGCTAAAACACTTGGTTTATGAAGCTAAGACACTTGGTTTACAAAGCTAAAACACTTGGTTTATGACAACACTTGGTTTATGAAGCTACAACACTTGGTTTATGAAGCTACAACGAAAGGTTATAACTATAACCTAGTTATATGAATACTAGCTGAGCGTCTCGCTCTTCGCCATATTGAGATATATCTTTATCTCCACTACCTACTGTACTTCATTAACGAAAACAATGCACCCATGCACTTGACCAGGCCCGCCCCAGTGTCCCCCTATAAGACAACGGCCATGGTCATACTCTCCCTTCCTCTGGAAAAAGTTTCCATCATAGAAAACCCAACCAAGGGACCTCAGGGCGCGCTAAGAGCGAGACGCTCAGCCAGTATTCATATAACTAGGTTATAGTTATAACCTTTCGTTATAATAGCATTACTGGCATCGCGTCTCGCTCTTCGCCATATTGAGATATGGGGCAGAGCAGACGCGTGGCCCGACAAATGTACCCCCTGAGGACCCGCAAGCCCTACCACCAGGGGGGAGGGGAGTCCCGTCCACCCGCCCTTCCTAGTGAAAAGGGGGCGGCAGTCAACTCCACCAAAGTGCGAAAAAAGAGGGAACCAGAGACCCCTAAAAACGCACAGCACAGGCGGGACCACGTGTGACACATCACCCCGTGGCACACACCCACACACCCCTGCTAACCCACCGAAGGGCGGGACGCAGGGGAGGTCCCCAGACCTCAGAACCGCCTGGGAGACAGAACCCCCAGTCATGTCCATGAGGTAAAACCTAACGAAGGGACCCGGGGAGGACCAGGAGGCCGCAGCACAGATGTCCTCCACCGAGGCCCCCCCTAACAAGGCGGCAGAGGCCGCCACTCCATGAGTGGAGTGCGCCCTGACACCCCCAGGGGGGGCCAGCCCAGCCAACGTGTAGCAAAGGGCAATGCCCTCGCACAACCAATGTGACAGGCGCTGCTTGGACAGTGCCTTACCAGCGCGAGAGCCACCGTAACAAACAAAGAGCTGATCGGTAGCCCTGAGGTCCTGAGTCCGACTGAGGTAAACCCCCAAAGCCCGGACGGGACACGACAGGTGAAGGCTCGCCTCTAACTCACCAGCGTGAGGAGGCGGATGAAACGCCTGAATCACAATATCCCTGGAGCGAAAAGAGCTCCGGATATTTTTTGGCACGAAGACTGGATTAGGCCTCAGAGTCGCACCGCTATTGACACGAATAGACAAGCACTCAGGCCGCACCGAGAGAGCACACAGCTCACCCACGCGCTTAGCGGAGGTGATGGCCAGCAGGAATGCAGCCTTAAAAGACAGCTGTCCCAAAGACGCCTGCTCAAGAGGCTCAAACGGGGCCTCAGACAACCGGCCGAGGACCAGTTGGAGGTCCCAACTCGGAGACAGAGAACGTTCCACCGGCTTAAGACACAGAGCGCCAAGCAGGAACGTCCCACGAGAGGGTGGCTGAACAACGTTCCGCCCCCACACTCGACCATACGCCACTCCCCAGCGTAAGCCGCGGTAGAAGATGGAGCGCGCATACCGGATAGCGTCAACCACAGAATAGTCAAGACGCATCCCCACCAGATTCACACTGACAGCAGCCAAGCCTAGAGGCTGCCCCAGAACAGGAAGGCAGAACAGAGTTCTGCGTGCCTGAGAGAGGGCCCGCGGTGACCACGGAACAGGCCACGGTGGGGCCACACAGAGCTGAATCAGGGCCAGGGACCACACAGCTGAGCCCCGGCCCGGCACGACCAGAACCAAGTCCCGCGCTCCCAACGTACCCGCCCCAACAGCTGAGCTATCAGGTGTAAGGGGGGGAAAAGCGTACAGAATCCCGGACGGCCACGGAATCGGTCCCAGACCTGCCCGACTATGTCTGGACGTAATCCCCACTCGTCAGGGTGAGGACCGCCCCGCGAAATCACACCTGCACCCACATTCACCCTGCCGGGGATGTGGAGAGCCCTCAGGCTGCGCAGATGGAGAAACGCCCATAGCCAGCTCGACCGCCGCCCGGTGCAGACGGGGGGAGCGTACTTCTCCCTGTCTGTCGATATACGATGCTGACGTCGTGTTGTCCGTCCTGATCAAAACACTGTTTGAGGACCAGAAGGACTGCCTTCAATTCCAACACATTGAATGTAGCGCAGACCGGGCAGCATGGTCTTGCCAGCTGCCCCCTACTGCGTTGGCCCGACACGTCCCCCCCCCAGTGAGGGAGGCGTCGGTGAAGACCGTGACGTGTGACAGCCTGCTGCCCATGGGGACCCCCTGGTGAGGGCCCCAGTCCCCCCCCAGAGGGCGAGGTCCCCCAGTACTGACATGGGAACCTTAGAACCGCTTCCACTTGCCTCTCACCGGGTCTATTTCCATACTGGAAAACCACCTCTGTATCCTCCTCACGAAGAGGAGGCCAAGAGGGACCACAGAGTGAGCAGATGCCATCATACCGAGCAGGCGCATCACGGACAGCGCCGTAACCGTCCTAGGACGGAACCTCCAGAGCGTGCCGAGAACACCCACTCGCCGCCGCTCTGAGAGGGATGCCCATATAGATCTTGAGCTTAGTATAAGCCCAAGTACTCCATCCGTTGACTGGGAAGAGGAGTACTCTACTTCCAGTCTACAGCAAAACCCAGGCTGGTGAAGAATTCCACCACCTGCCTGGTATGAGACCTGACGATCTACCCTGACCGGCCAAGGACCAGAACGTCGTCCAGGGCAGAATACACTTCATAACCCCCGACAACGCAGAGGCCCCAGTGCGGTCTCCACGCACTTGGTGAAGATGCGGGGAGCCAGAGAATAACCGAACGGCAGCCTCTGGTACTCATACGCTAAACCCTGCAAAGGAAGCGTAGGTAAGCCCTAGGATGGAAGATCGGGATGTGAATACGCATCCTACAGGTCTATGGAGGAGAACCAGGCCCCCACCTGACGGCGTTCAACAGGTGGGAGACGGTCAAAATGTTGAACCTTCCATGGGACAGGTCCAGCATGGGTCTGACACCCCCCCTCCCGATTTCCCGGGCACCAGAGAATACCGGGAGGAAACGCCACGCATCGCGTCCTCCTTTGGGACCACGACGATGACTTGCTTCGCCCACAGAGATCGGATCTCGTTGGCCAGAGCTGTCACTGCTGGTGACCCTGACAATAGGGTCTGTACCAAACCTGAAAACGGGTGGGGTTGTGTAAACACAAGTCCCCGCCTCAGCGTTCTCTCCATCCACCTCGACATATGGCACTGCTGTAGCCATATGTGATGATAATCCCAAGCGCACCCGCCGCCACTTGGCGCTGGTCCGCCAGAAACCGTAGATAGGCGGCCCGGTCCCACCCGCTGTGCGTTGCCAACCCTGGACTCGCCAACCGTGCGAGCAGGGCGTCTCGTGGAGCTGGGATACCGCACCCCAACACTACCAATGAGTCAATCGCACCCATGGGGGGACCCCGACAGAAAGGGCTGGTTTGATACGGGAGAAGCTGACATCATACTAGGTGATAAAAGCTCCCCCACTGAACACCCCTCCAGCATGGACTGCTTAGGAATTGTTCTACAGCTGGGAGGCACTGACGAGGTCTCGAGCCCCCCTGCTGACAACCTTTGTAGTTGACAGACGTAACACCAGGCTCACCAAACACAGATGCAGAACGTGTGGTGTGGGAGCCGCTTGACAGCACAACATTCTCACGGACAGACCCAGTTTCAGCCATCAACTGGGTGTCAGCCCCTGTCCCCATGAGAAGCGAAGCATGGGGCCGCTTGCGCTTCATTGAAGGCACGCGACCCGCAACCAAAGGAAACAAATCAGAGCCCTTATCCCGCTGGTGTTGGGGGGGGGGGGAGTGACCGGAGAGCGAGCTGGACACAGCTAGACGGCGACGTTTTTTTAGGGCGTGCTCATCTAATGTAGCCAATCCCTCTGCCGCCAAGGCTGTCGGCCTTGCGGTCACCTGTTTTTTTTCTTCTTTTTTTTATAAATGTTTTTATTTTAAATTTTCAACATAGAACAAGCCATCACAATACAATACCATTAACAATAATAATAGTGACACGAACAACAGTAATAACAGCACAAGACAGGCAAACAAGAAAGTAAAACAATAAGAATAAAAAAATAAAAATAAAAAATTAAGTGTGGCTCTCATGTGTGTGCATTATCTTGTGTGCTATATATATGTGTGTTCTACCTACCCATATGTGCGTGTGCCTTACCTATGTACATGTTTTATGTGTGAATGTATATGTGTAGTGTGAGCGTGTGCATGTGACCGTGTATTCCCTCGGCAACAATGCCAGTACAACCAGACAAACCAAGGCAGCAGTGGTCCATTGGGGGGTTACTGGTAATGGGGAAATCCGGCGAGTACAGTGGTGGACAGCGCAGGTCCAATATGTGATAGATAAGGGTCCCAGATCTCATAAAAAGTGTCCAACTTGGAATGCAGCATGCACGTAATATACTCACAGGGAATGCATTCCATTATGATATTGTGCCATGACCTCTTTGATGGGACCTCATCCTTGATCCAAAACAATAGGATGTTCTTCCTAGCAGCAAATGTCAACAAATTGAACAGTCTCTTATGTTTGAAATTGGCAATATGAATATCTGGGAGGCCCAGTAAAAGGCAGAGGGGATCCAGCTCGATAGGGGTGTGAAATATGTCAGATAGTTCCTCTACGATGTCGAACCAATAGCTCTGAAGCTTTACACAGGTCCAAAAGCAGTGGACGTGGTTTCCAGTCTCTATCTTACATTTAAAGCAAAGTGGGGACGCATTGGGATCCATTTTACTCTTAACACTTTGATTGCCCAACCCGAGTTTTCTCGGGTTTACCCCCCGCGGGTTGAATGCCCACTCACGAGAATTCTCGTATTTTCACTTTTTTTTTTTTTTATTAGCGATCTGACATCATATTTCATCAACCAAGTTTACCGTTGGAAAATCAGCCACTCCAGGTGCTCAGATGTGAAAAAAGCACCCCTATCGTCTCCCAGATGGTAATTCACCCTTTTGGATTGGACTCAGTGAAAATGAATGAGAAAAAAAAACCTGCACTCCACATTTTACTTCTCACTCACGCAGCCGGGGTCGATCAGCTCCACTCTGGACCCTCAGAGCAGCGGGGATTATGTGTTTTTACAGTATACTCGTGGGATCAATAAAAGGATCGATTTTTTCGAATGGCGATCAGGAATTGGAATAATCCATTTGGATACCATCTGATCTCAAGTAAGGAATCTATGTTACCAGTCTTAGGATAATCAGACCCGTTTTCACGGAGATATAAGCTTTTATGTGATTATGTGATATGGTTGTTTGACTAAGAGTGATCAGGAACTGAGAGAATCGATTTTCAGCGCGCGGCACTAGCGTGCACGTACACATATACTATCGATAATCTAGCATTTATTTGAAAACGATTCATAAATAGGCCGCAAAATGACAACGTTCTAGAATATTACAGTAAAGGGTGATTATCATAGAATGTCTTCTTTTTTCTGTGAAAATGAGTGCTTTTCAAAATGTTATCAAACGGAAATGAACCGATAAAAAAACAATCTGCTTCGACAATGTTGACTAGAAATGGGTCATTGATAATGCGACGGGCAGATTAGACACATAGCCATAATTTAAAACATAGATTAGGTGATATTAACGTTAACATTGGAGTGGATGTGGGCATTCAAGCACTAAATGTGCGCCCCCTGCTGGGCATTCAAAGTGTTAACGGCAGGGGTAATATGAATGCGGTGCAAGATTCTCCTTTGAATAGCCTTGGTGCGGTTGCAAACAGAGTTTTTTTTGCGTAGGTCCATGCATCCTGCCAGTCTGCATCTGTGATTTCTATGTCCAGGTCTTTTTCCCAGGACTGTTTAGTAACAAAGGAAGATAAAGATGAATTAAGGTTCAGAGTACTATAGAAGATAGATATTTGTTTTTTGGGGATCTGCAAGGAGAGGGCTTTCTTCACCTGCGAGGTGGAGCTGTTCGTTAAAAGTGAGGTGTCCTTGGTGATAAACTGCCTAATTTGTAGGTATCTAAAAAAATCCGCTTTCAATAGGCCATACCGCTGCTGCAGCTGCGCAAAGGACATTAGGGTCTGGCCATCAAACAGGTGGCCAAGATCAGTTATGCCCTGCTTGTGCCAGGTCTTGAAGCCGCCGCCAATTTGGTCTGGCTTAAAGTCAGGATTGCCTATGATCGGGGTAAGAGGAGAGGTCAGCTTGGCTCGGCCCTCCACCTTACGGACAGTCTTCCAGGCCTTGACGGAACATAGTGTGATGGGGTTGGAGCATAATTTCCTAACAGACTTAAAGTCCTTGATAAATAGTAGGTTCCATAGGGGGGACTTAGATTGCGAGGATTCAATGTCCAGCCAGATTGACCATGGGTCTGATCTGGATCAGCCGACCAGCACCCTAAGGTGTGTTGCTAGTTGGTAATGTCTAATATTAGGTAGGTCTAGACCCCTGTGGGATATTTGTAGATATCCTGATGAAGAATGTGCTCAGTCAACCGAGGTTTGGATAATAACAAGGGTTTATTAACCAAACAGATAGAATACATAGAGAGAATGGCTGAGGGGCTCTCCCCAGGTAGTCAGCTGAAACGACCCAGGTAAAGCGACCTTGATTGTGGTCGGGAGGAGCCCTTTATAGTTCAACAAGGGGGGTGTGTGGTCCCATTTGATAGGTCAGATGGGGGGGAGGGGGTACAGGTTTGGGGACACAGGGGAGGGGGGTGATTCCACAGAGAGGGGGGGGGCACAGGTAAGGGGAACATATTTACATGAGGACATATTATACCACAATACTCACTTTTCTTTCTTATAATGTGGGTGAGATTAATGTATAATATATCAGGATTGTTTGGAACAGGTAAAAGTGGGGACCGATGTAATCCATCGGTTATCAGATAATGAAAAAATAGAAAATAATTAAAATAATGAAAATGTTGGCCAATGTGTTCTGTTGGTTGGCCTAATAATTTAAACTAGTATTATTTTTATATACATGATTCATGACATGATCGACTGGACTGCGGTCTGTGTTATTTTGATATCAGAGATGTGGGAATAGATGTCACCCTTTTCTTTTATTAATCGCTCAAAATACCTATATCAATGAGTGGTCCTCATCTCTGATATCAAACAACAATTAACATAATCATTAGAAGCTATCGCTGTGCAAATATCTTGGCATACCTTCAGTCGTTCATGTCGTGACTCTGGGGAGCTAATGTGATCGTTGTGCATACAGGCATCGTAATAAACCAATTAAATACATGCACTGTCTGTGTGGTCAGAGTGCACAGGGTGAAAAAACAAAATTGTGTTCATAATTATTAGGAATCGGATTTACACATAAGGCTAATGTGTACAAAAACATTTTAACAACCGTTAACCTGGTGGTTAATAAAACTAACATGATTGATTATGGGAAACTGTTCACAAATATATATATATATATTTTTGCACATTTTGTGATGATTCTTGATGAAATTACTTAGGATCCAGTTGTATTTAATCTGAGTTTGAGTGTCACTTTCATCTGTGATTGCCTCAGCTTTGTTTACTTAGAATCAGGCAATTTTCTCCATTTCTTCTCTATAAATGAGGAGATAAAACGTCTTATGCATCGCTTCTGTATGTAATTCTAGTGCATATACTATCAATGGTTCACCATACAGGTGCAAAACAACGTTACATGTCCTCTTCTATGAGAGAATAAAACAACTGATTCTTTCTTGTCTGACAATACAATTTTGTAACCTAAGTAATTCAAATGTGATGTAATGTGATCATGTGGTCACTTCTTCCTTCAGCAATACATTTTAGCTCATTATTACTAACCATTGTTAATGCTTTCTCATTGATTTCTTTTCATCACATCCCTAGTTCATCGTTTTGCAGATACATACAATTGTGTGAAAAGTTTCCTGCTTGTGAAGGTATTAATCTGAATGATGTTGCGTCGTTGTTGACAAGGTGTTCTCTGTCGGTCGTGTGGCAGGGCCAAACAGTAACACATAAAAATTAAATAAATACATACAATAGACATTACCTTAGTGGCTAATGTGTCAAAATAAAATTGAAAACCGTTAACCTAGTGGTTAATATAAAAGGTGATTATGATAATCGTTATGCATTGTTCTGTGGTGCATACTATCAATGGTCAGAACAAACTTGGTGTCTTGGAACAATCCAACTGGTTCTGCCCTGTTTAACAATACCATTTTGCAATGTGACTCTGTGATCATTTCTCATTGTCATTATAAAATTGGTTAATGCAATCTTACTGATTGTATTTCATCATATTCCTAGTCAATAATTTTCCAGATACATATGAACTCTGTGAAACAGTTCTTGTTTGTGAATCTGACAGTTGCTGTGAAGTGTTGATCATCTGTTCTCGGTCTGTCGTGTGGCAGGGCCAATACATACATAACAATGTGGACAATGTGTGTTCAGAAGTATCTTGTTCCACAGGTCTCTGATGATGTCTCTTCTTGACGATGCAGTCGGGAACATTCACTGGTCGTCGTTCATTCAGAGGGGGCCTACAGGAGGTCGCCGTCCGCTCCCTGTGTACCTTGTCAAGGGTCACCGGTAGCAGTCAACTATAGTGGTCTTTTCCTGCAGCCTATGTTGTTCTCCACCACCATCACATGTCTGCCACTGTGCTCACGCTTGGCCCCCATCAGGCCCAGAGACATGGTGGTCAGGGCGTTTTTGAATGTGTTGTGCTGGTTTCGCGGTCCTCTCCTCGTCATTGCGGTACCACTTGATGGAGGGCGAGGGCCCGCCGGTGTAGTGGCTAGTCAGTAGGACGCTCTTTCTCACACGGATGACAATCTTGTCATGGGAATCCACCTTGATGGTCGGGGCTTTGGTTCCCATCTGCAGGTGATGGGTTTGGTCTGCAGTGCCGGGGTGGAGGCCGTCAAAGGTTGATCTCCTCTTCGTCAGTGTCTCCTTGGTCAGTCTCCTTCGTGGTCCTCTGCTCCACTTTCTTGGGGATGTCTGTGGGCTGGGTTGGATGGTTCTCCCACGGTTGTTGTCGTCGCCTCTGGTTGTGTCCGCAGCTTCGTGGTTCAGGTCACACGTCGTCTCACTCGTCCTGTCCTCTCACCAATTCGTGATCTGAGGGTGATAAACACTGCCTTAGAAAACTCCTCACATAAATGATTCAACGCCTTTCTGCTAAAGTGGAAAATCATTTTGGGATTAATTCAATTCATTGTAAATAAAATCACTTAATTGACAATAGGAAATGCAAACCAATTGCATTAGCAGTGATAAAATCACTTAATTGACAATAGGAAATGCAAGCCAATTGCATTAGCAGTGATTCCTTACGTCAAGAAGGTCACATTCACTACAATTTTATCAGATATTGTATCTAACTAGATCTTACAGCATTAGGCTTTAAATAAAATTGTAAATGAATGGCCAAGTCTTGAATCAGATAAAATAGCTATTTTTCTTCATAGTCTGTGATGTCAAATTTTAATTTGATCTTACCTCAGGATGCGTTGGCTGTACCTCAGGATACTTACCTCGCCACGACTTCTCTGGCGTTCTTCACATCTCAGTGTGGCTCATCATGGCATAGGGGGGAAAAAAACATAAAATCTAGACAGCCAGTTAATTTTGCATGAAAAGCAATCATTCGTTTTGTCATCTAACCCTAACTAACCTTACTGTCATGCATTTGTCCTAATAAACTAACCTACACTGTAGCACTCAACACGAATAAAACTAACCTACACTGTGGCACTCAACACTTTGATGAACATTGTTACTCAGCTGATAGAGTTGTGCCCTTTTTGATGTCTTGTCATACAGTGTCAGCTAAATGATCAATGTACGTGTATACCTTGTACATTTAGATAATTGTGTTTCAATTTTGTGGTTGATATTTTTGCAGTCATGGAAAGTATTAGTTGTTAAAAGAATAGTCTAAAGAATAGTCATGCATGTTATTGGTTATAAACAGAGAATAGAAGGAGGGGATTGTAAGTAGTTGTTTTCATCATTAATCTTTCATCTCGGGCACTTCTCTAATTCATGTGCCTTTTGAAAAGTGATGATGAAAACGACTGGTTAGTTATTGTTAGTATGGGAGTTAGGTAGATTTTCATAACTGCAAATTCATCATCTGTAACTAATTCATGTTAATTAAGTGGTTCTCTGTTGCCATCCACCGCCAGGTGAGTTCATCAAGTCTGTGGTCACGAGTGCAGGCATTTGCATTGCTTTGTCTCCCAAGTGCCCACTCTGAAGAAATTTACATGTGGGTGTTTTGGATGTAGATTTGTTCCAAATGGTCAATCGATTGTCTCTCAGCTCTGCACTGTCTCTCGGTTGACATGCAAATTGTTGGATTTTCTGTCTTTTGTGATACAATTTGGGTGTAGTCATTCACTGTTTTGCATCTCGCCTCAGAGCCAGATCTGTAAATACAAACACATGTTAATTTTCCACTCTTTTCTAAGACCTGGGTGAATCCTCTTTGACTGTCTGTGTGCTCAACAAACATTAGCTAGATCTCATCCATCCCGTTCTTGGATGTAATGATAGTGTTATCATTTATCAATCATATCGCATATGTACACAAGCATCATATGAATGTGGAACCACACATTTTGAATCATGTTTAAAATGTCTTACAATGGAAAGGGCTAGTTATCTTTCATTGGTTCTTTAGATAAACACATTAACTCAAGTGAATATAACCTAAACATCTTACTTTTAAACATGATCTATGTTGTTTGTGCCCAAGTTTTTCAACATTGAAAGCTTATAAAGTCTAATCTAACGCTGTTTATGTGGACAATTCCTGTACTGCCATATACTGGGAATCGGAAGTGTTTGTTTAGCTCCCCGTATTGGTCAGGGTACGCCCACAGATGTATTATAATTCTGAAACAGACATTGTAATTAGCTTTATGTGACTTATAATGTGTAAATTAAAGCAACATAAACACTCAAGTGATCTGAGATAGTTGTAATTTGCTGTAACTGATAGTTGTGTATATGTACAGTTTCTACGTCATAAAGCAACATAAACACTCAAGTGATCTGAGATAGTTGTAATTTGCTGTAACTGATAGTTGTGTATATGTACAGTTTCTACGTCAAATGACTCCCTTTTCTTGGCTCCTTTTGTATCACAAACAGTACTGAATTTGCAAATCTGGTATGTCATAAATGTACAGATGTAGCAGTACTGACTATCTGTATGTCATGTATGTCATAATATGTCCTGATAAATTGAAAATGGGGGACCCTGATGTAAACAAATCTGGTATTGAAAATGGGGGACCCTGATGTAAACAAGACTAAAGTCTCTCTCTGGTCTGCATCCCCTTAACAATTGTGTGTTGAGCTGTGCTGTATTGTACCCATTCTGCAATCTGTTAATAAAGTTTTCAATCAATCAATCAAAGCATCTATATTTATGATTTTCATACTCACCGGGGAAAGCTGTTTTGTTGACGTTGGATCCGTTACGTGTCGTCAGCAACCCGCATCTCGCCACCACAACTCAACATTTTCCAATAGCAGCGCGCACATACATATACAAATAAAACATATACTACACGTGGATTTCACGCACCCTTGGCTTTGGGCACATTACACTTTACGTTCGCTTATGGATAGTTTAATATAAAATAATAACTTCACGGCGCGCATAGCGTCACGTCATTGCTCCATGCGACGTTCGTGTGTTCTCATTCGCCTCGGAAATAACGCTTTGTAATTCATACAGTATTTTTCCCACGAGCTCTCAATAGCCTGGAATTCCTATACCAGCGTTTTGTTACCGAATGAACGCGCCTGTGCATATGTGAAACGTAAACAAACTGAAACGATAAAACTATACTTCCCCAAATGGCCGTTCCCGTGGGCCGGTGTTCTGCGGAATCCGGAAATTACTATCCTAGTTTGTTCCCGTGAACTGCACTTCAATGTTATTCTTTGTATAACGGTAACTCGTCTCTCAATGCTCGTCGCGCTATCCGCAGCCGGTTCTTGACTCAATAAAGCAACGCGACGGGTCCTATAATACTTGTGCACATACAAACGAGACTTAAACAGACAAACAAACATTAATACATATAAGTTAACGTGTGTATATATCTGGTCTGTATTGGATCGCTGTTCGTTTAATCGCCCAGCACCCTGCTGCGATAAGGCATTTATACCCTTGATATACACTATACACCGTTATTAAAGCATAACGACCGAATCCTGAACTTCGAAATTTAATAGCGATATATTAGATTATATATACCTTTTAATCATAGTCTCGGTCCCTTCAACCAGCGATTAATGTCCCGTTAAATGTACATTTACGTACTGTCGAGGCACCGCCGGTTTTCCTTCCCGCTCTCTGTATGATTAATTGATTAATTCAATCCAAATATATCGTTTTCAGGAATGGAAGAGGTTGTGAGCTTATTTTAAGGTTGTATCTATGAATATATATCGTTACTCTGTTAAATCTAATTAGATTATAACAGCTTCTCGGTCCTAGCGTCCCGCCTCTTTGCCACAAGAATCATAGAATAGTTTCTAAGAGAGTCGCGTTTTCCAATGATATCACTCTAATAAGCTCACGTATCTTCCTTTGTTGACAACCTTACTGTGTGCCTTAGCTTTTGGTCGGCTCCGACTCGACCAGGAATAGCACTTCAACCTTTGTGCCTAAACTTTAGGGACTAGCACATATAACCCATCCTTTCAGAACCGCCTGATAAGGACCCAGGTGCACGCGCGCCCTGGTAACGATTCTCAATACAGATCAGATATATTAATGCACATTATTCTTACTCAGCCATGGTCTCAATATTTGACAACATTCTGTAATATTCACCTGGCACAGAGAAAAGCGGGAAAGTTTTAATTCCTTTCCATAAATTTTTGGTCGACCAGTCTATATACTCACTTTTCTCTGTATGGATGAAACGATACATCATGCCGGGAGGACGCAAAAAGTCCGTCACAAGTTCGTAGACGCCAATTGTGGGATATTTGTAGATATCCTGATGAAGAATGTGCTCAGTCAACCGAGGTTTGGATAATAACAAGGGTTTATTAACCAAACAGATAGAATACATAGAGAGAATGGCTGAGGGGCTCTCCCCAGGTAGTCAGCTGAAACGACCCAGGTAAAGCGACCTTGATTGTGGTCGGGAGGAGCCCTTTATAGTTCAACAAGGGGGGTGTGTGGTCCCATTTGATAGGTCAGATGGGGGGGAGGGGGTACAGGTTTGGGGACACAGGGGAGGGGGGTGATTCCACAGAGAGGGGGGGGGGGCACAGGTAAGGGGAACATATTTACATGAGGACATATTATACCACACCCCCATCTTCACTATCCATCTGTAATTTGGCCATTTTCAGACACGGTTTCTTCCCATTCCAAATGAATGAGCTTAGCCATCCTTCTAACGCCTTGATAACCTTGTTTGTCAGCAGCACCGGGATCATTTGGAGAGGGTAAAACAGTCTAGGGAGTACGTTCATTTTGACGAGGGCTATCCTACCCAGCCAGGAGATCGGTAAAGGGGCCCATCTAACTAAGTCTGCCCTTATGGTGTCTAAAAGTGGGGGAAAGTTGGCCTTACACAATGTATCATAGGTGGGTGTCACAAATACTCCTAGGTAAACAAAGCCGGAGGGCGACCAGCGAAATGGGAAGGGCTCGGGCAGGATCGGAATAGATTTAAGTGTCCCAAGTGGCATTTCTTCGGATTTGGAAAAGTTAATTTTGTACCCCGAGAAGGTTCCAAATGTGGAAATCATGCGGGTTAGACATGGAATTGAAGAGTCAGGTTTAGATATAAAGATCAGCACGTAGTCCGCGTAAAGAGTGATTTTGTGTTCCCTCTCGCCCACTCTGATACCTGAGATCTCGGGTGACTGCCTCACGGCCTGCGCGAGTGGTTCTATGGCCATGTCAAATAGTAAAGGGCTAAGAGGATCCCCCTGGGGGTTCCCCCGTTGTAGAGGAAAGTTGTTAGACCTAAGTCCGTTAGTCAGGACCGCCGACATCCGCAAGTTGTAAAGAACCTTGACCCAGTCAATAAAAGTGTCTCCTAAGCCAAATTCAGCGAGGGTTAGAAATAAATACGGCCATTCTACATGGTCCAATGCCTTCTCCGCGTCGAGAGACAGAACCACCGCAGGGTGGTCTGTCTCACGATTCATTTGGATGATATTAAGGAGCCGTCTCATGTTGTCGGTCTGATCTTCGTTAATAATAAAAGGGAGGGGGAGCTCCAGTAGCTCACCGCGTACCTCGACCGCTATTTCGGCGCCGGGGACAACCGTGCTCGTCACGGATCTGGGGTTAGCGAGTTCGATTCCCGGACTGCAGCCGTATCTTTCTCAGAGTGTCTTCCCCCATCTGTACCCATTCAAACCTGTTTCTGTCGGTCATTCTTGACCAGAGAAAAATGCGATAAACGCAAAAAAGAGCCAGCGGGATGGCCAAAGTTTAAAAAAAAAATAATAAAAGGGAGTACTTTTTCCAGGCACATGGACAGGATCTTGGAGAGCAACTTTTGGTCCGAATTAAGTAGGGCTATAGGCCTATAGGAGGCGCACTTTTCAGGGCATTTACCCTTCTTAAGTAGAAGGCAAATATTAGCTTCCCGTAGGGACTGGGGTAATATCCCCACCTCAGAGGAGTGATTAAGCATTGCCAGCAGGGGATCCAAAAGAATATGACCGAATTCCTTATAAAACTCGCATCCGAAACCGTCCGGGCCCGGAGCCTTACCAGATGGCATAGCCTTAAGGGCGCCCAGAGCTTCTTCCTTCGTAATTGGGGCGTTACGGAACAAGTTCTGATCTTTCGATACCTTAGGGAGGTGTAATTCAGCGAAGAAAGCCTGCATGTCAGAGAGAGCACCGTCGGGTCGTTCGGTCCTATAGAGTTGGGCATAGAAAGAGGCAAACTCTTTATTAATAGTTTTGGTGTCAACGGACCTGAGCCCGTTGGAATCCGAGATTGAGGCTATTACTTGGGTGTCAGCCCTTTTTTTTGCCAAGTTAGCCAGGCACCTACCAGGCTTGTCACCGTGTTCGTACATTCTCTGTCTGGCAAATTTAAGAGAATATTCGGCGTCCTGGATAAGAAGAGTGTTTAACGCAGTTCTGGTGGCCGTA
Source organism: Notolepis coatsorum (assembly GCF_963971535.1). Classification (NCBI taxonomy): domain Eukaryota; kingdom Metazoa; phylum Chordata; class Actinopteri; order Aulopiformes; family Paralepididae; genus Notolepis; species Notolepis coatsorum. The sequence goes on from NC_140176.1 coordinate 98,255,291, forward strand.
AGCTCTATAAGCACAGCCGGGGTGGGTTTGAAACATGTTGATTTTCAAGGTCGGCTAGTTTGGATTCAAGAAGTTTGCATTGTTCATTTTTCTTGCGGTTCTTTGATGATACATAAGATATAATCAGTCCGCGAGAAAAGACCTTGGATGTTTCCCAGAGTAGAGATGGGTTATCCGTAGAATGCGAGTTAATTGAGTAGAACATTTTAAATTCCGATTCGAAATAGGAGACAAACATATCATCTTTGAGGAGGTATGGGTTGAGGCGCCAACGCCTCGACAGCGCTCTCTCTTCTGACATGGAGTAGACCAGATATATAGGGGCGTGATCCGATAAAACGATACTTCCGATTGTGCAGGACGATACTAGAAAGAGCTTAGAGGAAGGGATGAAGAAAAGCAATAGAGTTTCAAGTTTCAAGTTTCTTTAATAGTTGTCATACAGAAGTACAGAATACTTTCATACAAAATGCTTCTTACTGTTACGCTCCAGAGACTGTGCTAGACAAGATAGTATCAAATAACATAGTATAGCATGTAATTTAGAAGAAGAAAATGAGGTCACAGTGTTCGGTATAGACATATGTACAATGTTCTGAGTTACCATATAATATACAATACTATGCAGTGTACTAATGTACAGTACTATATAGTGCAAAGCGGAAATGGGATGAGGTACAATTTAGGTACAATTTACAGTAAGGTGTACGAGTTGTAGTGCAATCCTTCATCAATAAATATAAAGTGTGGGGAGTGGGTGCTACAGTGTGTTTGTTTAAAGTGGGTGTGTGCTATAAAGTGTGTGGAGTGGGTGCTACAGTGTGTTTGTTTAAAGTGAGTGTGTGCGTGTGGATGTGTGTGCTATGTGCGTTTGGTGGTTGTTGTTGTGTAGTGTTCATTGTTCGTTTAGCAGCCTGATGGCCTGGGGATAGAAGCTTCTTCTGAGTCTTTCTGTGCTCGCCTTGAGACTCCGGTATCGCTTGCCTGACCGCAGCAGTTCAAAGAGGCAGTTGTTCGGGTGACTGGAGTCTTTAATGATTCTCTTAGCCTTGCCCTTGCAACGCTTGTTGTAAATGTTCTGGAGGGTGGGGAGCCCCCCTCCAATTGTGCGTTCGGCTGAACGTGTCACTCTTTGTAGTCTGCTTCGGTCTTGTGCAGTGCTATTCCCAAACCAGGAGGTGATGTTGCCGGTCAAGATGCTCTCTATTGTACATGAGTAGAAGTTCTTAAGGATCTTCTGACTGACTTGGAACTTCCTTAGGCGCCTGAGGAAGTAGAGGCGTTGTCGTGCCTTCTTCACAACACTGTCAATGTGTGTGGTCCATGTCAAGTCCTCTGATATGTAGGCTCCGAGGTACTTAAAGCTGTTGACTCTCTCAACCGGTGCCCCGTCGATGCTGAGGGGGCTGTAGTCCTTGACCCCCGACCTCCTGAAGTCCACAATCATCTCCTTTGTTTTGCTGACGTTCAGGGAGAGGCTGTTTACCTGGCACCATCCCGCCAGGACCTTGACCTCTTCCAGGTAGGCCCTCTCGTCGTTGGCAGAGATCAGGCCCACCACCACTGTGTCGTCAGCAAATTTGATGATTGTATTGCTACTCCGCTGAGCCACACAGTCGTGTGTGTACAGGGAGTAGAGGAGGGGACTCAGAACACAGCCCTGGGGGGCCCCTATGTTGAGGGTGATGGATGAGGAGGTGCAGTTGCCTGCTCTCACCACCTGGGGTCTGCCAGTCAGGAAGTCCAAGACCCACTGGCAGAGGTCATAGTTCAAGCCCAGGTCCCTGAGCTTGGCTATGAGTATGGAGGGGACTATGGTATTGAATGCCGAGCTGTAGTCGATGAATAGCATTCTCACATAGTTCCCCTGCCTCTTGTCCAGGTGTGATGCTGCTGTGTGCAGAGAGACATTCTCCTTCTTTAAAAAGGTCAGAATCGCCTTCCTCTTAGCTAACTTCTGAAGACCTCGAACATTCCAGGAGCAGAGCTTGAAGCTCTCAGAGTTAGCCGTTGCCGTAGACCTGGACAAGCCTGTGGGCATGCAGAATTCACTTATCTTAAACACTATGCACACGTACTTTGAGCCATACATAAAACAAATATCAACAACATAAAAAACATATAAAGGTGTGGGACCGGTGGGTCTTTCCCCAACATCACAGGGACTCACCAACATTTCCAGAGACTTCAAACCTACCATTCGTAGAACCATCTCAGTGGCCAACTGCCACATTCCCCTGTATGCAAAAGTGCCTCAAAGTGTAAAGTAAACAAGAAAAAATCAAATTGAACCATAAGCCATTAGTGAGGTCAACGGCTGGAACCCAGAACTATTGGTAATAAAGGGGGGGGGGGGGGGGGGGGGGAGTGGTGTATCTTCTAGGCATGTTGCGACAGAACAGGCGTGCAGTACATCCACCAGGCCGGGAGGGGGCGATACCTTGTCCGTGAGTCTGTTATCTCTCCTGACGCTGGTTTGACCTTACACAATTAGGCCTCCCCGCCAGAGGAGGGCGCTGTGCAGGGGGCCGTCTGCCGCTCCAGCGAGCACATTGTCAGCAGCAAACATTGATGGGAGCCATGCGGGTCGCATGAACCGGTTGGAGTTCGAATAGCCGCGGCCCGGTTGGCGCAACCACGAGATCCCAGTTCGTTCGACGTGTAATCAACAGTAAACGCATCCCGGTGGCAATGAACAAAAACATGGCTGGGAGCTGGTATAGCTCGTAAAAGTTATAAGCGTGGCAGAAATATCCGAAACAAAATAGAATAGGTCCCGCTCCTTCCGAAACGGAACGTTAGCAGTTAGCATCCTAGCCCGTGGCTATAGTCGTGCAACAGTATACAACAGTCATATACAACAGAGGGAACTGGAGCGACGGTTTAAATCCACGCTTGTACAGGGGCCCCATGACATCTCGATATTGTGATCGTTGCTCGACCACCTCGGGGCAATAGTCTTCGAAGATCGAGACTGGTTTCCCTCTGTATCTCAGATCCCCTCTCCTTTTGCGAGCTTCCAGGATAATAGTCTCCTTAATCTTGTAGTGATGTAAGCGGGCGATCACTGCCCTAGGCCTGGAGCCTGGCGCTGGTTTGGGTGTTAGTGCTGTGTAGGGATTCGTCCAGGCCTAGGATGCGTATATTAGAACGCCGTCTGCGTGATTCAACATCAATTCGCTTGTTTTTTAGCTTGTCAATGACTATGTCCTGAGCTGTGCATCTCGCCTCCAGCTCCACCATCCTACCCGACCACATATCCAGGCCGCCTTCCACGGAGGTCAGGCGTTGGGTATGGTCTGCGATCTCCTGTTGGAAGCCGTTGAGTCTAGACTCGAGCGAGGCAGTAAACGTTCTGAACTCCGTGATGAAGGCCTGTTTGAGTTCCTCCATTAGCTTAGCCATGGTAGCCCCATCCACGGGGCTGGTCTCGCTCCTCAAGACTCGTGCAGCCATGGGGCGGCTACGTGGCGCAGTGGGCAAGGCGCTCGCTACGAATGCTGGAGACTAGGCTCGAACAGGATGCTTCCTGTTCGAGCCCCGCTCTCCACATTGCTTTCAGTTTAGCTGGTCGTCCACAGTAATACACATTGGCCGTATTACGGGGAGGGAAACTGAAGGGTGGGGATCGGGCGTTGTGGACAGCGACTCCTACAGGTCGGTTGGTGCGCCTGCACGGTAGAATCAAGAAGCAACGGGGGCGGGGCCCCTCAAAGCCCAGACACCCGATGCTGAAAGATCGAGCCACGCAGGTGAAAAAGATGCGACGGCTGTTACCTCGAGTATCGGAGGGGACTCGTGCTATGTATGACTTAGTCCACATTGCAGCCGGCTTGTGGGAGGCAAGAAACAACGTTCAAAGACAGGGGAGGGTTGAATTGGACGATATGAAAATTGGGATGGGAGAAAAATAGAAAATGGGAGAAAAAGTGGATAAAAAAAAAAAGACTCGTGCAGCCATCACGCTCGTTATTCTTTTTTCTTTTGGGTCGAATAATACAGGCAGAGATACGGATGTTGTATATTAGTGGTTCAATTATCTTGAAATAAAAAAAAAATAGGCTTTTTAAAGTAAAATAAAAGTACGGGAGCGGCAGCGTGGCTCAAAGACGTTCACCCCATTCTTGACCTGGAACCGGAACTTCGCGGTCACCTGTTGACGTTGTGCCCAGGGTACCTCAGGCGGGGGAAACATGGCCGCTGGTTGAGGGCCTCACCACAGCCGCTGGCGAGGCCGTGCTCTCACCTCTGGCTGCGTGGTGTGAGGCGGTGTGGGGCCTAGGTCAAATACCGCCCGCGCTCCTGCGGAAAGACCAAAGTCCCTCTGCGGAGAGGGGAGCCCTGAGGAGGGAAAAAACGTCTCACCCCCTCAAAGGGAGACTGATCCAACCAAGATGTCTGTAAACAAGCGTTGACAGCATCCTAGCCCTCCATGCGGTTATAGCTTGCGGCTAGGTCAAAGAAAATAACGTCAAAATCTCGCGCGATGTTTTGACGTTGGTTGGTCTTCAAGGCCCCGCCACCCGCCACCATTTTTGACAGAAAAAACAGCAATTCGAACAATGTTAGTCGCTGCTAATTCTATACCGTGGCGGTATAGGCTTAACAGCCCACCAGCCACCTGCCGGGCCGACTCACCTCATGGCGTCGGCCGGGCGGGGCACCGTTCCAACATGCCAGAGGCAAAAGACTGATGCCACCTGCTTCACAAGCACGGAGCACCAGTGGTGGTTGCAACAAAAAACGACTACTAGTGAAGCACTGCCTCACTAGTAGGAATGCAGCAACCTCCACTGTGGTGTGCACCCATGAAGGGGTAAATGAATAAATGAACGAAAACTCCACCAACACACTGCAGAATGGGCTAGCCCATACACACAATGTTAAGGGGATGCAGACCAGAGAAACACCAGTCCCGCACACAATTCATAGATTCACAAAAAGCACACCAGCCCTAGGCCTCAGCCCATCCACCCATGAAAAAGGTAAACAACCCCCCGTAAAAACTCCCAACAGTAGAGACCGATTGACCGTCAGCATGAATGGTTAAGAGGAGGGAATACCTTTTTAAAAAGACAGCCCTCGGCGGGGAATCAAAGGAACACTAACCCAGCATCGTAGCATAGCATTAGCCGCGCGCTCCAGGATAGCCGGGAAAACGACAACGTTTACCCAGATATCCCGCCCCTTGCGCCAATACACAACTCGGTTGTCTCACGGGACAACGAGCAGTATCACAAATGCCAGCATTGATGCCTGGTGGCGCAGGCCCTACCTGTGCGCGACCTAGCCCGACAGCTAGCCGCCGTGCGACGTCCCTCGATCCGCTGTCAGAAGACGAGGAAACCCCAGGACAGGCCTGATGCGCTGTTAGAATGTGCCGAGAAGATTCCAGGGGCTGGCAAATCTCCGGCGAAACCAACATTGTTCAATTTCCTTCTGCATTTCATAACTACTAGTTCATGGAGTGCACTGCAGCGTCCATGATGGAAACAAAAAAGAGGAAGGGAGAGTATGACCATGTCCGGTGTCTTATAGGGGGACACTGGGGCGGGGCCTGGTCAAGTGCATGGGTGCATTGTTTTCGTTAATGAAGTACAGTAGGTACTGGAGATAAATATATATCTCAATATGGCGAAGAGCGAGACGCGATGCCAGTAATGCTATATAACACTTGGTTTATGAAGCTAAGACACTTGGTTTATGAAGCTACAACACTTGGTTTATGAAGCTAAGACACTTGGTTTATGAAGCTACAACACTTGGTTTATGAAGCTAAAACACTTGGTTTATGAAGTTACAACACTTGGTTTATGGGTTTATGAAGCTAAACACTTGGTCTATGAAGCTAAAACACTTGCTTTATTAAGCTACAACACTTGGTTTATGAAGCTAAGACACTTGCTTTATGAAGCTAAAACACTTGGTTTATGAAGCTAAAACACTTGGTTTATGAAGCTTGGTTTATGAAGCTAAAACACTTGGTTTATGAAGCTACAACACTTGGTTTATGAAGCTACAACACTTGGTTTATGAAGCTAAAACACTTGGTTTATGAAGCTTGGTTTATGAAGCTAAAACACTTGTTAAAACACTTGGTCTATGAAGCTAAATCACTTGGTTTATGAAGCTAAAACACATGTTAAAACACTTGGTTTATGAAGCTAAAACACTTGTTAAAACACTTGGTTTATGAAGCTAAAACACTTGGTCTATGAAGCAGCTACAACACTGATCTTCCAACATGGCTGCTGATTTCTCACTGCATCCCTTTGTTAAAATGTTGGGTTCAATGTCAAGCTTGTCTTGTGACACGCTGGGATATTGACCACATTGTAGATGGTCATCATAGGCTGCACACTGTCTCTCTCTCTCTCCCTCTCTGTCTCTCTCTCTCCCCTCTGTCTCTCTCTCTCTGTCTCCCTCCCTCCTCTCTCTCTCTGTTTCCCTCCCCCCTCTCTTTCTCTCTCTCTCTCTCTCTCTCTCTCACTCTCTCTCTCTCTCTCTCTCTCTCTCTCTCTCTCTCTCTCTCTCTCTCTCTCTCTCTCTCTCTCTCTCTCTCTCTCTCTCTCTCTCTCTATATATATATATATATATCCCCCCCCCCCCCCTCTCTCTCTCTCTCTCTCTCTCTCTCTCTCTCTCTCTCTCTCTCTCTCTCTCTCTCTCTCTCTCTCTCTCTCTCTCTCTCTCTCCTCTCTCTCTCTCTCTCTCTCTTCTCTCAGACCAGAGGAATTAGCTGCCAGGTCACTGTTTTTCTGCCACTTAGATCCTCCTTCACAAACTACACTGGTTAATGGTGTTAATGGTCAGAGTGGTTGTTATGATGATATTAAAGGGACCTTCGTATCATTATTCTCCTTTTCATGGACAAAAATTACTGATTTTATGCAGGGATCCGTACCAAACAAATATGTTTTACTTAAGTCTGTAGAATATTCATTCAATCTTTATTTATGGTGGATAAATACACTGAGTAGTTAAACTCGTTTACAGTGTTGTTGAGTTGTTACATTGTGTCGTAGTGTGTTTAATAAATACAGAAACATCAGAACTTGATGTACATACTGTTATGGTTTGTAACCGACCCCAATCGCACAACACAAGACAGTATGATGGTTTGCCAAGAAACAGATATTTATTGAACAACAGGGAAATACAGGGAAAAGGGCACTGTCCCTTTAAGGGAGAATCACAAATACAGGAATATAATATGAGGGGAAGGAAAGGTGCCTTTAAGAGGCGGGCAGGAAAAGGGAACACTAAGGGAAGGTAAGGGAACGCCTAAGGGAAGGTTAAGGGAACGCCTTGGGACAGAGGAACTAGAGACTTGGTAAACCAAGGACAAGGAGAACTAGGGAGAGAGGACTAGGGACTAGGAGAGCTAGGGAACAGGAGAAACGGGGACTAGGGGAACACTAAGGGAAAGTAAGGGAACGCCTAAGGGAAGGTTAAGGGAACGCCTTGGGACAGAGGAACTAGAGACTAGGTAAACCAGGGACAAGGAGAACTAGGGAGAGAGGACTAGGGACTAGGAGAGTTAGGGAACAGGAGAAACGGGGACTAGGGGAACTAGGGACAAGGAACTAGGTGGAACTAGAAGGGGAGAACTTGGGACCAGGAACTAGGTGGAACTAGAAGGGGAGAACTAGGGAACAGGAACTAGGTGGAACTAGAAAGGGAGAACTTGGGACCAGGAACTAGGTGGAACTAGAAAGGGACTGAGGCCCGCGGAGGCGGGCTGGGGAACAGGGAGGAACTGGGAGGACTGGTGGAAATCATCTGGGCCGCTCTGCAGGACAGAGGAGATAGTTAATGCACAAAAGGGAAAAAACAGAGCAGGTGCAGAACAGTCCAAATAACAAAGTGAACAAAGTAATAATATCTTCGTGTGACAAACACACAGGGGGAGATGTAAAGTCCAAAAATACTATTCTAAGTGAGAACCAAAAACAGAGGCAATACGCTGGGGAACAGCAGCGGGAACGGGGGCAAGGGCACTACGCTGAGTGAGTGACATCACAATCAAAACTCACCCAGGCGTATGCGTAAAGGTACAGGGACAGCAGCGGGAACGGGGGCAAGGGCACTACGCTGAGTGAGTGACATCACAATCAAAACTCACCCAGGCGTATGCGTAAAGGTACAGGGACAGCAACGGGGCGAGGGCATCGCCACCGGGTGGCTGGCTGTCCGAGCCGAGGAACAGGGTGCTGGAACAACGGCGGTGGCGAGGATGTCGTCCACCGGGTAGCCGCTGTCGGAGCCGAGGAACAGAGTACGCGCCACACCTTGGTGTGCGCGTCGGAACAGCAGCGGCGGGGTGCCGGCTGTCCGAGCCGAGGACAGAGTGGTGCAGGAACAGGCAGCGGGGCGAGAGCGTCGCCACCGGGGCGCCGGCTGTCCGAGCCGAGGACAGAGTGGTGCTGGAACAGGCGGCGGTGGCGAGGGTATCGCCACCGGGGAGCCGGCAGTCCGAGCCGAGGACAGAGTGGTGCTGGAACAGGCGGCGGTGGCGAAGGTGTCGTCACCGGGTAGCCGACTGTCGGAGCCGAGGACAGAGTGGTGCTGGAACAGGCGGCGGTGGCGAAGGTGTCGTCACCGGGTAGCCGACTGTCGGAGCCGAGGAACAGAGTGGTGCGCCACTGCTTGAGTGCGCACCGGAACCGAGAGACGCGTCGGGGTGCGTCTGCGAGGAGGAGTGTGCCAAGCACGAAGGTCTAGAAGATGCGCGTTGCGCGCTGGTCTGGAGAGCGTGCCAAGCTCGAGGGTTCTTGGAAGATGCGCGTTGCGCGCTGGTCTGGAGAGCGTGCCAAGCTCGAGCGTCCTTGGAAGATGCGCGTTGCGCGCTGGTCTGGAGAGCGTGCCAAGCTCGAGCGTCCTTGGAAGATGCGCGTTGCGCGCTGAGGACTGGAGAGCGTCTGCGCTGGTCTGGATGTGCGTCAGGACGAACAGCTGCGCGGGGGTCTGCAGTGGAACGCTGGGGTGCCTCCCGTGGAAGTACAGGGAGCGCAGACCAGTCTCCCCCACAGGCAACGGCGACAGCTGGCGAAGGCTGGAGCAAACATCTCGACGCCGGAGAATGGAACAGCATAGGCAGACAGAGGATCTCCCGAAAGAGTCTAGATGTTTAGAGAATATGACTCGGCAAGTATACAACACGACCCCACGCCGAAACGAGGGGAAGCGCCCTGGTATTTAAAGCCCACAGGGGGACTAATTAGCCTGCCACCACAGGTGCGAGAGATAATAGATAATCGAACAGGTGTGGCCACTGAGGGTAAAGAACGAGAGGGTGGGGGCTAGAGAGAGTGAGTGAGAAGGGAAAATAAACAGTATAGGCTAAAGAAACAGAGAAAAGGTGGTGAGCAGCGGGCAAAACCTCACAGTACCCCCCCCTCAACGGGAGCCACCCGGCGACCCAAAACAAATACAGACAGAGTGGCAGGGGGCAAAACAAGAGGTACTGGCCAAGCCAGCAGGGGAAGCCACCACAAGAGTGGGGCCAGCAAAAGAAACAGGGTCGCCGAGGGGTAACTAGGGTAGCAGAGGGGCAACTGGGGGAACTGGTCTAGAGGAACTGGGTCTAGAGAACTAGTCTAGCGAACTGGGCAAGAGAACTGGTCTAGAGAACTGGTTTAGAGAACTGGTCTAGAGAACTGGTCAAGAGGAACTGGGTCTAGAGAACTGGTCTAGAGCAACTGGTCTAGGGGAACTGAGGGGCAAGCAGGGTAGCTAAGGGGTAACCATGGTAGCACCGGGAAAGGGCTAGCAGAGGGAAGGTTAGCTGCCAGGGCACTGATAGCTACAGGGCCTATGCTAGCTGTACTGCTACATCAACATAGAGGCTGCGCAAGCTGCCGGAGCCAGGCTAGCAGAGGGAAAGGGTAGCTGCCAGGGCACTGATAGCTACAGGGCCTATGCTAGCTGTACTGCTACATCAACATAGAGGCTGCGCTAGCTGCCGGAGCTAGGCTGGCAGACAGGGCTGGACCAGCATGAGAGAACAAGCTAGCTGGAAGGACAGTCCTAGCTGTGTGAGATAAACTGCACAAAAAAGTGGAGGCCATGCAGAGGGACCGGGTTAGCTGCTTGGGCCTGGCTAGCTACAGGGCCTATGCCAGCTGCAAGGGCTGCATAAACATAGAGGCTGTGCTAGCAGCCGGGGCAAAGCTAGCAGACAGGGGCTCTGCTGAGGGACTGGGTTAGCCGCCAGGGCATGGCTAGCTACAGGGCCTATGCCAGCAGCAAGGGCTGCATAAACATAGAGGCTGTGCTAGCAGCCGGGGCTAAGCTAGCAGACAGGGGCTCTGCTGAGGGACTGGGTTAGCTGCCAGGGCATGGCTAGCTACAGGGGGGTCAAACAGGGCAAAACGGGAAGCAAACAGGGGAGCTAACCGGGGAGACTAACAAGCTAAACAGGGGAGTAACAGGCTAACAAGGGAGCTAAACAGGACTAACAAGGAAGCTAACAGGGCTAACAGGGGAGCTAGAGGGAACAAGAAAAAAAAAGGCAAACTCAACATACACCGTCTGTGCTGGCTGGGGTCGTCGATTTGGTGGGGTCGTACTGTTATGGTTTGTAACCGACCCCAATCGCACAACACAAGACAGGTATGATGGTTTGCCAAGAAACAGATATTTATTGAACAACAGGGAAATACAGGGAAAAGGGCACTGTCCCTTTAAGGGAGAATCACAAATACAGGAATATAATATGAGGGGAAGGAAAGGTGCCTTTAAGAGGCGGGCAGGAAAAGGGAACACTAAGGGAAGGTAAGGGAACGCCTAAGGGAAGGTTAAGGGAACGCCTTGGGACAGAGGAACTAGAGACTTGGTAAACCAAGGACAAGGAGAACTAGGGAGAGAGGACTAGGGACTAGGAGAGCTAGGGAACAGGAGAAACGGGGACTAGGGGAACACTAAGGGAAAGTAAGGGAACGCCTAAGGGAAGGTTAAGGGAACGCCTTGGGACAGAGGAACTAGAGACTAGGTAAACCAGGGACAAGGAGAACTAGGGAGAGAGGACTAGGGACTAGGAGAGTTAGGGAACAGGAGAAACGGGGACTAGGGGAACTAGGGACAAGGAACTAGGTGGAACTAGAAGGGGAGAACTTGGGACCAGGAACTAGGTGGAACTAGAAGGGGAGAACTAGGGAACAGGAACTAGGTGGAACTAGAAAGGGAGAACTTGGGACCAGGAACTAGGTGGAACTAGAAAGGGACTGAGGCCCGCGGAGGCGGGCTGGGGAACAGGGAGGAACTGGGAGGACTGGTGGAAATCATCTGGGCCGCTCTGCAGGACAGAGGAGATAGTTAATGCACAAAAGGGAAAAAACAGAGCAGGTGCAGAACAGTCCAAATAACAAAGTGAACAAAGTAATAATATCTTCGTGTGACAAACACACAGGGGGAGATGTAAAGTCCAAAAATACTATTCTAAGTGAGAACCAAAAACAGAGGCAATACGCTGGGGAACAGCAGCGGGAACGGGGGCAAGGGCACTACGCTGAGTGAGTGACATCACAATCAAAACTCACCCAGGCGTATGCGTAAAGGTACAGGGACAGCAGCGGGAACGGGGGCAAGGGCACTACGCTGAGTGAGTGACATCACAATCAAAACTCACCCAGGCGTATGCGTAAAGGTACAGGGACAGCAACGGGGCGAGGGCATCGCCACCGGGTGGCTGGCTGTCCGAGCCGAGGAACAGGGTGCTGGAACAACGGCGGTGGCGAGGATGTCGTCCACCGGGTAGCCGCTGTCGGAGCCGAGGAACAGAGTACGCGCCACACCTTGGTGTGCGGGTCGGAACAGCAGCGGCGGGGTGCCGGCTGTCCGAGCCGAGGACAGAGTGGTGCAGGAACAGGCAGCGGGGCGAGAGCGTCGCCACCGGGGCGCCGGCTGTCCGAGCCGAGGACAGAGTGGTGCTGGAACAGGCGGCGGTGGCGAGGGTATCGCCACCGGGGAGCCGGCAGTCCGAGCCGAGGACAGAGTGGTGCTGGAACAGGCGGCGGTGGCGAAGGTGTCGTCACCGGGTAGCCGACTGTCGGAGCCGAGGACAGAGTGGTGCTGGAACAGGCGGCGGTGGCGAAGGTGTCGTCACCGGGTAGCCGACTGTCGGAGCCGAGGAACAGAGTGGTGCGCCACTGCTTGAGTGCGCACCGGAACCGAGAGACGCGTCGGGGTGCGTCTGCGAGGAGGAGTGTGCCAAGCACGAAGGTCTAGAAGATGCGCGTTGCGCGCTGGTCTGGAGAGCGTGCCAAGCTCGAGGGTTCTTGGAAGATGCGCGTTGCGCGCTGGTCTGGAGAGCGTGCCAAGCTCGAGCGTCCTTGGAAGATGCGCGTTGCGCGCTGGTCTGGAGAGCGTGCCAAGCTCGAGCGTCCTTGGAAGATGCGCGTTGCGCGCTGAGGACTGGAGAGCGTCTGCGCTGGTCTGGATGTGCGTCAGGACGAACAGCTGCGCGGGGGTCTGCAGTGGAACGCTGGGGTGCCTCCCGTGGAAGTACAGGGAGCGCAGACCAGTCTCCCCCACAGGCAACGGCGACAGCTGGCGAAGGCTGGAGCAAACATCTCGACGCCGGAGAATGGAACAGCATAGGCAGACAGAGGATCTCCCGAAAGAGTCTAGATGTTTAGAGAATATGACTCGGCAAGTATACAACACGACCCCACGCCGAAACGAGGGGAAGCGCCCTGGTATTTAAAGCCCACAGGGGGACTAATTAGCCTGCCACCACAGGTGCGAGAGATAATAGATAATCGAACAGGTGTGGCCACTGAGGGTAAAGAACGAGAGGGTGGGGGCTAGAGAGAGTGAGTGAGAAGGGAAAATAAACAGTATAGGCTAAAGAAACAGAGAAAAGGTGGTGAGCAGCGGGCAAAACCTCACACATACAGTATATGATTTGTATATCTCCACAGCCCCACAGTGTTTCATTTAATACACATGTTGCACCTTTAACAAATATTGCACCTCCTGCGATTCAGATTTGAGTTTAGTTCAGTTACCGGGGCAGCCGCGGTCTCCTCACCAGGGAGTGTTGGGCACTCAGTTACCGGGGCAGCCGCGGTCTCCTCACCAGGGAGTGTTGGGCACTCAGTTACCGGGGCAGCCGCGGTCTCCTCACCAGGGAGTGTTGGGCACTCAGTTACCGGGGCAGCCGCGGTCTCCTCACCAGGGAGTGTTGGGCACTCAGTTACCGGGGCAGCCGCGGTCTCCTCACCAGGGAGTGTTGGGCACTCAGTTACCGGGGCAGCCGCGGTCTCCTCACCAGGGAGTGTTGGGCACTCAGTTACCGGGGCAGCCGCGGTCTCCTCACCAGGGAGTGTTGGGCACTCAGTTACCGGGGCAGCCGCGGTCTCCTCACCAGGGAGTGTTGGGCACTCAGTTACCGGGGCAGCCGCGGTCTCCTCACCCGGGGAAATAACACCAACAATTTCGCTGAAGCAGCAATGCGGGTCCTCAAGGACAGGATCCTCCAGAGGACGAAAGCCTTCAATCCAGGCCAACTGTTTGACCTCCTGACCTCGAGGCTGGAGGTCTACTATGAGGCCCGCATTGTGGATGTTGCCCTCGGACACTGGGCGGCACCAGAAGAGGAGATTCCTTCCCCAGGATGGCAACATCACTGCATCTCAGATTCAGCAGGTACTATATCAAATGCATACTTTTAGAGATTACTGCAGTAACCAGTGCAGATGTAGCCATTGTGTAATGTCCTGTATGACTTATGATTTGTATAGCTTGAGGACAACAGGTATGAGGTGAAGGGGTCAGTGAAGGGGTCATACATCGTGGACGCGGAGATGGAGCTGTGCTCATGCCCGGCAGGACAAACTGGGGCCCCATGTAAACACCTGGCAGCAGTGGCCAAGTTTTACAGTGTGGATATGTCCAGCACTTTCCTCCCCACAAGTCCGGAGATGAGAGCAGAAATGCTCAAATTAACATCAGGAGGTAAAGCTAATACCTTTCTTTTCACAATAAACCATAATAGACCTTTCCTACACTGAACGCAAGTCCCGGCCCCATTGTTACTGTTGCTATGTCCCACAATTAGAGACAGGGGGAGAATCTCCCATCTGACCAGATCTGCTTTCCATAATTGGCGTCATATAATTTTGTTGTGGTGGGAGTGATTACAATGCTTAGATATCGGAATCCAGCTTTGGTCCATTTGAACCTCGTCCACACTGTGTCATGTTTAATGCCGCTTCTTCTTATATTCTGTATACTATAGGAACCGTCTCATTGGACTTCCGCCAACCCCTGAGACTTGCTCAGCCAGCATGCCCGTCAATCCAGGGTAAGTAATACCACCCTTGCACACACACACACACACACACACACACACACACACACACACACACACACACACACACACACACACACACACACACACACACACACACACACACACACACACACACACACACACACACACACACACACACACACACACACACACACGCACACACATATGCACACACACACACACACACACACACACACACACACACACACACACACACACACACACACACACACACACACACACACACACACACACACACACACACACACACACACACACACACACTAGTTTAACTATAGATACTAACTATAGATATAGACTTTGCCTATAGGATTCCCTACTCCAGCCACAAGTGTTAAATAGGATATAATAATATGAAGGATGTACATCTTGAAGTTGTTCAAACCCTGTGACTACCATACAGACAGACCATTCTAGTTCTCCTTGGTTGAGCAGAAAGCATGTGCATAATGGTAATTATTACCTATACTATACTGCATGTACAATACCAGCATACACATTCAAAATAAACCTATTCCCTTCTTATTGTCACACATTCAGATGATGACGACTGTGATCTCGAGGAGGTGATCTCAGATATGGCATGCGATATGGTGCGACGCAGTCGGGACCCCCTCTTCACTGCTGGACTCAAGGCCGCGTCAAAACAGTATCTGCTGCTGAAGAGAAACCCTTCCGCAATGGAGTCAGCCTTCCACACATTCGGCGGGCTGCAAGGCGTCAAGGCCCGATCATTGGCTGCCAGCCAACTGCAGTGGCACGCAGGAAGTTGCCAGCCGGCTCAAGGAGGCGAGTTCAAGCTGGGCGACCTGCGAAGCAACACAACCTGAGCTTGTCGGTGGCTTTGAACACTAGTGGGGCAAAAAATTTAAGCTCATAGTTTTTCATTGTTCAAGAGTGGATATATGTTGCAGAACATGCCTGTTAATTACCTTTTAAATATGTTATGTGGTTAGGGTATGTATGTTTTTTAAATAAATGCACACACACACACACACACAAAAATTGAAGTAAAAAAAAATTCATATATATATATATTTTTTTAAACTTCGATTTTTTTTTATGTTCGAAGCTTGTGCCATCGAACGAAGCTTCGAAGCTTCGAAGTATTTAAGACAGCCCAGTTGTGACCATAGGCTCCACAGCCAGCTGACGAACAAGTTGAGCTAAGTGCGTCAATGTTAAAACTGAGTAACTAATGCATAATTTACACTTGTGCCAATTGCGTGCGTTTGTCTAATATGTCATGTTCTACGATACCCATTTCAGCGTGCGTGTGTGCGAGGGCTCTCGCATTATTATTATTATTATTATCTAGGCTGCGTGTGTGCGAGGGCTCTCGCATTATTATTATTATCTACGCTGCGTGTGTGCGAGGACTCTTATTATTATCTAGGCTCATGCGCGCGCTCATACCGGCATGGGGCAAAACTAGCGTGGGGGCGAAACTAGTGTAGATCAGTGGCCAATCAGAGCAACGCGGAAGGACAAGCCACTTGCTTAAAGCATAGACGCAACAGGGCCGCGTTATTTTTAAACCTAGCCGCATTTTTCGGAGACGCTCTCTGATTGGCCACTGACTGACGCTCTCTGATTGGCCACTGACATGTTTTCCCAATCGCGTGACGAGCTGTGTCTTTGCCCATTTCCGGGTCTAACAGCAGCAAACTACCTAACGCCTATTTTATCACTGGTTAAGCTTAGGCGACTCTTTCGAAGTTGGTTAAGGTTAGAGTTTGGAATCAGGGCTGGTGTTCTATCGCCCTGCTCTAAGACAAACTCTAACCTTAACCAACTTCGAAAGAGTGCCTAAGCTTAACCAGTGTAGAAACAGGCGTCGGCCAATCAGAGAGCGTCTCCGAAAAATGCGGCTAGGTTTAAAAATAACGCAACAGGGCCGCGTGAATACTTTGGGCAACCAACATGTCCTTCCGCGTTGCTCTGATTGGCCAGCGTTGGCCAGCGCTCTCCTTCGTGAATACCAGTGCTCTACGCTCGTTTACCCCCTCATGAGGCTCCCCCCAGGTGCTCGTTGCCGCACATGCGCATGAGGCTCCCCCAGGTTAATACACGCGATAATCCCCCTTGTTAATTGCATCACAGAACACGCCATATTAGCCCATATTAGCAACGCTGGTTAATAATAATAAGCGGGTATAGCATGATAATACCTAGCTGCATCAGATAATACCTACCTGCATCAATATACGCCGCATAAATGCCCAGTCTTGTAAATAATAATAACAATAATTGCGTTGTGAAACCTGTGGTGCTCAAGTGCAACATCCCATGGGACACGTGAGCCTTCAGAGCTGCTCTTATTTGTAAATAGAAGAAAAAGGAGTTTTTCATTGTTCAAGAGTGGATATATGTTGTAGAACATGCCTGTTAATTACCTTTTAAATATCTGTTATGTGGTTAGGGTATGTATGTTTTTTAAATAAATGCCCAGTCTTGTAAATAATAATAACAATAATTGCGTTGTGAAACCTGTGGTGCTCAAGTACAACATCCCTATATACTATATACTCATGTACCATGTTCTACAGTAAGTGGGGAGTGTAAACATTTATAGTTAAAGACAGTAGAGCTTGAGTACTTTCGATAGGGCTTTGATTCAAACCGGTGCATGAGATGAGGTTCTATATGTAGAACATGGTACAGTAAGTGGGGAGTGTAAACATTTATAGTTAAAGACAGTAGAGCTTGAGTACTTTCGATAGGGCTTTGATTCAAACCGGTGCATGAGATGAGGTTCTATATGTAGAACATGGTACTGTAAGTGGGGAGTGTAAACATTTATAGTTAAAGACAGTAGAGCTTGAGTACTTTCGATAGGGCTTTGATTCAAACCGGTGCATGAGATGAGGTTCTATATGTAGAACATGGTACAGTAAGTGGGGAGTGTAAACATTTATAGTTAAAGACAGTAGAGCTTGAGTACGTTCGATAGGGCTTTGATTCAAACCGGTGCATGAGAGCAGGTTCTATATGTAGAACATGGTACAGTAAGTGGGGAGTGTAAACAGTGTAAACAGTGATTCAAACCCCCTCAATGTACAGTGATTCAAACCCCCTCAATGTACAGTTTCTGACAGCTGGGCTGTGTTGTCACACGAAATAATGTTATGAATAAAACGCGAAATAACATTATATAACGTTATGTTATATAACGTTACAATGTACAGTTTCTGACAGCTGGGCTGTGTTGTCCCCCGCGAAATAACGTTATGAGTGAATCTGGTAGTTGTTTTGATAAATATGTTGTTTTGATAAATATGTATTCTACGGATTCGAACATAACATTACATTTCCGCGATTAGCCTCGCTTGGCGTGTGAGTGCCGTCAAAAAGAAAATGCGCATGCACGCGTTACCGGTGTAGGGGAAAAACGAGCGTAGAGGGCTGGCCGATCGCTGGCCAATCAGAGCAACGCGGAAGGACATGTTGGTTGCCCAAAGTATTCATGCAACAGGGCCGGGCCAGACTCACTGGAGGAACCTCTTCTTCCTCTTTGAAATGTCCGGCAGTATGGTGTTCTCCTGGAACCATCACCTTATCGCGGTGGAGAGGTTTGCGTGTCCTTAGGATCCTGAGAGCTATGTTGTCTGGAGCCTAGTGCTCCTGGTAGGGTCACCCATGGCAAACTGGTCTCAGGTGAGGGAACAGACGAAGAATGGTTCAACCACTGGCCAGTGGGCCTGAGAGGGCAAAGGGCTAAGGGAGCACTACCCTGACAAAAAAGCACCTCTGGGTAGGCCAATCCCCCGCTCAGAGGTTAACGATAGGTTATGACTATAACCAAGTTCTGTTAGTTAGGGGCGATGCTTGGCATCACACTGCACTATCTCGCGTACGTGCACGCGTACTGAATAAACCACAAATGTACCTCTAATACCAGTATTAGTCTGACCACACCCCTCATCAGCTTACCTTCATAAGCAGGTGTGTGGTCACCTGCTCTCCTCCTTCCCAAGCTTTCACCACAAGGTGAGGACAAGGGCTGCAGCGGCCGTCTGATGCCAAGCATCGCCCCTAACTAACAGAACTTGGTTATAGTCATAACCTATCGTTCTGTATCGTTAGTGGCTTAGCTTGGCATCACACTGCACAAGGGAGGCCAAGCGGAGCCACTGGCTGACAAATACACCCCGCTGACAGCCCCCCCACAACCATCAGAACAGGGAGGGCCGAGCCCCCCCGACCCCCCCTAATGGCGGGTAGCCCCCCTATTAGGGACGTCACGGGAGGGCGACGGACCCGACCGTGCGAAGAGGCACTCAAGCAACTCAACGCACAGGGTGAGCAGACCGTGGCTTGACCCCACGACTACACACACGCACAACCCGCATGCCACCCGGGAACGAACGGAGGAACAACCTCATTACTGCCCCCAGAATCACGGGGTCAAGGGCAAACCCAACCCCGTGGCAAGGCCGTAGCAGCGGAGCACGAAGGAAGACCCAGACCCACCAAAAGGACTGGACTCCCTAGAATGGGGGCCCGGAGAAGTCCATGATGCCAGCATCAAGACCCCACCAGGTGGGCACGTAGGGCCCCGCCCCCCACATCGCCAGCGTATTCGGACAAAGGCCCCTCAGTTACTGCACCTGGTATTCCCAGGCGGAATCCCATCCAAGTACTAACCAGGCCAGAACCTGCTTAGCTTCCGAGATCGGACGAGATCGGGCGTGTTCAGGTCGGTATGGCCGTAAGCCGAGCGGGCCCCGTCCCCCCAATAGTACACCGCCTGGCACACTGACCCTGCAGAACAGGCAGTCAGCATGGCCGTAAGCACACAAAAAAGGTTAACCAACGGAAGCAGGCAGCGCACCGGGGAAAAACCAGGCAACAGGCTGTTAACCCTAGCCTGGAGACTGCGCACGAGACAGGCGCCAGAGGGGACAGCTGAACACAGCCGCCCCGGCGGAAGGAGCGTAAGCTGGCGGTGTTGCATGACCAAGCCTCCATTTAACAACCCCCACCCAGAGGGGTCGAGGCAGAGAAGGCTGACACGATTGGCAGACGTCATGAACGTGCAGGGGCACCCTCAAACGGTGAACCCGGGAGTTGACACTGCTCCAACACACCAGGGAATCAACCACCTCGGTGTTACCCAATGCGGTGGTTGTTCCTATAACCCCTCAAGAAAAAACTCCAAAACACACCTGCGGGTATACACCGGCTATACCGCAGTACAAGTGTTTCAGTTTCCAAAAAGGGTTAACCCAGGCCTACGGGTCGCAAACATCACTTCGGACCGGGCCTGGCGGTACGGGAAGCACAGGGTCACCAGAGGAGGTCAAAAAACCACCCCCACAGGCCCCTCTTCGCCATGCGTGAGAGAGGAGCGAAAAATAATGGAGAACCAGCCCCTAAGCACACCGTACCTGGTATTCCCCGGCGGTCTCCCAACCAAGTACTAACCAGGACCAACCTGTGTAGCGGCCGAGATCCGACGAGATCGAGCGCGTACAGAATGGCATGGCTGTAAGCCATGACGACAGTGCTGAGTAAAAACATACCCAACCAGGGTCTCCATAGCGCTTAACCCTGTGACACCCAGACCGACCTGGCATTTTTCCCCCTGAAAAAAAGCCCAAGTCCCTCAGGGTACCAGAACAGCAGATCTGCATCCCCGGCGGACAACGGGTTCAACTGATCTGGACCAGCGTGACCAGAACCAGTCCCGTGCCCTAACCACGCCGACATGCCTACCCCAGGAGAAGGGCAGATATGCGTGTTGATCTTAACATGAAAAGAAGGCGCCACCCAGACGTTCGGACGAACCGCGCCTGGTGGCCCACCCCAAGGGCGTGAGACCCCACTACATATGTTCAGATCCATCCCGTCATCATCCCCCAGACATGAACGAGAATCCGTCGACAACCCACCCAGGTCATGGGATGTGGTCGTCGGAAGAGGAAAAACCCCCATCTCAGTTGCTTTATAAAAACGCTGTTTCAACCACAAGCAACCAAGGCGTGCCAGTCAATCGCCTGTTTACAGCGAGCTAGCACTATACGTGCGTCGGGACACACCCCCATCAATGAACAGGCTATTTAGACCTGTCATTGAATCCCCAAGGCGCCCAGGGGAACGACAAGAGGGGTGTGACACTCCCTAACTCCAACACTTCTGGAATAGAAAGAAGGAAGCATCAACAGTATGTATCCCAGTCTACACAGCCGGGGTAAAAAATGTTCACATTTTTACATCCCACCACCCTCCCATAGGAAAGAGACGGGGATCCCCAGAGAGACTTCCCACGCGAGCTGTACAGATTGAAAAGAATATATTGCACCTTGAGCCATGTAAAAAACTGGTTTTAGGGCCTCCGGGGAAGAGGCACTGAACCCATACACACTCAATAAACGAATTGAATCGAATATACATACAATAGAAAAGGACCCTTCTAGAGGGTCCACTCACTTTGACAATCTGAGGAGGAAGGCTCTGTACTCTGATGGAGGCTTCCTCACATGGAAGAAGGAGTCCGAACTCACAGAAGGCCTGAATAGGCGCTTGGTGAGGAGGAGCCCTGACCACCCCCCCTGAAAACAGATCCATCACATGGACCTGAACAGCACACGGAAGTCCTACCAACAGAGACGCGCACGGTGACGTACTCTATGGCGGGGGAATTCCTGCGGTGCACACGCCCAATATACCAGGCCGTGGGACCAGGAACTCCCTCCCCCCCCCCGTAACGTGCCGAACCGCCACGTGACGGGAACCTTGAAGGACAGGGGGTGTACCCCTGACCGACAGAACAATGGGGAGAGGAAAGGTTACCAGTTCACCCCTTTTACGACCCCACACCCATGATACGACGTAACGACAAAAAGAGAATATGACACAGTCATAGTCAGCTCTATGAGGCGTTTCACAGCTCCACACAGCGCATGAGCTAACCTGCTATCTGATTTTTACTAAGGAAAAACACAGAATAGAGAGGGCTCTAAGAACCCCGGTCCAACATACACATGTGCTTCTGTGGCCAGTACAACCCAGTTGTAGGTCACATGACACACACAACCCATCATCACCTACAAAAAATGGCAAAAACACTCAACAGAGGAACGCCGTTTTTTTCACAATGAGAGAATACATCATTCTTGATTAGTATCGACCACAGGCCTTGCTAAGCACACATGACAGCAACCAAACCAATTTCCCTTTAGGAAATAAGTTTCTCCAGCAGATTTAGCACAACCTCAGCAATCAAGCTAAGAGTTACATCGTATCCCTACCACACAAAAGACACAATTAATGCACAACATGTCTGATAGGAGGTGATAAAGTCCCCAGGGAACCGGGGGGGAAAACACAATCCTCCTATTTTACCCTCAATACGGCCAGTTAAAACAGGAAAACCTGTTAATGTGTGAACACACTGTTCATTGTCATTACAGTCTGAGAAAGAACATTCTTTTACTCACTTGTCACCAAGCATAGCTTCATAGGTTAGTTGCCTTAGTAGTGAGTACACGGTACACATAAACACCATGATGTTTCTCACACAACAACCAGATCAATACATCACGATCAGCACGGAGAAGCTAACTGCCAGTGACAAAAACAGCTCACACATAACCCGCAACGTATCCTAAATGCATTGCAACAACACACGTTTTGGGAAAAAACACCGTTATTCACAATACATTTAGCAAAGTAAAACCAGAAGACGTGTTATGAGGTCTGGTCAACCCCGTTCCTACCCGGAACGCAGATCAGCGAAGTGCAGTCACAAGACACCGTAGAACACAGCCGTCCTGTGTTGTTCGATCCGGGCAGCGTCGCCGCTCCAACCAGTCGCTACAGTCCTCTTTGTTGACGCAATCCCCGTCCAGGCTCAGGGCAGGGTCGACGAAACATCCCCTGTCAAGGATGACGTCGCGGTCAAGAGTGTAAAACATGTTAAAATCAAAGCACGTTCAACAGAATAGCATCAAGCTAACGGCGATCAGAAGCGAGCTCCCGGCAGCGCGCGAGAAGCTAAGCTACCCCGCGCCAGCCAAGGCCATAGCAGCAAGCTAACGTTACCTAGCGACCACGACATGCTAGCCCCGCAGCTAACAGCTGACTGGCTAATAGTAGGCCTTAAGCAGGCCATGCAGCGATCCAGCAGGCTAACGCAGCAGTTAACAGCTGACTGGCTAACCGTAAGCTATGAACATGTAAACAATGACATAACACTCACCCAGACAGGCCGCCGTTCTGAACCTCTCCTCACTTTTTAAGAGAAAAGAGAAAACAAGATGTCAACACCGCTTCACAACGGTGACTTTACCACATCCGGCGGAATCAGCACAGTACCAACTGGCCTGTGTGGCTGACTTTGAACATGAATCTGCCGCTATCGCACATTACATGCACATATCCCCTCGTGAAGGAATACTCTCATTTGGATATGAAAGATGGGGCCTTAACACGGTGACAGAGAGAATCCACTCGTCCAGAACACACAGGGATCACCAGTGTCAATGGTCGCGGCCCACTAGTTAAAACTATAATGGTCTCCAGACCAAGGCCTTCTGTCGCCTAGGCGGCTAAACAAAGGACCCTAGCCTGGGGCCGGTTTCCATAAACTTTGTCAAGTAGCCCCCATAGCACTAACAGACAAGTGGAGCCCGCCAGCAAACACTACTCACCCAACCTGGAACGCACCGCTTCTCACAACAGCGGCATGTCCGACAGTTCAGCTGTGGCCTGACAGGTTTCACCCCAACAAACACAGCAAGGAACTGCAGTTGAGAAGCATGCAGCGGCGTGCTCCCAATACGAAAACCGGTGGAGGGTTTTTAGAATGATCATCATCTTCTAGACACTCCAGTACGAAGACAATATCGCCGTATTTTCTCGAAAATAGTGAGAGAGAAAATAAAGATATGATGTCAACGTATCCTTGTTTCCCAAGCTGTTCCTAATCCAATTTCTTCCATCATGGTGTCAAGTGTGGGGATCTACCGAGGCACTTCTTCCTTGTGGTGAAAGCGAGAAGGAGGAGAGCAGGTGACCACACACCTGCTTATGAAGGTAAGCTGATGAGGGGTGTGGTCAGACTAATACTGGTATTAGAGGTACATTTGTGGTTTATTCAGTACGCATGCACGTACGCGAGATAGTGCAGTGTGATGCCAAGCTAAGCCACTAACGATACAGAACTTTTGATTACGAAAACACTGACAGATAACTTGAGCGCAAGGTCTCCCGGTGGTGGATCCGAAATGGAAAATATGACGTCTGCTAGCCAAAGCCTCTGGGAAGCTAAGAGATCGAATGTCCTCCCAACCAGGAAACCTACAAAGATAGGAACATGGAACGTGCGCACCATGTACGAAGCAGGGAAAGCTGACAACATCGCAAAGGAGATGCAAAGTTACGGCTTACACATACTAGGTTTAAATGAAACAAGATGGATAGGTTCAGGAGAGAGCAGATTAGCATCCGGAAAACAGATACTGTACTCTGGACATGAAGAAGAAGGCGCCCCACACACGCAGGGGGTAGGCATCATGCTCTCAACACAGGCGGAGAAGGCTCTCATTGGATGGGAACCAGTCTCCTCTAGACTCATCACAGCAAAGTTCAGAACGTCTCATCTAAGAATCACATTCAGGATCATTGTGGCATACGCACCAACCAACGATGCCACAGAAGAGTCAAAGGAGGAGTTCTATGGAAAACTACAGAACACACTACTCAAAGCAACGGAAAGGGAGGTGGTTATACTGATGGGCGATATGAACGCCAAAGTGGGAAAAGAAAACAACGGATACGTACCAGTCATGGGACAGCAAGGAGTGGGCTGCAGAAACGAAAATGGGCAGATGTTTTTGGACTTCTGCGCAGACAACAGCCTGGTAATTGGCGGAACCTTTTTCCCACATAAAGAAACTCACAAGACCACATGGGTGTCCCCTGATCAGAAAACATGCAACCAAATCGATCACATATGCATCAGGAAGCAGTTCAGACGATCTCTGCTCGATGTGCAAACAAAGAGAGGTGCAGATGTGGGATCAGACCACCACTTAGTCATAGCAAAGGTATAACTGAAGCTGAAAAGGGGGACCCCAGGAAACAGAATAACAAAGTATGACACCAAGAAACTGGAAGAAAAACTACACCAGAAGCACTTCCAGATCACACTGAGGAACAAGTTCCAGACGAAAGCTGGGAGAAGATCAAAAACGTGTGGCAAACAACCTGCGAGGAAAGTCTGGGAAGAAGAAAGAAAGAAAACAAAATGTGGATCACCCAAAGAATATTGGACAGCATGGAGGAGAGGAAAAAGGCAAAGGACCACCTCAACAATGCCAGGACGAGAGCAGCCAAGGAGAAGCACACAAAGGAATACAACAGGATACATAAAGAAATAAAGAAAAAGGTCAGGACGGACAAGAGATGCTACTATGAAGAGCTTGCTACACAACAGAAGAAGCAGCGGGACAGAGAAACATGAGAGAGGTATACAACATCACCAGGAAGCTCTCGGGGAGAAGGATGAGATCAGAGAAGCCCATAAAAGACAAGGCAGGAAACACACTATCCACAAAGGAAGAACAAACAAGGAGATGGGTAGAACATTTCACAGAGCTGCTCAACAGAGCACCAGCGAGCATCCCAGCAGATATACAAGCAGCAACAGACACACTCCCACTGAAAATGACCCTCCCAACAAAAGAAGAAACTAGGAAAGCAATATCACAATTGAGAGATGGGAAAGCAGCAGGACCAGACACCATTCCGAGTGAAGCATTCAAGACCGACATCACTACAAGCATCAAAGCACTCCATCCCCTCATGAGGAAAATTTGGCAAGAAGAAAGGATACCCAAAGATTGGAAAGAAGGCTACATAGTGAAGATACCAAAGAAAGAGGACCTTGCACTATGCAAGAACTACCGGGGGATCACGCTACTTTAAACCGCCAGCAAAGTCTTCAACCGGATAATTCTAGATATGATGAAGACTGCCGTTGACATGCTCCTCAGAGACCATCAAGCAGGATTCCGGAAAGAAAGGTCATGCTTAGACCAGATCGCCACACTGAGGATCATCATCGAACAGTCCCTGGAATGGAACAGCTCCTTATACATCAACTTCGTCGATTTCGAACAGGCCTTTGACAGTCTAGATAGGAACAGTCTGTGGCACCTGATGGAGCACTATGGAATCCCACCGAAGTACATCAACATCATCAGAGGATCATATGACGGGATGACAAGTAGGGTACTGTACAGAGGGGAGCCCTCAAACCCGTTCGAGATAAAAACCGGAGTGAGACAAGGCTGCCTGCTGTCCCCCTTCTTGTTCCTGCTGGCCATTGATTGGACCATGAAGAAGACAACAGAAGGAGCCAGAAACGGCATCCAGTGGACACTGATGCACCAGCTTGAATACCTCGATTTTGCAGATGACCTAGCTCTCTTATCACACAGTCACCAGCAAATGCAACAAAATACCAACAAACTAAAGGAAACAGCCTCAACTCTAGGAATGAAGATCAATAGGGTAAAAACCAAGATTATGAAGATCAACACAAAGTGCCAGCAAAACATTGAACTAGAGGGAGAGGCCATCGAAGAAACTAACTCCTTTACCTACCTTGGGAGCGTAGTAGATACAGCGGGTGGCACAGAAGAAGACATCAGAGTGCGAATCGGAAAAACAAGAACGGCATACAACCTACTTGGTAGAGTATGGAGGTCTCGCGAAATAAAAACCAACACAAAGCTGAGGATCTTTAACTCCAATGTTAAATCAGTCCTCTTGTATGGCTCGGAGACCTGGAAGACAACCGTAGGGCTGAAGCAGAAAGTACAGTCCTTCATAAATGCCTGCCTCCGCTGCATTCTAAGAGTGAGATGGCCAAATGTCATTACAAATCTGGACCTGTGGGAGCGCACAAAACAACTACCCCCGCCAGAAGAAATAAAGAAGAGAAAGTGTATGTGGATAGGCCATACCCTGAGAAAGGAAGACACAAACAACACCCGGCAAGCCCTACGATGGAACCCACCTGGAAAGAGGAAACGCGGCAGGCCTCGAAACACCTGGCGCCGTTCATGGGAAGGGGAAATGAAAGAGGCTGGACTGGGATGGCACAACATCGTTTGGGAGGCCAAAAACCGCGCAACATGGAAAGAAATCGTCAGTGGCCTATGCTCCGCAGGGAGTGCAAAGGCTTAAGTCAAAGTAAGTCATGGCGCATTACTTTCCTCCGCTGGACGGATTTCGAATTTTCGAGAAATAACTCATGTTAACTTTTCTAAAGCATTGATTGAAAACTTTATTAAGAGATTGCAGGATGGGTACAATGCAGTACGGCTCAATACAAACAATTGTTAAGGGGATGCAGACCAGAAAAATACTTTCGCCTTGTTTACATCAGGGTCCCCCATTTACAATTATAAGCACCACTTTATATTCTCCGGCTAGAAGTCTGTCGTGCAAGAATTTCAGAACTGCTTCAGTGATCAGTTGGTGAATCTCACTCAGGCCAAAAAAATGGTCCTCCAGTTTCAATTCATCAAGACATTTATGACATACAAGACATACAAATATACAGTACTGTTTAAGAAAAGGAGATCATAAAAAATATATATACATTAGAAGGGGAAGAAACTGTACATAGGAGGGGGTTGGGTGGGGGGTTTGGACATTTGACAGTGGCCAGTTTTTAATTGCAGCCACCCGTAGGTGCTCTTGAAGGAGCGGTTTTGAAGGAGGGTAGGGATTCACATTATTTTACAGCTGTGGGTAGGGCGTTCCACATTATTGTGGCATAATTGCGAAACGTGTTTAGTCCCTTGTTTGAGCCAAATCTGGGTTGAATATGATTTGTGGAGCTCCCTCTGGTGTTGTGGCCAGGCCCATTGCAGGTAGCTGTACTCTGTCGTGCACCTTGGTTGTGCTACTGACGGACGGACGGACGGGGGGGGGGGGGGTTGGTGTTCTCAGTACAATAACAGAAGTGAATGGTGGGTGTTTAGTGTGTGTGTGTGTTCCATCCTAGAGGCAAATCTTCCAGGCATCCAATGTAATCAAAGAACGTCAACCAACAAACTCGATTCTTGTACCGGATCTCCTCGCTGGTAAACAAGAATACCCTGAAGACTCTGGCAGGAGCACTCATTCAAGGGTACTACGACTATGCTTGCACCTCATGGTACCAAAGCACCTCAAAGGCGCTAAAAAACAAGATTACAAACATCTCAAAACAAACTGGTCAGACTACTGCTTGACCTTACTCCTAGAACCTACCTCACCCCTGCCCACTTTGACAACCTAGGATGGCTTAGAGTAGACGACAGAGTACAGCAACTTGCAATGGGCCTGGTCTACAAGATACACTACACCACTCAGGTACCGATGTACATGTCGAAATACTTCCCAAAGGTCAGTGAATACCACGATCACAACACCAGAGGGAGCTCCACAAATCATGTTAAACCCATATTCGGCTCAAACAAGGGACTAAACACGTTTTACAATTATGCCACATCAATGTGGAACGCCCTACCCACAGCTGTAAAGGAATGTGAATCACTACCCACTTTCAAAACCACTCTCAAGGAGCACCTACGGGAGGCTGCAATTCGAAACTGGCCCCTGTAAATGTCCTAACCCAACCCCCTCCAATGTACAGTAAATGTCCTATTAAACCCAATAATACACAAGACCCTCTTCTTGGGACCAAGTAAGGTTTAGTTGATAATCCTATCACTCAAAAGGGCATTTTAGCGTGATGTTTTCAACTGTGGGGGCCCCAGGGTGGTGATCGACCTGCCCCCCCCTGAGTCCGCCAGTGTGATGCCAGTAGACATGATGATCAGGTGACCACATGTCAATGTAAACAAAGCTTCACCTCACCTTTCTGGATGTAGACGTAGTCTCTGCCGTCTCCTTTTATATAAAACCAATAAAGCGGCTTCCACTAAACAAGGTGTTCTCTGTTTGTCTGTTAAGCGCTCAGATAGATAACAGTTGAGCTGGAGAGGTTCCAGTGTGACTGGTCTGAAGTCCAACCAGCCAGTGAGAGCAGTGCAGGGAAGAGTTACTAGTGTGTTGCACCAGGCGCGTGATTTTTTTCCGTAGCCTATGTGTGCGAAGACGCTCTCTGATTGGCTAGCCGCATACAGCGAAGACCCTCTCCGATTGGTTTAGCTCCGAAGGGTCTCTTCCGCCTTGTACATATATATATTCTCTGCTTCAAAGTGGTTATGCTTTGGCCCTCTTTTCGCAGTGGGTTATGCTTAGAGTTAGGGTTAAAGTGGAGATGAAGCAGTGAGCAATGTGATCCTAGTTTGTTTGTTGTGTACCTTGTGTAAGACAGGGTTCTATAATCAAATGTGAAATCTATCTTATTTGTCTGAAAAATATAATATAATATCCCTGTTTTCAACATGGGCGCCGCCATTTTGTTGCTGACGTCATGGCTGACGTCATACCGTGGCTTGGGTGTATACACTCTGGTTAGCTGCCTATATTGAATGGGTCGGTCAGCAAATAAAATGTTGCCTACAAAACAACGGGACCGCGGTGGTTCTGTTTGTATTGCTCCTGGCTGTTCAAACTAATTTTACCATGTGAGAGAGAGGAAAGTTGGTTAATTTCCACAAACTACCAGTGAAAAAAACAGTGTTGTTGACATGTTGGCTCGGGCTGCCTGCACCCAGACGGCGCGACCAGCCTGTTGGACAGGGAAGGAGGATCTGCAGCGAACACTTCATTGCCTCGGATTATGTTGTTGGGGTGGGATGTTTGTCCAGAAGACCACTAATCAGCTGAAGCCGGACGCGGTTCCCTCGGTCTTCGACAGACAGACCGGCGTTAGCTCTCGGGAGCTAGTTGGCACCAGCCGGGGCCAGGCGTTAGCTCTCGCTAGCTAGCGTTAGCAACAGGAGCGTCGCGGAGCATTCAGCCTGCTGGCTACCTAGACCCACTTCAACCAGCGTCGCGGAGCATTCAGCCTGCTGGCTACCTAGACCCACTTCAACCAGCGTCGCGGAGCATTCAGCCTGCTGGCTACACAAGCTGTGTAGCCAGCAGGCTGAATGCTCCGCGACGCTCCGGTTGCTAACGCTAGCTAGCGAGAGCTAACGCCGGGCCCCGAGAGCTAACGCCGGTCTGTCTGTCGAAGACCGAGGGAACCGCGTCCGGCTTCAGCTGATTAGTGGTCTTCTGGACAAACATCCCACCCCAACAACATAATCCGAGGCAATGAAGTGTTCGCTGCAGATCCTCCTTCCCTGTACAACAGGCTGGTCGCGCCGTCTGGGTGCAGGCAGCCCGAGCCAACATGTCAACAACACTGTTTTTTTCACTGGTAGTTTGTGGAAATTAACCAACTTTCCTCTCTCTCACATGGTAAAATTAGTTTGAACAGCCAGGAGCAATACAAACAGAACCACCGCGGTCCCGTTGTTTTGTAGGCAACATTTTATTTGCTGACCGACCCATTCAATATAGGCAGCTAACCAGAGTGTATACAGCCAAGCCACGGTATGACGTCAGCAACAAAATGGCCGCGCCCATAATGCTAAATGCTTCAGAAATGTACACAACAAATCGTTTTTTCTTAGAAACTGCTTATTTTTATAACGTGACTTCTTCTGTGGCTTATCTAAATACTAATGTGATGCTATGAATATGTATTTATGCTCACTGCTTCATTTCCACTTTAAGGTTAGGGTTAGGCGGAAGAGACCCTTTGGTGCTAAACCAATCAGAGAGCGTCTTCGCACACGCACCAGGCTGCTGTAGCGTCTTCTTCTTGTTCTGTATTGGTGGTTTACATCCAGATGTGTTACATTACTACCATCTAGTGATCAACATCAGTAACTGAGAAACCCCTTTCTTTACAATCATTCTTAGTAAATCTGTATTTTTCAAACATTCAGTTAAAATTACATTATTCCTTCCATCTTCTGCTGGATCCCCTCGACTGTAAACTAATAATAATAATAATAAATTCAATTTGTAACACTTTATATCTGTGGCAATCTCAAAGCGCTACATGACCTAACGACAGTGTCATAGATGCAAAGCGTGCTCGCATATCGTGGACTGATCTCACTTCGCCACTAGGGGCAACATGGCTAAGTGTGATTGGATGACTGACTGACTGACTGCTTGAATGAGTGAACGAGTTAGTGACATCACTGGCATCACACCGGAATCTGTGACCCATCAGAAATGGTGACCTGACAAAAGCTCCTCCATTGACAGTTTACACACCCACTGGTGGAACTTTAACCCCAAATTCAGTATCTGAGAATATTTGAATATTACATAGTTCAAATAAATAAATAAATAAATAAATATCTACATTATAGAAATGCCGGCCTACTGAACAGTAGCTATATCACTCACTACTTGGTCAGAGCTCCTTCTGCATGAATCAATGAGGCGTGGCCTGGAGGTGTGCAGGCGTGGCCTGGAGGTGTGGAGGCGTGGCCTGGAGGTGTGGCCTGGAGGCAAACAATATACTTCCTCAAGATTCAAATGTATCGAGATGCACCGGTACATCCTGTACAGCAAAGATATTCTTTTAACCCTTTCACTGGCACACTACAGAAGGTTAACCCTTTACTATCAACTACCCTGCTGTTGTGTGGCAGTGAAAGGGTTAACCTTGTGTATTGTCGCAGTGAAAGGGTTAAACCCTGCAAACACTGTTGTATTTATTACACTGCTGTTACTGTATCTTCTGTAAATCACTCTTCAGTCCAATAACACAATACCTCCAAAACATCTTTATATATAATTACACTTGTTTCATATTTTACATTTTCTATTTACTTTATTTCTATATTTCTCTTCATATTTAATTCTAGTTGTGTTGTGTTTGTGGTATTTGTGTGAGCAGGCACAGAGACAATTGTTTGTGCAACGTACTTAAAAAAAAAACTTTATTTTGCCTTCATAAAAACATTGAAGAAAATCGAACCAACCGCAACAAACATAATTAAATAACAAACAAACAATGCATTTGTAACAAAAAAAACCTGAATGTTATATATAGCACCATAAAATATTGCGGTACTTTTAATAAGAGTGGTGTAACGCTGATAAGAGTCCTCTGACAGGCTGTCAGAACAAGCAGCTAAACTGCACTGCCACACAGCTGTGCTGACGGAGACTGAGGTGACGTCTCCCATCCACTAGAAACACATCTGTTGCTATCAAATAATGTGAGTCTTCAAATAATTTGTTTAGTTATTGTTTTTTTTTAAAAGAGAAAATGTACCAAAAGGGTGAGATTATTTCCCTTGTTCCAGTACAAAGTGGCGACAGTCGCCCCGGAGGTAGAGGCCGTCCGGTAATCGGACGGTTCCCAGTTTGATTCCGGCTCCTCCCGACAAAGAGACCCTGAAGCACTAACTGCTCCCGGTGAGCAGATCAGCACCTTGCATGGTTGAAGCTAACTGCTCCCGGTGAGCAGGTCGGCACCTTGCATGGTTGAAGCTAACTGCTCCCGGTGAGCAGGTCGGCACCTTGCATGGTTGAAGCTAACTGCTCCCGGTGAGCAGGTCGGCACCTTGCATGGTTGAAGCTAACTGCTCCCGGTGAGCAGGTCGGCACCTTGCATGGTTGAAGCTAACTGCTCCTGATGAGCAGGTCGGCACCTTGCATGGTTGAAGCTGAGCAGGTCGGCACCTTGCATGGTTGAAGCTAACTGCTCCCGGTGAGCAGGTCAGCACCTTGCATGGTTGAAGCTCTAACTGATCCTGATGAGAAGGTCGTCACCTTGCATGGTTGAAGCTAACTGCTCCAGGTGAGCAGGTCAGCACCTTGCATGGTTGAAGCTAACTGCTCCAGATGATCAGGTCGGCACCTTGCATGGTTGAAGCTAACTGCTCCAGGTGAGCAGGTCGGCACCTTGCATGGTTGAAGCTAACTGCTCCAGGTGAGCAGGTCGGCACCTTGCATGGTTGAAGCTAACTGCTCCCGGTGAGCAGGTCGTCACCTTGCATGGTTGAAGCTAACTGCTCCCGGTGAGCAGGTCGGCACCTTGCATGGTTGAAGCTGAGCAGGTCGGCACCTTGCATGGTTGAAGCTAACTGCTCCAGGTGAGCAGGTCGGCACCTTGCATGGTTGAAGCTAACTGCTCCAGGTGAGCAGGTCGGCACCTTGCATGGTTGAAGCTAACTGCTCCCGGTGAGCAGGTCGTCACCTTGCATGGTTGAAGCTAACTGCTCCCGGTGAGCAGGTCGGCACCTTGCATGGTTGAAGCTGAGCAGGTCGGCACCTTGCATGGTTGAAGCTAACTGCTCCCGGTGAGCAGGTCGGCACCTTGCATGGTTGAAGCTAACTGCTCCAGGTGAGCAGGTCGGCACTTGCATGGTTGAAGCTAACTGCTCCAGATGAGCAGGTCGGCACCTTGCATGGTTGAAGCACTAACTGCTCCCGGCTAGCAGGTTGGCACCTTGCATGGTTGAAGCGCTAATTGCATTATCAGGATGATTCCCCATGTTAACCCCGAGTCTGTGTGCCTGTAATGAATGGAAATATCGAATAAAAGAAATAACGATGAAAACCCGACTATACTCGGGTCTGGCGCTGATTGAGTTTAAGAGAGGTTGGCCATGGGGTCACAGGTCGCTCAGTACAGCCAGTTGACCGGGACCCACTGGGGCTCGGAGCACAGTCTGTCCACGGCAGCCTGTAGCGTCTCCAAGCCCTTGTCCAAGTTATCGTTGGTGATGGTGGAAGTTGTGGCTGTAGGCCCCCTGGTGGTCAGGTGGAAGGTAGCTGGATCCTGGTGGTCAGGTGGAAGTCGTGGCTGTAGGCCCCCTGGTGGTCAGGTGGAAGGTGGCTGGATCCTGGTGGTCAGGTGGAAGTCGTGGCTGTAGGCCCCCTGGTGGTCAGGTGGAAGGTAGCTGGATCCTGGTGGTCAGGTGGAAGTAGTGGCTGTAGGCCCCCTGGTGGTCAGGTGGAAGTCGTGGCTGTAGGCCCCCTGGTGGTCAGGTGGAAGGTAGCTGGATCCTGGTGGTCAGGTAGAAGTCATGGCTGTAGGCCCCCTGGTGGTCAGGTGGAAGGTAGCTGGATCCTGGTGGTCAGGTGGAAGGTAGCTGGATCCTGGTGGTCAGGTGGAAGGTAGCTGGATCCTGGTGGTCTGTAGCTGTAATGCACTTTTTTCAGGCTTACCTAATTCAAGCATCAAAAATCTTCAACTCGTGCAAAATGCGGCTGCACGGATACTAACTAGAACTAGAAAATTTGATCACATCACACCAGTTTTGTCCGCCCTACATTGGCTTCCTATCCAAGCCCGCTCTGACTTTAAAGTGCTACTCCTCACCTACAAAATTTTAAATGGGCTTGCACCGCTTTATCTATCTGATCTCATCTCCCGATACTCGCCCGCTCGTGCTCTGCGCTCACAAAATGCGGGGCTTCTATCGACCCCTAGGGTTAAAAAGAAATCCGCCGGCCACAGAGCCTTTGTCTACCGCGCTCCCTACCTGTGGAACAAATTACCTGCCGTCATCAGGGGCGCCTGCTCTGTCGAAGCTTTTAAATCCCTGCTTAAGACTCATCTTTTCTCTCTCTCCTTCAACCTACCTTGATCTCACCTGGTCGGGGACTGACCTTTAGATTAATCTGTGTAGTTTAGTTATGGTACAGGGTACTACATGGTACCACTGGGTAGTTTACTATAGGGTAGTTTAGTTAGGGTACAGGGTACTACATGGTACCACAGAGTACTACTTGGTACTGCATGGCTTTACAGGGTACTACATGGCTTACACAGCTCTACATGGCACTACAGGGTACTACATGGCACCACAGGGTACTACATGGCACTACAGGGTACTACAGGATACTACGGGGTACTACATGGCACTATGGGGTACTATAGGGTACTACATGGCACTACGGGGTACTACATGGCACTACAGGGTACTACATGTCTGCTCCTTTGCAGCACCACAAACATGGGAACTCTCTAACTCTTCCCCCCCCCCCCCCTCTCCCCCCCCCCCCCTCTCCCTCCCCCTTCTCTCTGAGTACCCGTCTCCTGGCGCTGACCAAGGTGATGGATGCCTCGGGGTCTTGGCCAAGCTTGTAGTGACTGCTCTACATGCACCTCCGAGGCATTGGATCAGTTATTCACCGCCGTCTGTCCGTGGTCCTGTCAACTGATTAACAGACTGTTAACAGATTAACAGTCAACGCGGTTTCATTGCTGGGTTAAGTACTTCTATTCTATTCACATAATACGCTTACTTCATATATCTACTCCATTCACATATATGCCTACCACTTGTATCTATTGCTATGTCCGCCTACTACAATCTCATGAGCTGTCTAACGCCTGTCCCGTCTCCCTGTCTTCCTATGACTTGCTGTCCTGGAGTGTTGACCGGAGTGTTGGACGTCCCGTGACGAAGGCCGGGAGATTGCGACCCCCTCTGCGTGCCCCCCTGTCTTCGGAGGTTTCGTAGTGGTGACCGGAGTGCCGGATGTCCCGCGATGATGTCGGGGAGTTCGCGACCCTCTCTGTGCCACCCCCCCTTCCCCCTGTCTCCGGCTGTCCCTGAGCAACGACCGGAGTGCTGAATGTCCCGTGACTAAGACGGGGAGGACGCGACCCTCTTGCGCCGCCCCTGTGCTTCAAATAGATCCGCTATCAACTCTATCTTTAATTTTTCAAAATGTACAGTTGCTATTGCATGCACTCATCTGTGTTTCACTACTCACATGAGTGCATGCTTACCAACTGTCCGTCTGCAACACTACTATCACCGACATCTAAGAAGGGAGATCCCCCCTTGAACGGCCCTTCTAAGGTTTCTCTCCTCCACATTGCCTGTGGAGCTTTTTTTTCCCTATTGTTAGGTTTTAGTGAGTTTTTCCTTACCTTCGCGTGGGGTATGTCTGGGAGTGCTTGCATTCTTTCATTTATTTGCATTCATCTAAAAAATGTTTGGACCCTATGGTGTTCTTGTTCTGTTCTTGACTTATTGTTATGTTGTCTTCTTAACTTGTTTAAAGAAGACCTGTACGGCCCATGGGGACATTAACGTGTGTTGTCGGGCCCTATAAATAAATTTGATTTGATTTGATTTGATTTGGAAGGTAGCTGGATCCTGGTGGTCAGGTGGAAGGTAGCTGGATCCTGGTGGTCAGGTGGAAGGTAGCTGGATCCTGGTGGTCAGGTGGAAGGTAGCTGGATCCTGGTGGTCAGGTGGAAGGTAGCTGGATCCTGGTGGTCAGTTGGAAGGTAGCTGGATCCTGGTGGTCTTGGTCCACAGTCTTCCTCAGGTCCACGTCCTGGACGCACACAAACAAACACACAGAAGCCAGGTGAGTGAGCGACAGTGGCTCAGGAGGTAGATCCGGAGGTTCAGTCTGCCATCGGTGTGTGAATGTGTGAGTGAATGGGTAAAATGTGAGGAACAAATCGTAAAGCGCTTTGGATAAAAGCTGTTATATAAATGCAGCCATTTACCATTTTAGTATACATGAAACAAGAAATGCCCTTTGAATGGTTATGCAACATTATAGGAAAGACGCTTACCGTCTTCTCCAGAGTCAGACAAGAAGATAGATACATTTCCTCTCTGTGTGGTATGTCAAGTTAGACCGCGCTCTCAAGATACGACACTGGGTGCTGAAATCCCATTAAGTATTATATAAAAGAAGCCGTGAAGCCAGACCAGCACTCTCAGGTTCAAAATTTAATGGCAGCCTGAAACAAACATGTTTCGGAATTACATATTCCTTCTTCAGTGTTGTAGCTTGCAATGCACTTGCAGTCAAGATAATGGTTATATACACAGGTGGTTAATGACTTGGCAGGAAATGACACAGCGGCGAGCTCAGACGAGACGCCCTCTCAAGGCAGATACCCTCTCCGAAGCCAGTCTAATTTTCGCGGAGAGCAGGACGCTCCTCTCCCTCCCAGACCGGCGAGGGATCCCGTAGGAAGACGATGAGGAGCCAAAGAAAGAAATCCACGGTTCCGGTAATAAACATTGATTCTAATATAGTAAACATTTCTGACGCACATTTGAGCGACCCACATCACAATATCCTCTCTAAAGGTTTATCGTTTGTCCCGGCTCGGAAAGCGGACTCCTTTACTACCAAAGTTGAATTATTTAAGTTTTTTAGAAACATTAAGTTAAGAGCATTTTATGCCAGAGGTTTTGATAAGAGAACTCAATATGTTACTAATGAAAATGTGCCTATAAGTGATGATGTTGATGAAAGGCCAGAAACAGAGCCTGATACCCTTTGTTCCAAAAGAAAGGTATTTAAACCATGCAGCGTGTTTACCCCTCATCTCAACCCACCCTCAGTGGAGACATTCTGCAGATTGGTACAACTTGATGTCCTTAAATTATGTGAAACCAGTCACAAAGCCCATCTTTACCCTAATTTATTAGAATCAGAGTCAGCAGCTCTCAAGGATCTCATTAAGAACGATGATTTAATTTTTAGGAAAGCCGATAAAGGTTCCGGAATCGTGCTCCAAAATAAGAGTTTGTATGTATCCGAGATCAATAGACAGAACGATATTGAGGTTTATACCCTTTTAAATACAGACCCAGTATTTAAATTTTCTGCAGAAATTAAGACTACCCTTAAAAGCCTTAGATTGGTAGAGGTGATTACAGAAAATTAATTTAAGTTTATGTTCGTAGAGTACCCGGTTACGCCTATTATTTACACTTTACCGAAGATCCATAAGGATCTGGTTAACCCTCCTGGTCGACCGATCGTCTCTGGTATAGGTTCCGCTACAGAAAAAATCTCGCAATTTGTTGACTCGCATATTAAGGATTTGGCCTCTTCTCAGCGTGGTTATTTGAAAGACACTACTACTTTTTTGAACAAACTTTCGACCTGTAATATTAGTCCCTTGGACTTATTAGTTACCATAGATGTAGTCAGTTTATACCCCAGCATTCCACATGCTGACGCGCTGGACGCACTGAGTTTTTATCTAAACTCGAGAGAGGAATTACTCCCCTCCACAGAAGCGCTAGTTAATCTAGCCGACCTAGTACTAACTCGGAATTATTTTAGATTCCAAGATAAATACTACTTGCAAAACAGAGGCCTCAGCATGGGCTCCCCAGCCGCTGTGAACCTAGCCAATCTGTACATGTCCAAGTATGAGTCTGACCACATTTTTAATAATAACCCGTTTGAGAAATTCGTCAAATCCTATATGAGATATATCGATGATATGTTCTTTATTTGGTCTGGTACATCGTCTGATCTTGATGCCTTCCTTGAGTACCTGAACACCTGCAGAGAAACTATAAAGTTTACATTAAAGTCTGATATACATACTCTACCTTTCCTAGATGTTTTGATCAAGAAAGCCCCGGATGGTATTTCTTTACATACAGAGGTCTTCAAAAAGGAGACAGACCGTAACTCGTTCTTACATTATTCCAGTTACCACACTCCTGCCTTGAAAAATAGTCTACCTTTCAGCCAAATACTCCGTTATAGGAGAATTTGCGACACTGAAGATAGATTTACTGCACAAGCAGAAGTTCTAAGAAGCAGTTTTCATGACAGAGGCTATAGTGTCGATTTGACACGTAAAGCCCTGAATAAAACCAATCTGATCGATAGGGCCTCGTTGTTTAGCCCCAAAAAGAAAAAAGAAAACACAGACAAAGTATCTTTCGTGTCCACTTTTAGCCCCATTACGAGAGGCATACGGAGCATTGTCAATAAATATTGGCATATTCTACAGTCGGATCCAATAATAGGGACAGCGTTTCAACATTCGCCTAATTACTTTTATAAAAGACAAGCGAATTTATCCAACCT
Source organism: Notolepis coatsorum (assembly GCF_963971535.1). NCBI lineage: Eukaryota > Metazoa > Chordata > Actinopteri > Aulopiformes > Paralepididae > Notolepis > Notolepis coatsorum. Next base: position 98,293,443 of record NC_140176.1, read on the forward strand.
ATTAGTTAAAACCGACTTGCCCGTAAGGAAACCTACACATTTTTTGTCTAATATCCCTGATGGAAATTTTCCTTGTCAAGCCTGTGTACAGTGTCAAGGCATGATCAAAGAGAAATTTTACACGCACCCGAAACCGAACAAAAAAATACCTGTTAAAGGGCGTATCACGTGTAATTCATCCAATCTTGTGTATCTACTAAAATGCCCGTGTGATTTTTCTTATGTGGGGAAGACAACCAGAGCCTTTAAAACAAGAATCAGTGAACATAAGTGTTCAGTGAGAAATTCAGATATAAAGTCGTCAGTAGCTAGACACTTTTCCAGGTGTAAACATACCGTTAACGATCTCAGATACATGGGACTTGAGTTAGTCCACAGGCCCGCGATAGGGGGAGACAGACATAAGTTACTGTTACAACGGGAATGTTATTATATTCACCTGTTTGATTGCATAGAACCTAGAGGAATGAATGAAGAAAACGTTTTAACCTGTTTCCTTTAAGTACCTTTTATCTATAAGATTATGGTTTAATCCAAGTGGTTGTTTTCATGCAAGAGGTATGTTTATCCTTTGATGCTTAATAGAAAAAAGAAAAAAGTATGTAAATAAGTATAGGGGCTCAATTAGCCCTATAAACTACGGGCATGTTACATAGCAAGTTTCTGGTATGGTAATGTAATGTAATTTTTGCTTTTGCTTTTGTGTTTTTTTATATATGTCTTTTATACGTTGTATATTTGTATAATTTGTATTTACTAACAGACTCTATTTTGATAGGTCTTTTCTTTTGTCATTGAGGACCAATAGACTCAGGCACACCTGCGCCGTGATGTCATTTCCTGCCAAGTCATTAACCACCTGTGTATATAACCATTATCTTGACTGCAAGTGCACTGCAAGCTACAACACTGAAGAAGGAATATGTAATTCCGAAACATGTTTGTTTCAGGCTGCCATTAAATTTTGAACCTGAGAGTGCTGGTCTGGCTTCACGGCTTCTTTTTTATAACTCTCTGTGTGGTAGAAAGCTATCTGTCTGCAAGCTAGCCTAGCTTAGCACAAATGAATGGAAGCGGATTAGCCCAGCTGTTGGCCAAAACACCTCTCACTGAGTTTTATGCTAGGCTAATGGTCAGTATCTGCTTCTATTAATTTGTGCTAAGCTAGGCAAGCTTGCAGCCAGATAGCTTTAAAAAAATTCAATTCACTTTTAAATGCTGTTTTTTATAGAAAAAATTTATCGGATCCAATATTTATGGCTTAAAACCAATTTCTGACAATTAGTTTGACTTTAAATTAAAAATATTAGATTTGTTGCAGTAAGATGGCAAATATCTCACTATACTATATATTACTTTATGAATTTCCCTGCTGTCAATATGCATTTGGGTGAAAAAGATGTAATAGAAAATTGATCACTTTCTTTATAAAATCCATAAGCCTGTGATGCAGTATGACTAAAAGACAAGGAAAGATTCTTAATAGCATTTATTGATAGGATAGGATATTGCCCTAAGATGTTGCAACTTGAATAACTAAATGAAGTAGAATATGTGAAAGTGTTGTTGAAATCTATTTTTATGATATAGAAGTTAAGAATAGGTACAGTTTATCATTACAGGACGTGATGTGAGTGTGTCTGACTGGAACAATGCAGTGTATGTATGTATGTGAGGACTTTCCGCTTTTCACCACAAGGTGGTAGCAAATCAGTTTTAATCCATTACAATGGCTGTCCAATAGAAGATTACTTTACATGTTAAATTATATGGAAGTTAAAAATAGTTACAGATAAAATAAATAGATAGATATGGTAGGTTACAGAAACTAAAACAGCTTCAAAGGACATTTTTAGCTGTTGATATACGCTGCATTTCAGTAGAAATATTGCATCCTGATTAATCACATTGCAAATATAGTACACAAATATCAGATATATACATACACAGAGTATCAGGTTAAAACTCACACAGCTAACACATAGAAGACACTTGATGTTGGGAGAGATTAGTTGTTTTAGACTTCAGAAAATACATTTAAATTAGAGAACTATGATCAAAGTGGAAAATGTATGGGACAAGTGTTGAATGTATATTTTATTGTTTTTTATTGATATTTTTACTGTATCAAAGGGGGCATTAGCTCTTTAGAACTATGTAGATTTTTGCTTATAAAGAAATTATTTTGCTGTTAAATACACACATTTGGAAAATATGAAATTAAAGTGCACTTCAGCTCAGAGGCCTTTTACTACAATTTAACAGAAATAGGAAAAAGATTGTTAGCAACGTCTGCTGGTAGGGTAGGATATTGTACTAGTAGGAGGAACTTTGGGGATTTAGTCAAATAAAATGGTTGCTTTTATAAAAATCAAGTGTTTAAAAGTGTGTTTGAATTCCATAGCTTCGGTCATAATTTAAAGCTCTGAAAGGGGCGTTTTTGGTAAAATTAGCCATAGTATATTTGTTTAAATGTGGATGGGAGGGGGCCGGGGGGATGTTTTTTGATTATGTGGATAATTAATATAGGAGTGACATGTGAGCTGATGGGTAATATAGAGTGTGGCTGTGGAGTAATAATTAATGTCATGATGCTGACTGAGTTGAGTATGTGCATTTTGTTGAGACAATATGTCTATGTAGGCCACTGTGATGAAGTTCAATATTGCAGACTATGTTGTTTGAATGTGTTTATTTGGTTACTTGGGACATAGTTTATTAAGATATAGGGAAATAGTGTCATCATAATACACTGCATTAGAACATTTTAGATATACTCAGTACGTTTGACTTTGTGCATATACTGTAGGCTAACAAATCAGCTTGATAGAAGTAAATCTACGTATTAAATACATACATTAAAATACATACATACACATAACACCCATATTTATATTTATAAAACACAAGATACATAAAAGTGTACTCCCCTTCACTTCATCAGTACATTTAACAATCAGAGCTACCATTGGACACACATAAACACATAGAAACGCGTGATTTTGTAAAGTATAAGTTAGTGGCATTTGAAGATAGAAACCAGAAGTGATTGAATATATTAAATTTTTTTTGATGGTTTATATAATGTGTGCTCTAGTTGTTTGACTATGTTGTTGTGTAACAGTGTGCTGTGTAACTGATTTAGTGTGATTTTAATTTTAGATATAATTGTTAGTACCGGATCAAAGTGAATTGATCAATGCAACTATTTAGTTTCACTAAGCTTGTAATGATAGGAGACACACAGACTCTGCTATGGTTTGAAAAATATTCCACCCAAATTGTGAAATAATCCTCACTTGTAAATTAATGGATAGTCCAGTCGGGTCTTCACCGAATTAACTTGTATATCTGACTATATTCAATATCCAAACTGTCATAGTTATCATAATCTATGAGGAAAAAACATCCTCCAAATGGTTTATTGGATGACTGTTGTGAGTCCACATCAAATTATGGCATTCAGTTTAAAACAGTAGATTACTGTACAGAGATTGTCACTTACAAATAGATGGCATTATAAATAGATAGATAGATAGACACATACGTGTTGATTGCAATATTATAATACAGAAGAGATAGAAAACAATCACACAAGTGGCGACTGAGTTGAGAGGGTAACTAATTTACATATATTGACAATAACTACTCCTATGGGAGGTGTGCACACTTACTTATGCAACTGCAGGCTTGACAGAAGAGAGGAGAAATTACTTTAAGGAAAACTATATGTCAGATGAAATGTTTTATGATGTGTTCAATAATGCTGTGCTGGATATATACTTGTGACTGTACTAACCAATTATATTGTGCTGATTATGTGTTTATGTGAAGTAGATATGTTTGGTTTACATTGCATGTCAATGAAGATAATATGCTCAAAATTCCGATTTCTGTGCTCATCAGAAATATAATTAATTTAGAAAAAGATTGTTTTGCATATAGTAAACAATAGTTTAGGTCAGTATAATGTGTTCACAGATGGTAGGAACTTGTTGCAGGATTGACCATGCAAACTATCTATGTGTAATTTATAGTTAAATAACTGCTATGCATTAATTTGGTGACATTGTATACCTTAAGTGTATTATTTTAATTATTGGAAATGTTTATTTCACATTATAACAGAAGAAGTAATATAATACTGTATATTCATATTTTAAGTCTGGCAACAGAAGTGTATGACATGACATGAATGGTGTGGAAGTGCTATTGGAGTTTTAAATATTTTTATTTGATGTTATAATGTATGATTGTTTATCCCACTGTGCTAATTAAGCCGGTTCTTGATTTGTTTAGTGGATTATAGTATTCAACAAAAAATGGGGTTAATGGTCCTATGGGATGACTGTTCTTGTTTTGTAAAATGATAATATTATGAGAATATTATGATCAATGCTATGTTTCCAGGTACACTTTTCAGGTGTGTTGGGTTGATAAGTTGTTGTGACATTGACTTGAAGTCAACCAGGTATAGACCCGACAATTTTTTTTCACTAAATATTAAGATAAAATCAAATATTCCCAGTAGGGAAATATAGATACTTGTGTAAGGTAGTAGCCCGTTGTGCAAACTACCAATCATGGATTTCCTTTTTGCTACAGTGTTTCTGATCAACTCTTGCTGTGGCAGTAAGGAAAACGTAAAGAGGATGGTATGGTGGACAATTTTGATGTCTCCCACCTGTACAGCCTTGCCAAGCTGCAGAGATGAGAGAGAGACAATGTTTTCACCGCAATGGCTTTTGTGGTCATGTGGACTCTGAACTAGACAGAGTCAAAGTGTGAGGTTTTGGTCCGCTCCCTGCCACACGCTCCGTTCCTTTAAGGTACTATGTGATTAATGCATTCCCCGCCACGCGCTCCGTTCCTTTAAGGTGCCGTGTTTGATTGGTGCTTTCCCCGCCACACGCTTTTGGAGCAAGTATCAATCTCATCCCGCAGCTGTCACAGCTTGTAATTAGCGCCCCTGAAGGCTTTATATGCTCAGACCCCCTTACTATCGATGTTGGGTCGTTTTGATTTACACCTGCATATACCTGCTTTCCCCGTCGCTGTTGCTATCTTTTTGCTCTCCAGGATCTTTCGTGGAGAACTGCTGTGGAGAACCTGGTTCCCCGTTCGGAGCTACGCCTCGTAATCTGCCCGCTTCTCGCGTTGCGCTCTGGTGAGTTTTTGGAAACTGTCTTTTGGATTATCAGTTTTTTGTGTGTTTGGTGAACACCGAAGAGATCCCGTTTTTGTTTGTACTGGACTCACCTAATTTTTGTGTTATTTTAACTCTGAAGATACTGTATTGTTTTTTCTCTGGACTCTGCTAACTTGTGTGTGGTACACCGAAGATCAAGTCACTTGGATTTATACTGGATCAGTCACCTCTCTGCCTCTGTGTGTGCGTTGGGCTAACTCTGATTTCTCTCTCTCTCCGTTTCCACCGGGAGTGAAAGCTGGGAGGATCTGCAGAGCCGCTTCAACGTCACTAGCCAATTCCTCACCACTACCTACTGGGAGTATCTGCAGAGCCGCAACAATCTTCACATGCCAGATTCCCCGTTTGTTCGATTGCTGTACTTCATTCCATCTTGTGACTCTGTAAATAAATACGCCCTTGCTTTGGCTAACTCTGAACTTCCTCTCTGTGCCGTTGCGTTTGAGGTCGGTTACAAACCCTAACATTACGACCCAACCATGACGACCTCAGCCGACACAGAGAGGGTCAGAACAGCGTTGGCAGTCCAGATAGAGTTAACCAACGACCACAGCTTACAGCTAGGTGCGGCTGCGGCTGCTGTACAGGAGCTCCGAGAGCAGGTCCTGCCTATTCAGGGGTCCCTTGGCTCTCTGGCTAGCCAGCAGTCTAATATTCTCCTCCAATTACAAGCGCTGAGTGAAACCGTTAACAACTTGCTTGTAACCCCACTTACTTCAGGAGCCTCGGCCGGAGCATCACCTGCAGGCCTGGCAGGCCCCGCGCCTCCCGATCCCGCACCTCGGGAGCCCCGTCTCTCCGAACCACGGTTGTTCGATGGTAACTTCGAGGATTGTGCCACATTCATCATGCAATGTGAGTTGGTTTTTCGTCATCAACCCAGCCGATTCACTTCAAGGGGAGCCCAAGTGGCTTACATGACTAACTTGCTCTCAGGCCGGGCAGCCCAGTGGGTCACTGCCTCCTGGGCAATGGGGGCAGATTTCTGTTTTTCCTACCCAGACTTCGTGGCTGAGCTCCGCAGGGTTTTCCACCACCCAGCCCGTGGCCAGGACCCTGGAGCCCGGTTGGGTACCTTCCGGCAGGGCAGTGGCGGGGTCACCGACTACGTGCTGGAGTTCAGACTGGTGGCAACGGTCAGTCTTTCCTCTGGTTATCATCCCCAGACTAACGGACAAACGGAGAGGATGAACCAGAGTGTGGAGTCTGCTCTTCGGTGTGTGGCTGCCGAGAGACCAGCTTCTTGGAGCCGTTTCCTTCCCTGGGTCGAGTACTCCATCAACTCCATGGTCAGTTCCGCCACCGGCCTCTCACCCTTTGAGGTATCCCTGGGCTACCAACCCGCTCTTTTCCCTGCACAGGAGTCGGAGGTGGCAGTTCCCTCCGTACAGGACCACCTCGACCGGTGCCGTCGGGTCTGGGAGATCACCAGGACCGCGCTGCTCCGGTCATCGGAGCGCGCCAGTCGTGGGGCTGACCGACGCCGGGTTCCTGCGCCGACGTACCACCCTGGGCAGAGGGTGTGGCTTTCCGCAAGGGACCTTCCACTTCGGTCCTCGGCCAAGAAGCTTAACCCCCGGTTCGTCGGTCCTTTTGAGGTTCTGAAGGTACTCAGTCTGGCGGCGGTGCGTCTTAAGCTTCCTGCGTCCATGCACATTCACCCCGTTTTCCATGTGTCCGGGTTAAGCCTCTCTCAGTCCCCTGATGCCTCCTGCTCCAGAACGACCTCCTCCCGAGATGGTGGACGGTCACCCCCAGTGGCAGGTCCGCCGGTTGATGGGCGTTCGACGGCGGGGTCGGGGGTTCCAGTACCTGGTGGACTGGGAGGGGTACGGTCCGGAAGAACGGAGCTGGGTCTCCCGCCAGCTCATCGTGGATCCCGGCCTGATCACCGACTTCCATCGTGCCCATCCGGGCGAGCCGGGTCGGGCTGGTCGCCGGGTGGCTCCCGTGGAGGGGGGGGGGGTACTGTGAGGTTTTGGTCCGCTCCCTGCCCGCTCCGTTCCTTTAAGGTGCCGTGTTTGATTGGTGCTTTCCCCGCCACACGCTTTTGGAGCAAGTATCAATCTCATCCCGCAGTTGTCACAGCTTGTAATTAGCGCCCCTGAAGGCTTTATATGCTCAGACCCCCTTACTATCGATGTTGGGTCGTTTTGATTTACACCTGCATATACCTGCTTTCCCCGTCGCTGTTGCTATCTTTTTGCTCTCCAGGATCTTTTGTGGAGAACTGCTGTGGAGAACCTGGTTCCCTGTTCGGAGCTACGCCTCATATTCTGCCCGCTTCTCGCATTGCGCTCTTGTGAGTTTTTGGAAACTGTCTTTTGGATTATCAGTTTTTTGTGTGTTTGGTGAACACCGAAGAGATCCCGTTTTTGTTTGTACTGGACTCACCTAATTTTTGTGTTAGTTTAACACTGAAGATACCGTATTGTTTTTTCTCTGGACTCTGCTAACTTGTGTGTGGTACACCGAAGATCAAGTCACTTGGATTTATACTGGATCAGTCACCTCTCTGCCTCTGTGTGTGCGTTGGGCTAACTCTGATTTCTCTCTCTCTCCGTTTCCACCAGGAGTGAAAGCTGGGAGGATCTGCAGAGCAGCTTCAACGTCACTAGCCAATTCCTCACCACTACCTACTGGGAGTATCTGCAGAGCCGCAACAATCTTCACATGCCAGATTCCCCGTTTGTTCGATTGCTGTACTTCATTCCATCTTGTGACTCTGTAAATAAATACGCCCTTGCTTTGGCTAACTCTGAACTTCCTCTCTGTGCCGTTGCGTTTGAGGTCGGTTACAAACCCTAACACAAAGAGAGGATATCAAAATGGACGGTTGATTAATCCGGATGCTTACAACATGTCAAAAAATGATGACAACTAAGAGACACAGAAGAAATGCATAAGTAGTCCAAATATTTTATGCTTCTGAAACAGGGGAAGGAGAGCCAACGTTACGGCCACAATGCAGAATTGCAAAAAATAATAATAAAAAAAAAAAAAGGGGCAGAGACTATATTAGGCAAATTCAAACAACTATATGAAATAAATGTTATGAATAACCAAATCATGTGAGTAATTTGTTCTTTTTCTGAGAAAATACAGGTGGAAGTGGCCTGTGAGCTAGAAGTATCTTAGATTAGTTTAGAAAATAGGGAACGAAATCCAGGTGCAGAACGAACCAGCATGCTGTATGAACGAGGAGACGAAACCAAAACAGTATCTTTATATTTCTATCACAAATTCTCTCAATCAAATTAATGTTAAAAGAACAATTATGCAAAATTTAGAAGAAATTGTATCTGAAATTAGTTGTATATAGTAAAACATGTCTCTTTTTGCCTTGTTCTGCTTCACAGCGTCTCGCCAGGATAACTGAGTCTGTGACAACATCCATCAAGAAAATAAGGTAAAAATATAACAGATCAAGAGACAGGGAATACAGGCAACAACAAGGCCACCTAACTGAAGGCTTGTGTAAGAGAGACAAGAACTATATTAGAAACAATATAAAAACATGCATACATAGACACACACATATACACCACACACAGATTAGGAGTTACATTTTTTCTTCTTCTGCCGAATTACAAAGGAAGTCTCTGAAAACCAATCTGAACAGTAATTTGAAAAGGAAATAGGAGAAGCCTACTTAGCGACTACATCACACTTTTGGAGCAAAAATGAAAATGTTGAGAAATCTCAACTCAGAAAATGACAAAGCAGGCCATTAAACCAGCAATTGCAGCGCGCAAATATGCCTCCCCTCAACAAGTGACGCTGTCCCAACGGGTACGCTGAAAACAGGCCGGTATGGAAGAATGATAATGAATTAATTCATTATATAGCCAAAGACGGGTAAGATTGCACGGAGAAAAACCAGTGGAAACCTAAGGCACATTCACGATTACAGGATCCGGAAAAATCACTGTGAGCAAAGACTCACTGAAAGAGTGAACACAAAGAAGGGGAGGTGAAAAGAGTGAAACACAGAAATTGCAATGGGGTGTTGAGGACACTATCAACACTGAATAGTGACATCTCCAGACTCATAGCGCTGGACTAATAATCCACCAGACAAAGTGAATACGAATTCAAAAAAGCTTGTGGGATGTTAGGGAGGGGGTAGGCTCCCCGAACCTCTAGCATCCAACAGGCGGCAGTGGGGTCGCAAGATTCCGGGGACACGTTAAACACACAATATAGTGCTGAGGAGATACTGAAGGGCCTCCGTGTCTAACGAGGTATGAATCAACATACCACTGTGGAACCGTCTAGTCTGCCCAGATGTCGCATGTAAGGAAATGTGGGCACTGGGTGGTACGTGGATGACAATCCACACCTAAGCAGAGGGGCAGTGCGCCGGAGGGGGCAAATCACCTGCTGTGAACAGGCAAGGCTGGGGAAAACCGTCAATATTTCCATACCCAGAGCAAGCGGGATGGGGACAAGACCGTCGGTTTCTAAACTAAGTGGCTGATAGGTACCACGGACAGTCAGCCATTTGGGGTCCTGACTTGATGACGGACTATGAGGTCGCTATCGACTGCGTCACCAGCCGGTCAGATAAGCATTATGGCAAGGAGACCATAAATGCATCTGGCTCAATGTACAGTCAGGCCACAATAACCTTACTAACCGACTGAGTTAGTAGGCGAGTTGTGCTTCTGTGATCAGTGTTTTTGAAAAGAAAATGCTGGGAAGCAGAGGGAAAAGGTGTGTCGATTCAGAGGAATCTGGATTGTAACACCTAAGAATTGGAAAGGGACCTTGCTTCCAACTGCGCCCAAAGGTACAAGGGGACCTCTCGTTCATAGAGTAGACCTTGCCCTGGAATGGGAGACCTGCATCTCTGGTGGACGGGGGGGTCTGCGGCCGGATGCAAGGCATACCGGCGTAGATTCAGCTCGACCATTGGGGGGAGGTGTATCCTAAGTAAGGAAAGGAATGCATCAGAACGGAAGAGGTGTACTCTAACTGGAAGGAGGTTGAAAGGGTCAAAGTGAAAATGCAAAAAGCCTTCCTGCAATTAGGTTAGCCCAAAACTGGCAAACTATAATCATATTGACTGAAAATGTTTAATGGCAGGAGAAAAAAAAGAAATACACAACACACAGAGAGTAGGGACACTTAAGAGCAGGGCACAAATAAAGTAAGAATAGAAACATGACACATTGAGAGTTGATATAAAAACAAAGTGAACATATAAGACAAGTTAATGGAATAAAACAGATCAAGGATATTTGTCGCCGACCCCGTTTGCCTGGTGGGAGCTGATGGAGAGTGCACAGGACAAGAGAGGTAAGTAGAACGAAAGTGAAATAATAGAAAATTAAGACAAGGTAAAGGAAATTAGGAAATATAAACTAACTTAAATAAAAAGCACAATAGACATAGTATACAATTCAAAATAGCATAGAATTAGTAATAGGCCAGGTCTGTGCAACTGAGCTGAGGTAATCAAACAGACACTAGAATACACTAATCAGAATAAAATAACACTACAGTGAGAGTCAGCGTCCAGGATGAGTGTGTTAACAGATGGACCATGTATTGTTGAAGACATGTACAATTAATTTTAGAAACAATAGATAGGAAATAAGAACGTTGAATCAGAAACTATTCTATAAGCAAATGGACAACAGGAAAATGATTTTAAGTTAGTTAACACTTTAACTGCCGAAAACGCTGTAACTCGTCTTTGATATCAATATTTAAAAAATCTGTGATCGAAATCATATTTCCGTTCCGGAGCCTTGACACACAGTGCTGATCTCCTCTCAACCCTCTAGCGGTTCAAGAGCGCCATCTGGTGGCCGATCGGCAGATCGAAACCGGATATCAACCTTTAACCCGGCAGGACTCACTCCATATGGGGTCCGGGCACTCGCTAATGTTAGAGAGACTCTGTCTTCACACAGTGGACATCGATCGGTGGAAATAACTCGAAAAAACAACATGATTTGGACGTATATACTATTATACAACGTGGAAATAGATTGGGAATTTCAACATCCCATAATCGAAAACTGTCTACTCCACGCTGATCGCCCAACGGTCCGAGGAGACTGGGGTGAGTTTTAGCGTGTAGTATTACCGTGTTATACTGCTATGATGAACATATGAGTATGACCCACATCAGATGAATGGTATAACGTTGCCCACGGAATTATAAACGCCCCCTCGCCCATCCGGTCAACATCAGATGACGTGTAGTAAATTCTAGAAGTACGTCCAGTTGAAATGTTTGATCTCGCACAGATTCCTACCAAACTGTATTTGATCATCAATATAATGCATTTGGGGCTATAAATCACGTTCTGGAGAAAGCTGCAGAAAGAGATGAAAACATACTTATACTTTAGACCATATTTTAGTATGAATATGTGAATAAAAAAGTTTAACGTTGCTACACCATGAACAATACATATAGGACATTGAATGGGCCCTAATAATGGCAATCTAGCAATAGAATTTAAAAAGTTATAGCCCTGCAAAGAAGGGGAACTTCTCCATGTTAAATAGAGCTGGCAAGGGATGGTATATCATGAATTTAACCTTGGGCAATCAAAGTGTTAAGTATTGTTTTTATGAACATAGTGAGAATAGATAGATTAGGGAACAACTAACATGGCAAAGGAGTCTCTACAAATGATGTGTCCACAAGGAAATTACACAGAGCAGAGAGAAGGCGATCCTCCCAGGCAACCATGCACAGAGGTTCAACGACCCAACACGCCAACAGGGGATGACAAAAGCATGTTGAAATCCAAGATGGGAGCATGTCAGTGTTTCTGCTCAGTGTTTGTCTGTTAATAATGCATTTTTTGTGGATTTAGCACCATTTTCGCACATTTTATTGCTGTCTGATGTTTGCGGGTGTTATTGCTGTCATCTTGGCCAGGTCTCCCTTGCAAAAGAGATTGTGTATCTCAATGGGACTTCCTGGTTAAATAAAGGTTAAAAAAAGAAAAAGAAAAAAAAGCACGTCAAGAGAGGTGGAACCAGTGTCGAGAGGTGGAGCTATATACCACATTGCATCAGAAACTCCGGGGGGCCGAGACGACCTGGTGATCCTGCAACAATTGGCACGATCGCCCACGTGGTCCCAAAGTGGCACACTGCAGGAGGAGGTCCCAGGGTGGCACACTGCACCAGACGACGGAGGACAGCAAAGAGGCTGTCATTGGGAGCAGCCCTCACAGAAAGACCATCGGCGGAGAACAACGGTGGAGATCGAGGACATGGCAGAGGAGCCACCTGACCGACAACTGTCGGGAGAAGGAGAGGAGGACTCAGACGGAAAACGAGGGCTTCACTACATTGGATTCTGACGACACACCTGTCAGAGTGCAAAGACATCGAGAGGCCATAGGCCACAAAGACAATGACAACTAGACCCAAAAGATACAGCGAGACTTGATGAAAAAATCAAGGATACATTTTTATGATTTTTATATATATACTCGACACTGACATTCCAAAGTGCCGGTCAGGGCCCAACAATGGGGTACCACATCGCCACATTGGGTACCAAGGGACCAGGGAGGAAGCCCAGCTCTCATGGATTGAGAGGTCCGGCCAACGCACTGGCCAGACGGAGGAATCAGGGGGAGGCATCACTAAGGCCTGCGGTCATCCAACCGGGATTCCGAGCCCCGACCAATCATCAGGCTGCCATCAGACAGAGGCACCGCACCTCTCCCACCTGCCCCAAGAGAGGAGGAAGTTTTGTGTGCCAGGAGACGATGCTTGATTGCTGTGCATAGCGAAACACAATGTAAGAGAAACAAAATACTATATTTCTCTTAAAGGGGAACTCCAACATTTTGGGAAATTAGCTTATTTAACATCTTCCCTGGAGTTAGACAAGAAGATACATACCTTTTTTGTCTCTGTGCGTGCATTTTAGCTTTGGGAATAGACGCTCCGTTAGCATAGCTTAGCTTCATCACTGGAAGTGAGGCAGGACAGTAGCCTTACAGTGCCTTACAGTGTATTGCAAGGTCTGACATTGACCAAATTTGAAATGCATGACCTTGGTGGGCTCTAGGTCAACTCCTGAAAAGGGGGTCAATGTCAGACCTTGCAATCAAAAGTTAGGGGGCGCACTGAAATTATGGCAAGGGTTATTAGCCCCCTAACTTTTGATTGCAAAGTCTGACATTGACCCCCTTTTCAGGAGTTGACCTAGAGCCCACCAAGGTCATGCATATCAAGTTTGGTCAATGTCAGACCTTGCAATACACTGTAAGGCACTGTAAGGCTACTGTCCTGCCTCACTTCCAGTGATGAAGCTAAGCTATGCTAACGGAGCGTCTATTCCCAAAGCTAAAATGCACGCACAGAGACAAAAAAGGTATGTATCTTCTTGTCTAACTCCAGGGAAGATGTTAAATAAGCTAATTTCCCAAAATGTTGGAGTTCCCCTTTAAAGAGAGGAGATGGACAGATGGACTACAAACACTACAAAATGAACGACAGATGACCAGCAAGACCAGATCGTGAAGAAGACCAACGGCAAAGATCGACCACCAATTTTATTTTTTTATTTTTACAAATTAAATTTATGACAAATGGATTATAATTCGTTTACTAATTTCTTGGACTATTATTTCTTGTATTATTTCTATTAACATTCTTTCTTTATTTCCTTTCTTTATTATCTTTCCCGATATTATTCTTAGTATTATTAACTTGATTGGTAGTTCCTTCAGTTTATTTTTTATTATTATTATTTCTGTTATTATGAATTTTAGAAATTACTCTTCTGATTCATATTAATTTTCATTTAAAAAATTTCTAGGAAAACTGAATATAAATGGTATCTTACTATTGATAGGTTACATACATTGAAAGATATTAATGGTTTAATTTAGTTAAGCTAACTATAGGAATAACTTAATAATAATGGTAACCAATATGGAAAAATACAAATTAGGATATGAGATTAAAACATAAATAATTCTGCTTGTGTGGATCCTATTGATCCACAAGAGAGGAATGAAGTAACAATTTATGTTCATATGGTCAATAGAATTGATATTATCGTGTATTTTTGATTAATGGGTTATTCAACATTATTATAGCATTATTCAGAATGGCTAGCTGACCACAGTTTGGCTTGACCTTGGCAAACCTGATTGACACACACACAGAGACACACACACCCCCACCCAGGCAAACCTGATGAACGAGAGACACACAATAGATGCATGTAACACACACACACACCCCCACACCCTATCTCACCCCCACCCAGGAGCCAGAATTAGTGAATTACCATGTTAATGTCTAGAACGAAAGTCAGCCTTTGTGATCAAATAAATGTATTGTCATTATGCTATGTGGACCAGTCGACTCCAGTACCAGGTACGGGGGTCGGGAAAGTGTTTAAATACTGAGCAGTCTCGACATTAGAACACACTCGACAGAACCAAGCTGTCCGTGTCACTGAGAGATTCTTTTATATCTTGTGACTTTGCTGTATTCTACCGCTGATGCCCTGCTGAATAAATCGACTGAGAACCCGAAGCCATTGCCTTTCAAACCTGTATCCAAGCGTCTACTTTCTTGCCGTAAATTGATCAGTTGCCATCGTTGTTTACAAAGTCAAAGCTTATTTGTAACATCATGTGCACTTTACATTTATTCTTAGCTCTTGTTCTTGCTTGTAAAAAATAAAGGTGCAGTACTTTACTGTATAACTGTTAACCCTTTCACTGCCACACGACGGAGGGTTAACCCTTTACTACCACACAACCGACGGTCGTGAAAGGGTTAAGGGTTAACCGGTTGGTAGCGCAGCTATGTTTTGATTTTGGGGGGGGGGGGGGCGGGGGGGGGGGGCGCAGTGGTGAACCTCGCCTAGGGTGCCAAATGTGCTCGGTCCACCCCTGCCTTCAGGTTAGGTAATATGTGGGTCAGCTTGTGTTTCTTCAGATGTTGAGACTGGCTGAAGCTCCTCCCACACTGTTTGCAGCAGTAGGGCTTCACTCCACTGTGGGTCCTCTGGTGAACCTTCAGGTCCCCTGACTGGCGGAAGCTCTTCTCACACTGCTCACACTGGTGGGGCTTCTCTCCTGTGTGGGTCAGCTTGTGTCTCTTCAGGTCAGCCAATAGGCTGAAGCCCCTCCCACACTGGTCACACTTGTGGGGCTTCTCTCCACTGTGGGTCAGCTGGTGACTCTTCAGGTCCCCTGGCTGGCTGAAGCTCTTCTCACACTGCTCACACTGGTGGGGCTTCTCTCCTGTGTGGGTCAGCTGGTGTCTGTTGAGGTTACTTAACACACTGAAGCCCCTCCCACACTGGTCACACTGGTGGGGCTTCTCTCCACTGTGGGTCAGCTGGTGACTCTTCAGGTCCCCTGACTGGCTGAAGCTCTTCTCACACTGCTCACACTGGTGGGGCTTCTCTCCTGTGTGGGTCAGCTGGTGTCTGTTGAGGTTACTTAACCTACTGAAGCCCCTCCCACACTGGTCACACTGGTGGGGCTTCTCTCCACTGTGGGTCAGCTGGTGACTCTTCAGGTGACCTAACCTACTGAAGCCCTTCCCACACTGCTCACACTGGTGGGGCTTCTCTCCTGTGTGGGTCGGCTGGAACAGAAAACAAGGAGGGGTCAGACTGCTAGGAGCAGAAAACAAGGAGGGGTCAGACTGCTAGGAGCAGAAAACAAGGAGGGGTCAGACTGCTAGGAGCAGAGAACAAGGAGGGGTCAGACTGCTAGGAGCAGAGAACAAGGAGGGGTCAGACTGCTAGGAGCAGAAAACAAGGAGGGGTCAGACTGCTCGGAGCAGAAGACTATGTCTCCTGGTCACCACTAGGGGCAGAGTGGGTAACACCTTAAAATAACAGGAAAGAAATAGCTCTCTGAATGAGACTAGTGGACACACATAGTAAACGTAGCCAGCTGACAGTGTTCCATGTAGAGAAACAAAGCCACAGATGATGGACCTGGACCAGATAACTGCCGGTGATTATGATCACAATAGTTCAGATATTGTCAGTAAGCTGAAAGTTATACTGGTAAACTAGTCAGATTCCTAGTCATGGTTGTATTGTATTGTCCTATGTTGTAAACCCCACATACCTGGTGCTCCAAACAGGATGAAACAAACACTTTAAATGAATTGCAGATACTATTTGACTAATGACCTTCTTTCATTTCATTACCTCGCAGGGGGGCGGGGCAGACAGGGTCCCAAAGAAAGTGCCTGGTTGAGAGGCTGTGGAGGGGAGGAGCCTCTCTGGGAGGATCTGTCCACTTCTTAGCAGCTGGAGGTACAGATCATCATGAATCCTCTTCATGTGCTTGTGGAGGAAGATCTCAGAGGTGTAGCAGTACTGACACTTTCTAGCAGGACATGGAAACACTGGAGACTGGGTCTTCACTCCTGAGAGAGAGAGAGAGAGAGAGAGAGAGAGAGAGAGAGAGAGAGAGAGAGAGAGAGAGAGAGAGAGAGAGAGAGAGAGAGAGAGAGAGCATACATACAGGGAGATGGCAGATCAGGAGTGAAGTCAGATGAGTTACGGAAATGATGTGTTAACAGAATTCGACTATAGGGTGACAATAATGTGGTCAAGAGGCATGGATTCTATCTTGAGCCTTAACGTGGCGTGGTTTATTATTCACATGGAAAGCAGCAGATCTACAGTTCTTCTCTCTCTGAGAGACATGGGGGAGAGAAGGAAGTGGGAGGATACATTCACTTTTATACTTGCCCCAAGGTGGTGTACCTGGGTGGTTCCGCCTAGAGCGCCCTCTAGTGGGAACAGATATATATGCAACTAGACAGTCACTGGTGGAGACAGTTATATATGCAGGTAAACAGTTACTAGTGTAAACAGCCATATGGACAGTTAGACAGTTACTAACAATGCTACACAGAACCTCTGATCTCAACACTCCCACTTAGGTTTGTACTAGCACACTGGCTGACATCTTGGAAAAACATTTTACAAAGGAAATAATATAATCCCAAAAACATCAATAGGGTATGACAGTCAATATCTTCACATTAAACATGACCCTTGCAAATCCCTTCAATTTTAATTTGAAACAGGTTCCCTCCTAGTATCTACTACTCTGTTGTCCATTGGACAGTAAACCGGTGTCATTCTTTCTTATCTGATGACATACCTGATGAGATGATATTATTTATAATGACATGTTTACATCTATATTGACACATTGGGTTCCTAGCAATCACAACGGTCCCCTGGTTGTCCTCATAAACAACAGTCTCCATATATACACAATGTCCATCATTTTAAACGGTTTTGACAGAACGCCCATTCTTCAAAAACACCATATTCAGTATAGAGAATACATTTCAATTACCTACTGCATTTTGAGCAATATATTCATAACCTTATCTTCATCACTTCGAACAGTTGCTTTAGATAAACACATTTTGCATTGTCATAGCTAGAAAGATATTCTCAGCTTCACAGGCTGATAGTATCCCTGTAGGCTTTAATCCTTAAACCTTTGTTATCTTTCCTGAAACACCGATGTTAGTCTGCTGCACCTCTGGGATAACGAAAAACATATTTTTGACGTAGTTCAATGGTTCTCTGTGGGGTCAACAAAAATACTATGACACTTTTACTCACTACAGAACATAGGTCAGGGCGAGTACAGGTTGTCTAACAGAATGAAGCTACCCACAGTTTATCTATACATTTCTTACTTCAGTCAAAACATCTCAGGACCTTTCCCACATATCTCTTCTGGGATATTTTTACACAATTTTGACAGACCGTTCGAAGTCCATAACTATAAATGGTTTAACCTGCCTAGGTCTTTCTATTGTTGTCTGGTGCGATGATCAAATCCTCCACTTCTGTATTTTAAACATAGATCCTCTTTTGTATTTAAACATTGCAAATCACCCACCTCTGTACTTAAACATGTGGCTAAACATAAGATTAATTTCAGTATTCTAAACGTGGAACCAAACATAGGACTCATTTCAGTATTTAAGCAATTTTCTACAAACCATACTTTGTATTTACCGTGGTCTTCAATACCCTCCTGGATTGAATACAACCATTTCCCTCCCACTGACTGTCTGCCCTCTGGTAACTTGGCTGAACACATCCATTTCCCTCCCACTGTATGTCTGCCCTCCTCGGGGGACAATGTGGCCTCCCCAAAGGTCGGGTTTACCCCACCGACTACCCTGTAGTAGTACTCAACGAGGGTAGGTGCACTGTCCTCCTCGTCACTCCCTTTCCCGGCATAGTCCGGCAGATATTCCGGGGGTTTGTGTTCCCCTGGGGGACACCTCCCACTGCTTGGGGCACTTGACGTCACCCTCAGGTGCTCCTCGTCATCGCCCTCTGGGGGATACCTCCCACTGCTTGGGGCACTTGACGTCACCCTCAGGTGCTCCTCGTCATCGCCCTCTGAAGGTTGCTGACTGTCTATCTGCACAACTGGTGATGTGTTTCTGTTTCTACACACCTTGCTCTGGAGTCCAGCTCTGGCTCCTCTGTCTGTGTCTCGCTCTTACAGGTTGTCTTCGTGACAAACTTGACTAGCATGTGTTTCTGCACTCTCCCGTTACCGGGGTGATAAACTAGGAAAGCAGGGCTTCCTCTGTCGTGTCCTACGAAAAATCCTTTTACATCCTTGGACTTGGGTTTTCCCCTGTCCTGCAGGTACGCATAACACACTGATCCAAATCGGTGCATTCTGGCTAGATTACACTTCTTTCCTGTCAGCGCTGTATACAGGGTGGTGCCCCAGTGCTTATTAAAGCACCTGTTTCTGGTGTAAGTGGCTTCTTGCACCGCATAATGCCACAGGCTATTTGGTAAGTTACTATCTGCTAGCTTACACCTTGCCATTTCGAAAAGGGTGTGCCATTCCCTCTCTGCCACCCCGCTCTGGTGTGTGGGATATGGACGTGACGTCTCGTGTCTTATCTTATACCTTCTCAACAGTGATTGGAACTCTCTGTTTGTGAACTCGGTTTCGTGGTCGGACCTCAAACATCTTACTGTACCATAAGTACCAGCTACGTCTGCCAGGAATTTCTCTGTGGCCTGGAGTGTGTCACTCTTTGCTTTGATAAAGTAAACAAACACTGCCCCTGTACACACGTCTGTAAAAGACTACATATCTAAAACCTCCTATGGACTTGTTTACTGGGCCTGCTAGGTCCATGTTAACTAGTGCAAGTGGTACCCTTACTTTGCCTGTAGGATTTCTGTATCTCGGTTGGGTAAACTTCCCCGTTTTGCACATTGCACAATTTTTGTCAGGTCTACACTTCTCCCCTTCAATGTGCATGCCCTCTGACACTACTTGCAGTTTCAGTAAATCCTCATAATTACAATGACCCATAATCTCGTGCCATGTCTGAATATCGTGACGGGCCGTCCCGCTACACACATCATCATTACCATTACACTGGTCGTTGTCATTACACTCCGTTTTCAGATAAAACATTCTCTGGTACATCTTTATGTCAAACCGGGTACTGTCAGGTTCTACAAGAAATGTTTTACCTTTATCGAAGAATACCTTGGCGCCGCTTGCAGTAGCAGCTATTACAGAGAATAGTCCTTGTGGGAACGATGGTACGTATAGAGTGTTCTTTAGCGTCACCATACGCCGGCGCCCCTTGCTGTCCGTGAGGCATACCTGTGCGTCTCCCCTCTCTTGTGCCAATCCGTAGCTGCGTCTACCGTCCGCCAGCTCCATGCAGTGCCTCTCCGGATGGAAAGTGTCGTCAAAGTTCTTGAACCGACTCCTGTCATTGATGACATGGGACGACACACCCGTGTCCACGATCAGTCCCCTTCTCTGGGCCCGCTGCAGCTGGGCCGGTCCGGCGATGCCCGCCGTCCGCGCTCCAAAAGCGCAGTCTTCTTGTCCCGTTATTCTCCGGGCGTCGTCTCGACTCGCCTCACGTCGATCGTCGCCGCCATCGATTCTCCGGGCGTCGTCTCGATTCATCTCACGTCGATCGTCGCCGTCATCGTGTCCACTGTCGTCACCCCGTCCACAGACGTTATCTTGTCCGTAGTCTCCATTTTGTCCGTGGCCTTCGTCTTGTCTGTAGCCGCCATTTTGTCCGTGGCCTCCGTCTCGTTCATGGCCGTCGTCTTGTCCGTAGCCGCCATCTTGTCCATGCGCGTACCGCGCGCTCTGGTTGTGTTTCTTCATGCACGCTCTGTCTGTGTGCCCCGTGGATTTGCAGAAGCTACACCAGACAGTCTTTGTGCATTCGCTTCTCCGATGGCCTTTATCTCTGCATCGCCAACACGCCAGTTCCGTCGTGGTCCTGGTTCTCTCTCTTGGCGTCGCTCGGGCCTTTAGCACCCTCTCCCCCTCCTCCGCGGCGGCTGGGTGGGTGTCTTCTGAGGCCTCGAAGTTCCTTAACTTAGCCTTGAACTGTCCCCAGGGCCGCCTGGGAGAAATGCGAGGCCCTGTGCGAGATTTAAACGCGAGCCCCCCCCCCCCTAAAGGTAAAATTTTTTAAATATTATATATATTTTTTTACAGTCAACATATTCTTAAATAATAGCGCTGCACAGACCCGGCAATGCCCCTGACCAGAGGAGAGTGAAATATAATATAGTTAGTAAAAGCACTATATGAGCTCAGAACACAGCTCAGAACACAACACAGCTTAGAACACAGCTCAGAACACAGAACACATCTCAGAACACAGCACAGAACACAGCTCAGAACACAGAACACATCTCGGAACACAGCTCAGAACACAGCACAGAACACAGCTCAGAACACAGCTCAGAACACAGAACACAGCTCAGAACACATCACAGAACACAGCTCAGAACACAGAACACATGCAGAACACAGCACGTAACACAGCTCAGCACACAGCTCAGAACACAGGACACCTCAGAACACAGCTTTATCTAACGAGGCGTCGCAAGGTTTAACTGAGGCTAACGTTAACATGATGGCACACACACAGTGGCACACCCTCCACCAGAGCAAGGCCAGAGAGAGAGAGAGAGAGAGAGAGAGAGAGAGAGAGAGAGAGAGAGAGAGAGAGAGAGAGAGAGAGACACACATTGGAAAGAAACAACCCAAAACCAGAGCAAATTGAAATGCTATTTGGCCCTAAACAGAGAGTACACAGTGGCAGAATACCTGAGCACTGTGACTGACCCAATACTAAGAAGATCCTTGACTAGGTACAGACTCAGCGAGCACAGCCTAGCCATCGAGAAAGGCCGCCATAGGCAGACCAGGCTCCCAAGCGAAGATAGACTATGCACCCACTGCACACAAGATGGGGTGGAAACCGAGCTCCACTTCTTAACAACCTGCCGACTATACCAAGACATCAGAGACATATACTTCCCACAAATTGCAAACACCCAAAGAGACTTTGAAAACATGGACATTAACTCAAAACTCCCATACCTACTGGGAGAAATACAAGAATGTGCAAACACAGCAGCCAGATTTGTGAGCTGCTGTGACAAGAAAAGGACATCCAACGGAATACAACCACCATAAAGACTGTACAAGAAATTCCTTCTGTAATGTACTGATTTCTTTTGTTTTATCTGTTTGATTGTTTTGTTTTGTTTGGCAATGTAAACGTATGTTTCCCATGTCAATAAAGCCCATTTGAATTTAATTGAGAGAGAGAGAGAGAGAGAGAGAGAGAGCGAGAGAGAGAGAGAGAGAGAGAGAGCAAGAGAGAGAGCAAGAGAGAGAACAAGAGAGAGCGTTTCCCATGTCAATAAAGCCCATTTGAATTGAATTGAAAATTGAATTGAATTGAGAGAGAGAGAGAGAGCAAGAGACAGAGAGACAGAGACCATGGCGGGAACTGAATAGATTGCTTGAAAAACTCACCCTAACGCAGAATCAATGGCAAAGTTGGAAGGAGACGACATCGACGCATTTTCCTACCGTGGAGATGAAAATGTTCACCAGCATTCATGATATTGTCCCCCCGTTGGGATGAACTAGGGAGTCCTAGTTTATCTGCCACACGTTAGCACTCGATAACGTAGCTCTAGCGTTAGCTAACGCTAGTTAGCCTTTAGCTAAGCTACTAGCCGACATGGCTAGCCAGACTGAACCACACGTTAGCACTCGATAGCATAGCTAATGCTAGTTAGCTAGCATTAGCTAACGCTAGTTAGCCTTTAGCTAAGCTACTAGCCGACATGGCTAGCCCGACTGAACCACACGTTAGCACTCGCTAACATAGTTAACGCTAGTTAGCTAGCGTTAGCTAACGCTAGTTAGCCTTTAGCTAAGATACTAGCCGACATGGCTAGCCCGACTGAACCACACGTTAGCACTTGATAACGTAGCTAAAGCTAACTAGCTGTCCCTGCCTTTAGCTAAGCCGATATGGCTAGCCTGACTGAACTTTCTAACATGCAACAACTTTCATCTTCAGTCCATCTGCCGAACGACGTCCTCTTCGTCTTGGCTGGCATAACCTCCAATGCTGCACGCGCGAAATAGTCAGACGCACGCCGGCCGACTGTACCTTACCTGTAACCCCTCCCCTCATTGAAACCAATAGTGTATCTGCTGCAGAGCCTCAGAGCTCCAATAGTGTATCTGCAGAGCCACAGAGCTCCAATAGTATATCTGCAGAGCCGCAGAGCCAGGAACAAGTCAGACACATTCTACAAACGTGTCTAATGTGAAATATATAAGCATATAAGCAAAACTAGATTTTAGGTCTGTGATGAAAAAGGGCCTCGCGGGAAGGGGGGCCTCGCAAAAAAGAAAAAAAAGAAAAAGAAATTATAAAAAAATATATATATATTTTTTTATTATTATTTTTTTTTGTAAGGCCCCCCTTCCCGCGAGGCCCTGTGCGACCGCACTGCTCGCACACCCCCTGAGGCGGCCGTGACTGTCCCAACGTAATGTCCATTGAACCGTGTGTTACCAGGAGTGTGAACGGTTTGTACAGCTCCGGTAGTCCTCTCATTATCATCGCCATCATTAGCCCATCGCTTGGTTCAGATTCAGATTCAGATTCAGATTACTTTATTCGCCATTTCATAGTTTTCAGGTACAAAATGGAACGTGTTTTGGCATTACAGTGCATACTTTTTTCACATTTAAGAACAAAACAACAGTAAATAAATAATTTTAAGTAAAGTGCAAGACAGGACATAACAGTGAGACAACAATAAGACTGTGAAAGTGCGGTGGTTGGGGACATGGATACAGTGCAACACAAAGTACAAGTCCAGAAGTCCAGCCCTAGCAGCTCGCCATAGAGGGGGGGGGGAGCAGGGGGACACCTGACTCGTTTACCAGGCGAACTGCTGAGGGGAAGAAACTCAGTCTGTGGCGGGACTTTAGTGTCTTGGGCAGCCATAGCCGCCTGCCGTGGGGGAGCATGTTGAAGAGGTTGTGGCGTCGTGATTTGCTCCGCTCTGTTGACGTATTCGGTCACGGTTTCGGTGGTCCCCTTCCTCAGGCCAGTTAGTGCTATGTAGAGGGCCACGACTCTGGTTCTTCCTCGCCCGATGAAATGCTCCTTCAGTACCGCCAGGCTTTTTCGGCCTCTGTCTTTAGTGTCGCGGAATATCAGCCCCAGGCTGGTGTCGTCGAGCATCGGTGCTAACTCGCAGTATGCGCTTGCGTTCCGCTGGTCATCCAGGGCTTGCTCTTCCACTGTCAGTTCTCCGGTGGGGGCTGCCAAGATAGTCTCCTTCAGCCCCACCCCGTGCATGCAGCACAGCATACGCCGACAAAATGGAGGCACAAATGGCACAGAATGACACAAGAGGATTATGGCAAGGACTGAGGGCTATAACTGACTACAAAGTCAGCGCCCCCTCAATGGGGAGCGACGAGGCCTCCCTTGCGGACAAGCTCAACACCTTTTACGCTCGGTTTGGTGCAAACAGTGGCACTGCTAGCCCAACGGCTAGTGACGTCACTGGTGCGCCGGCTGATGTGGAGGGGGGGGGCATCCGCGGGGGGGCGGGGACGCTCTCTCATTGACGGTACACAGTGTGAGAAGAGCATTTATGCAGGTGAACACCAGGAAGGCTGCTGGCCCAGATGGAATAACAGGACGCATACTTAAGTCCTGTGCCAACCAGCTAGCCCCTGTGTTCACCGCCATATTTAATCAATCCCTGGCGGAGTCGGTGGTCCCTGCCTGCTTCAAGATGTCTACCATCATCCCTGTACCGAAGAAACCCTCCCCAACATGTCCAAATGACTACAGACCGGTGGCACTCACCTCTGTGGTCATGAAATGTTTTGAGAGGCTGGTCAAGGACCACATTTGTGCCTCCCTCCCCAGTGATATGGACCCTATGCAATTTGCATACAGGACAAACAGGTCCACTGACGACGCGGTCTCCCAGGTACTGCACAGCACCCTCTCCCACCTTGACCGTCAGAAGGGGGGCTATGTGAGACTGTTGTTCATTGACTACAGCTCAGCGTTCAACACCATAGTCCCCACCAGACTGGTGGACAAGCTGATCGAGCTGGGTCTGAGCTCCGCCCTGAGCGCCTGGGTACTGGACTTTCTGAGTGAAAGACCCCAGGCAGTCAGGGTGGGGGGTCAGACCTCCAACACCATCACCCTGAGCATCGGGTCCCCCCAGGGCTGTGTTCTAAGCCCCCTGCTGTACTCACTCTACACACACGACTGTGTGGCCAAGTTCAGCTCCAACTCCATAGTGAAGTTCGCAGACGACACGGTGGTGGTGGGGCTGATCTCGGACAACGACGAGAAGGCCTACCGGGAGGAGGTTGAGGTACTGGAACGCTGGTGCCAGGACAACAGCCTGCTCCTGAACATTGGTAAAACCAAGGAGCTGATCGTGGATTATAGGAGAGGACAGCAGGAGACACACACACCACTGATGATTAACGGGGCTACCGTGGACAGGGTGAGCAGCTTTAAGTACCTGGGGGTCCACATCTCAGAGGATCTGACATGGTCAACACACATAGACACAGTAGTAAAGAAGGCGAAACAGCGCCTCTACCACCTGAGACAGTTAAGGAAGTTCAGAGTATCGGGGAAGATACTCCAGTCCTTCTACTCAGGAGCTGAAGAGAGCATCTTGACCGGAAACATCACTGCCTGGTATGGAAACAGCATGGCACAAGACAAGAAGGCCCTACAGAGAGTGGTGTGCTCAGCCGAGCGTACCACGTGTATTGCACTACCTCCCCTGCAGGTTCTATACAACAAGAGGTGCAAATCCAGAGCCTGTAGGATAATGAAAGACCCTCACCACCCCAATAACAGCCTGTTCCAGCTGCTGAGGTCAGGCAGACGCCTGCAAACCCCAGCTACTAGGACAGAGCGGCTTAGGCTCAGCTTCTTCCCCCAGGCCATCAGAGTCCTGAACAATGAACATTGAGTACCACTGTAACACTTTAGCATGAGCGGGCACACACTCAGGCCGCACGCACCATCACTTATTGCCAAAAGGAAAGGCCACTTTAAATTAGTATTAGCAACAGTAACAGTGTATTGCACTACTATTACTACTACTGTTAACTGTCAACTGTTACCCGTCATTGCACAAATTTATTGTTACCTGCTACCTGTTATTGCACAATTTTATTGCACACATTTTTTGTATTGGATTCTATTATATGTTATATGTTGTACCAATTGCACATCGTTGCGGGCAAGACCACCCGCATTTCATTGTATATCCGTATGCCGTGACAAATAAAACTCTTGACTTGACTTGACTTGGCTCTTCCCAGAGCTCATAGTTATCCGCTTTTCCATTGAATGTCGGCCATTTGTCTCTTCTCTTGTTTTCCATCCTCTTCGTTAGTGGTATGCTTAGCTTTTGCTTTTGTTGGCCTAGCGTCTAGCCACGCAGTGCTCTAATGAATATAACTCAGTTTCTTTTAATACTATAATATTAGTGTAGCCTAATCTTTATCTGCAACTGTGAAGAAAAAACCCATTGGTTTAAACAGAATGAATAGAACATTTTTAAAGAATACGTTTTTTTAATAATAAATTTGAATGTTGATTTAGAATTCGAATGCCAACGTAACGAACGAAGGTTCGAACGTTTGAACATTTGGGCTCAGCCCTAGTGGACACTCACCTTTCCACGGCTAAACGGTAGGCAAGGCATCTTGCTTGAGAAATGCAGGTTTCAATCTATGTTGTTTAAAGGGGCACGCTAACCATCTTCTCCAAAGTCAGACAAAAAGATCTCAATTTCCTCTGTGCTTTCAGTAGAAATCGATCCGGCTGCAAGCTAGCCTAGTTTAGCACAAATGCATGGAAGCATTATTTCCCATAACGTGCCCCTTTAAAATAAGTGTGCTCTATATTCTGACAGACATTATTGATATTGAGTAACATGGGTCTCCAAGTCCCTCCACTGAGTCCACTCTCCAGTAAACAGAAAATAAATGTTACGGTATCCAGTTCCCACTTTATCCAATCAGAAAGAGGTCTGACAAAAAACATTGAAACATAATGTGCTTGAAACAAGTGAAATAATTTGCCACTGCAGTAACCAAATTTGGCTAGGCAAGATTTCTTGAAATAAGAAATAATATATATCTAGGGTTCTCTCTCCTGCATCTCTCTTGATTACTTATAGAGTTATTTGTGATGTGCCCCAAACATTGAAGGAGGCTATGACATCACCAAAAGGGTAGGCAATTATAAGCAATTATTTTATCCAAAGCGCTTTTTTACCCATTCACTCACATTCACACACCGACAGCGAAGGCAACCATGCAAGGTGCCAACCTGCTCATCGGGAGCAGTTAGGGGTTAAGCTCAAGTATAGGGCGGCTACGTGACGTAGTGGGCAAGGCGCTCGCTACGAATGCGGAGACGCTGGGCTCGCCTGTTCGAGCCCAGCGCTCCACATTGCTTTCAGTTTAGCTGGTCGTTCATACTAATACACATTGGCCGTATTAGGGGGTGGGAAACTGATGGGTGGGGATCGGGCGTTGTGGACAGCGACTCCTACAGGTCGGTTGGTGCGCCTGTGCAGTAGAATCAGGAAGTGTCGGGGGCAGCGTGCGCCTCCCACGCATTACTCCTCGCCACTGAGAGATCGAGCTGCGCAGGTGAAAAGATGCGACTGCTGTTACCTCAAGTACCGGAGGGGACTTGTGCTATGTATGACTTAGTCCACATTGCAGCCGGCTTGTGGGAGGCAAGAAACAGCGTTCGTGACAGGGGAGGGTTGAATTGGATGATACGAAATTGGGATGGGAGAAAATATAGAAAAATGGGGGAAAAAGTGGACCAAAAAAAAAGGGGGTTAAGCTCAAGTGTCTTGCTCGAGGACACTTCGACACGCTGCCTGGGAGGAATCTAACCGGATTACCAGACGACTGCTCTACCTCCTGAACCACTGTTGCCTCACTGTTGTAGCCTTAAGTACAGAATAGAATTTGACTGAAGACAACTTGCATCTTGTCCTCTGGGTCCTTGATGTTAACAGACGTCTCTAGTTTGTCTCCTGTCCTGCAGACGTCTCTCTTATACAATTATGACCTGTACTATATAAGACTTCAGGCTATGGAATCGCAATGTTTTCCAGCTCATACCTCTATGCTGGAATAATGGAATACGGAATCTTGCAACCACTAAAGAAAAATGTGAGTACACAAGTTCAACTCAAGTTCAAACCTCTGTTACTCCATTTCATTAGCACTAAAAGTGATTTTCCTTTTTTGCATTAGTAACTTCAGAATGTTATCTTTCAAAAGAGAACAGGCATGTGCTACAAGTATAAAGTATAAAGATAAGCTTTGTAAAAAAAGTATGCAGTCCTCAAGTTCAAGTAAAAAATTGCCACTTTTCTGCCTGCCTGTTTAACTTAGTTAAAGCATAAGTTTGTCAGTGTCTAATATTAAATATCATAGAGACAGTCAAATGAGTTTTGAGTAGAGAGGGATTGTTTGTCCATTATCATTATCCCTGGGCACTGTATCACTGTTTAGTGTTTCATGTTATACCCCCCCCCCCTCACTCCCATATTTCCTGCTGCTTTACACGGTTAGCCATCTAATAAAAACAGAAATATGGCAAACATACATGTAATAAATTAACAAGCTGCTTCACCTTGCAGGGTGTGTGAGGGTTTCCAGGGCCGCTCCTTGTAGTAGCATCGTCCCGTGGCCCCGTCCAGGTACTGGTCCAACATCTCGATGGTCCGGAGGGGCCGCTGGCCCTGGCTCGGGACGGGGGGCTGGAACAAATGTGTAAATGCATGTAATGTAAGATCGACTAGAGCCTTCTGATTATATACTCTACCCTTCAGCGTTGTGTTCTTATGGCTCTAAGTCATATTACCAAAAACTGTGTTGCACGACGAAATTAATCAATGAGAGTGTTTCTATTTCTTAGATCTGGTTTATTCAGAGTCCAAAAAGTATACAAAAATTTTCTGTTTCAATAAATGAAGTTGTCTGAACACAAGTTAGGAGGTACTATGCCACGACCACTTGTGTCCAGTCTAATAAAAGTAGTTAAAAGTAACAATCTTCAATGTAGCTTTGGTTGTTGAGTCTCGTTGCCAGGGAGACAAAGGAATTCTATTCTCGTTCTCAGTGTCTCAAACAGGTCCTCCTCCGTTCGGCTGTGCATAAACGATTTCCAAGAGCTCTCTTCGTCTCCTCCTGTGCAGACTGTTTTAACGGCTAAATCCCGCCCCTGAGCGAACGTCGAACTGGTTCGTCAGGGGGCGGATCTCTAAGTCCTGATTGGCTAAAGCTCACAACGGCCATTTTGGATTGGGGTCTGCCATTTTGAATCTTTAAAGAGGCAGGTCACTCCTTATTTTTGGGAAATAGTTACCGTTCTGGAGTTTAGTGTTTAAATATACAGTATTCGATTTTACTATCTTAATAATTAGAGATTAGTTATTACTTGGCTTAGACAGTTCATTCAAGTCTTTTCCTGAATTCTGTGGCTTTCTAAATACCTAATTTAGACCTATTGTTGGTTTTAAGACAAACTGTCACATTATATATATTCTATAATATTATCTTTGAAGTTAGTTTAGTCTTCTAAGTTAGTTACACATGTTTTGCCACATTAATCTTCTATTTTAAACTATATTGCTTTCTTAATTAAACTTAACAATGGTTAATAAGTGTCTGGTTTAGTCTCAAATTAATCAATACACTATTTTATAACTATTGAGGCTATTTTCCATACTGAATTACTATTAGTTTTGATTGCTGTTTTTCACAACTTTAGACCAATTGTTCCTGTGTTTAAATGTAAACAGGGCTATTTAAGAGCCTTCCTGTCTCCTACCAGGTGAGACCAGATGGCTAGAGCCCCCAAATAGCTGAGGGGGGGTTCTTTTCAACAGCTCTATCTTTTACAACGGACTGTTGATTAACATATCTTACCCCCTATTGTTCTACTCAGCTCGGTCAACAAACCCCTCTATTGAAATGCTAACTTTAGCCATCTAGTGGCCCAGTTTTTATTGTTTTACTGGTCCCAAGGGTGGGGGAGAGGAGAACTTTAAGACTGTATGCTAATATTAAGCACTCAGGCCTGTCGTAACCCGTCCCTTTTGACAGGGTAGACCCTTCAGTATGTCTTCCAAATTTTGCCTGACCTTTTTTTGGTCCCAATATAGTATTGGTTTTGCTTACTTTATAGAATCTAATTGGTGTCTTATCTTTAGCTTTGCCAATTATAATTACTTCTAGAATAAATGTATCTTAATAATCTCTTTGGGGGAAAAGCAGAACACTTATATATAAATAACAGAGTGAATCTATTGAATACGGTACGTCAGACTTGGTACGTCAGACTAAAGGACAGTCAGTCTGACGTACTGGTGAGCAACACCGGCGCCCCCCAAGGAACTGTGCTGTCACCCTTCCTCTTCACCCTCTACACCTCAGACTTCTGCCGCAACTCAAGCGGGTGCCACCTGCAGAAGTTCTCAGACCACTCCTCCATCGTAAGCTACATCACCGACGATGATGAGGAGGAGTACAGAGCCCTGGTGGAGAGCTTCGTGGGGTGGAGCGACAGCAACCACCTCCAACTCAACACCAGTAAGACCAAGGAGCTGGTGGTGGACTTCCGGAGGGGCAAGAAGAGGTCCCCCCCGATTCCCATCTCCATCCGAGGGGTGGATGTGGAGATGGTGGACTCATACAAGTTCCTTGGGGTACACCTGAACAATAAACTGGACTGTTCGGACAACACAGAGGCCCTCTACAGGAAGGGACAGAGCAGGCTGTTCTTCCTGAGGAGACTCAGGTCCTTCAATGTGTGCAACAAACTGCTGCAGTCTTTTTACCAGTCTGTTGTGGCCAGCATCCTCTTCTATGCTGTGGCATGCTGGGGAGGCTACATCAACTCAAGGGACACCACCAAGCTCAACAAGCTGGTGAGGAAGGCTAGCTCCGTGGTGGGAGTCGAGCTACCTAGACTTGAGGTGATGGTAGAGAGGGGGATGATAAGGAAGCTGGCTGCCATCATGGAGAACCCCTACCACCCCCTCTACGACGAGCTAGTCAAGATGAGAAGCTCGTTCAGCCACAGACTCATTCCCCCCCGACACTCAACTAACCGCCTCGGACAGTCCTTCATACCAGCGGCCATCAGGCTCCACAACAGTTGGCAGCGACTAGCAGCCTCCAGGCTCCACAACAGGGGGCAGCGACAGCGACTGCTACCAGACATTGACCTGGGACTTATAGGAACCCAAGGAGGACAACCTACACTACCTTAGGCTTACTGCACCCTATGTGGATACTGTGATACTGTGAATAATGTATATTGCAGTGGATACCGTGATACTGTGAATAATGTATACTCAGTAGATAGTAAATCATAACACTACCTCATGCATACTGCACCTTAGGTGACACTGTGAATAATGTGAATATTCCTCAGCTAGTCAGATAGTAAATTATATTGACCATATTGATCAAATTGTTTACACTGCCTGTGTTGCTTTTTACTACCTGTATACTGTGTTGTTTTACTACCTGTACCCCCCCCCTCCCCCCCATGCTGCTATGATGCCTGAATTTCCCCAAGGGGATCAATAAAGGAATATCTTATCTTATCTTAATAACAGCAGAATTGGGCCAGAAATGTATAGAAATATATCAGAGTATTTACTGAATTTAACTGTTATCTCCTATTACCAAACTTACAAACAGCTTTTGGGGCCAATCGCTAGAGATGTCTGGGAGTTAAAACATGGTTCTGAGTCAGAATATACCACAAATGTCAAAGGTTTTGTCAGAATAAGATCAAGTGGGGGTGTTAAACTGTCGTGAACGATGCATCGCTTGAATGCTCTTATGCTGACGTCATATCGGCCAGCTGGTGCTAATAAAGGATCATTGCTGGCTCACTCGTGGGATTCAGTCAGTGTCATGTGAACTACAATGCAAGTGTGTGGCGGCTTTTATTCCTCCGTAGTATTAGTCGAAGGCTATTTTCGAAGACATACGTCACGAGACCGCCGCCATCTTGGTATTGGGGAAACAAATGGATTTCTACTGATCAAATGTATGCGTTGAGCTCCGTTTTTATTACATATTTTATCACATTCTTGTTCATTTCATAACCTTTTCATATCATTTGTTTTGAAAATATTGAGGCCAACATGGCATTTCACTATTTCGAAAGCCTTTCTGGTGATTCTAAGTGCATGTTTCCCCCCAAGCCATAGACATGCACTTAGACAGAAAGTTAAAAAGACAGGAAGTTGACTTCGAGAATACAGTAACGTCAGGCTAACAGCAACAGGCTAACAGGATAGCTAACATACAGTAATGCCAGGCTAACAGGATAGCTAACATACAGTAACATCAGGCTAACAGCACCAGGCTAACAGGATAGCTAACATACAGTAACGTCAAACTAACAGCATCAGACTAACAGGATAGCTAACGTCAAACTAACAGCATCAGACTAACCTTTTCATATAATTTGTTTTGAAAATATTGAGGCCAACATGGCATTTCACTATTTCGAAAGCCTTTCTGGTCATTCTAAGGCGAAAAAAAAGGCATGTAGACTACTTGAAGAGAATGGACTTACGTTATATGGTGAAGTAGCTAGCAGCTAACATTTCTCTGTTTACAGCCTCACAGCCAATAAAACTTAATTTACGATATAAATATTTGTTCCTTATTATCACCTGAAATGGGTAGAGCAGACATACGTATGATTTGTTCAAATAATATGTCATCATACTATGACATCACAAATGTTCTAGAATGTTCTATTATGACATCATACTGTGACATCACAAATGTTCTAGAATGATCTATTATGACATCATACTGTGACATCACAAATGTTCTAGAATGAACTATTATGACATCATACTGTGACATCACAAATGTTCTAGAATGTTCTATTATGACATCATACTGTGATATTACAAATGTTCTAGAATGTTCAAATATGTCATCATACTATGACATCACAAATGTTCTAGAATGTTTGATTATGCCATTACTGTGACATCACAACGGAACATGTTTGAGTTTCATTTGAATAATATAAATAATACTGTTTGGTAAGGCTGTCCCCGAAGCCTGTTTTTGGGATTCAAACTTCGTCAGGGTTTTTCGAACGGACGTTCGAACCTTCATTTTTATGATACTTTTTTTTCTTTTTTTTTAATCCTCAAACTAAATCCTCAATTTGAATAAAGTGATTCATCTGATTAAACGGACGTTCGAACCTTAGTTTTTAATTAAAAAAAAAAGAAAAAAAAAAAAGTATAATTTCTTTAATATCCTCAAATAAAGTGATTTGTCTGATTAAATTAGTCTTTTTTCATTCAGTATTCAATATTGTCTGATTCAATATTAACATTCAGTATTCAATAGTGTCTGATTCAATATTAACATTCAGTATTCAAGTAGAACAGCTAGCTAGCCGTTGTGGACACTCACCTTAGGCATCTTGTTTGAGCAATGCAGGCTTCAGTCTGTGTCAGTCCTGATTCTTCTTCAGAATGAGATCTTCTGAGAGAATTCTTCTTCTTCTTCTTATTTGAATTTCCGGCAGTGTAGACGCATCGTGGCGTATTACTGCCCTCCACAATTCTTGCTTCGCCCACACTTGAGAAAGTTTACACTCCTCTTCTTCAAAACACATTTCTATCGTCTCTGTCTCCTTCTTCTCTGCTCCTCTTGTCATACAATCACAATACAAACATCATCTCCTCTCTTGGAGGGCCCCCCCAAGAGGGGGAACCCTCCATCTCTTCTTCTTCTTCTTATTTGAATTTCCGGCAGTGTAGACGCATCGTGGCGTATTACTGCCCTCCGCAATTCTTGCTTCGCCCACACTTGAGAAAGTTTACACTCCTCTTCTTCTTCTTCTTCTCATCTTCAAAACACATTACTATCGTGTCTGTCTCCTTCTTCTCTGCTCCTCTTGTCTGTCTCCTTCTTCTCTGCTCCTCTTGTCATACAATCACAATACAAACACCATCTCCTCTCTTGGAGGGCCCCCCCAAGAGGGGGAACCCTACATCTCATCCACACTGCTAGCTCTTCTAGACGAATTGTCTGAGAGAATTCTTCTTCTTCTTATTTGAATTTCCGGCTGTGTAGACGCATCGTGGCGTATTACTGCCCTCCACAATTCTTGCTTCGCCCACACTTGAGAAAGTTTACACTCCTCTTCTTCTTCTCATCTTCAAAACACATTTCTATCGTCTCTGTCTCCTTCTTCTCTGCTCCTCTTGTCATACAATCACAATACAAACATCATCTCCTCTCTTGGAGGGCCCCCCCAAGAGGGGGAACCCTATCCTGTCTCAAGATGCGCAATGAGATCGTCTGAGAGAATTGTTAGAATTGTTCTATATATATAGAACAGAAATGTTCTAGAATGTACTATTATGACATCATAATCAGTAGGGATATCCTCTTTCATTGGTCTATGTTGACCACGCCCCCATGGTTCGGCTCCTCCCCTTCAGGGGATTCATCTTGATCCTTAGGCCGTGCCCCCTTTTTGTATCTTTTTAACCACTTGTTGTAGAGTTGACTGAACCACAAGGTATGTGTCTATGACTGTTAACACTTTAATCGCCGAAGACGCTGTTCAGCGTCTTTCCCCGCCATGCTTATTCTGCTGAAGACGCTGGACAGCGTCTTTGATCTGTTTACATCTTTTTTCCATTTTCCCAGTCTGAACTTCACCGCGGTGCTTTTGGACTTGAGTTTGAACCGGAAACTGCATTTCCTCTCAAATTACACTAGGTGGCAGTGTCCCCCTATTTTCTAACACTGTATCCCAATATAATGATATTGCAGCCTACAATGAAGCTGACATTTGATTGGCCAGCATACCTGACCGCAGGTATAAAAGTTTACGCTGTCCCAGAATCGACAAGGTTTTGTTGGGAAGAGAGATAGAGAGAGATAGATAGAGAGATAGAGAGAGAGATTGAGAGAGATATTTGCATTGAGATCAGCCTATAGTCTATATTTATAGTTTTATACAGTATTAGTGATAGTATCAGAATAATTGTAAGGTTTCAGCTGTGCTTTAGAAGTACTTAGTCGTGCTAACTAGTAGTACTATTGTGAGGGATTAGTGTGTAGTCTAGTTAGTATATTTTAGTAGTAGTAATAGTAGTTTGATCAGTTAGTTATTCCATTTAGATTATTAGTTCAGTATGAGGAGACGTAGTGTAGGTAAGCGTGGGGACAGGCCGACGGCGGATCGGTTTGTTCAAACCAAGCTGGCATTTGGACCCGTTGTAGCAACAACGACCGGTCCGTTGGTAGCTCCGACCGGGGAGCGCCGTGAGACCGTCGCTGGGCCCAGCGCCGTGTCTCGCCCCGGTACCGGGAGCGTATCTCCCCGTCGCAGTTCGAGGAAGAGGAAGGTGGCTGTTGAGTCTTCTTCAGACTCATCGGACAGTGATTCAACTGTTCATGAATCGGACGGCAGCGCCCATTGGAAACCACCAGGTAAGGTCGTGTAGATGTGATTGTGTGTGTGAAACGTGTATATTTGATGATGCTTTACCTAACGCTAATTGATTCATTGTATACTGTGAATATGTAACGCTAGTTCGCCAACCAACGCCGGTATGTATTTATTATAGATCGGGAGTCATCTGACGACAACCTTGATCTTGATCGGAGATACCATGGTAAGTGCAGCACATTTTGATCCATGTTATTTATTTCGGTGTATATTCGACGACCAACGTTGTCCATTTATTTATTTAAAGAATCTGATTCATCTCACGACGAGGGCCATGGACATGGTGGTGGTGGTGGTCGAGGGGATCAGGGTAAGTCATTTTGACGAATGCAATGTCAATATTGTGTATTTACATGCAGGTTCAAATCGATGAAGTATAATATTGTGTCAAACAGCTACATTATTTGGAGATTATAGGCCTTGATTTATATTTATTCACCACCACATGTATGGGGGGAAGGAGTGACCATGGCTTTGATGTACAATGGCTTTGATGTACAGGTGTGTGTGTGTGTTGTGTGTGTGTCATTTAAGCCTTGATTCACAATGTGATCTGCATCTAACTAATGTCAAGTTCTTTTATTTGGAGATTATATTGTCATATAGGCCTTGATTTATTTTATTCACCACAACATGTGCCCCATTTCATATGGTGGGAAGGAGTGACCATGGCTTTGATGTACCATGGCTTTGATGTACAATGGCTTGTACGTGTGTGTGTGTGTGTGTGTGTGTGTGTGTGTGTGTGTGTGTGTGTGTGTGTGTGTGTGTGTGTGTGTGTGTGTGTGTGGGGTGTGGTGTGTGGTGTGTGGTGTGTGGTGTGTGGTGTCATATAGGCCTTGATTCACATGTGATCTGCATCTAACTAATGTCAAGTTCTTTTATTTGGAGATTATATTGTCATATAGGCCTTGATTTATTTTATTCACCACCACATGTGCTCCATTTCATATGGGGGAGGAGTGACCATGGCTTTGATGTACAATGGCTTGTACAGGTGTGTGTGTGTGTGTGTTGTGTGTGTCATATAGGCCTTGATTCACATGTGATCTGCATCTAACTAATGTCAAGTTCTTTTATTTGGAGATTATATTGTCATATAGGCCTTGATTTATTTTATTCACCACCACATGTGCTCCATTTCATATGGGGGAGGAGTGACCATGGCTTTGATGTACAATGGCTTGTGTGTGTGTTGTGTGTGTGTCATATAGGCCTTGATTCACAATGTGATCTGCATCTAACTAATGTCAAGTTCTTTTATTTGGAGATTATATTGTCATATAGGCCTTGATTTATTTTATTCACCACCACATGTGCTCCCCATTTCATCTAACTAATATGGGGGGAGGAGTGACCATCACTTTGAGTACAATGGCCGCTGATTTATTTTATGTACATTACAGGATCCGACACAGATTCAGCATCCGTCGGTGGAACACCCACATACTTGGGTATGTACTAACTAATGCATTCATGTATGTAAATGTATTACTATTGTGTTTTATGAGACTTACTTACTGAATGAATTCAATCCAATTCAGATTCTGGCGCAGATAGTGACGCAGAGACTGGCAATGACCCACACAACATAGCATCACAGTCTACTCCTGCAGGTGATTGTACATAAAATATAACACATAATGCTATATATATATATATATATATATATATATTAGTGCTGTCAGGCGATTAAAAAAATTAATCTAATTAATTACAGGATTTGTAATTAATTAATCTAATTAATCGCATTTTAATCGCATAACCATTTTATGCCTGATATTCTATATTATATAATCATATTTCAAATTGCATGTGTCCGGATGGCAGAATTCAGTACTGTATCTACAAAACCTTCTGTTTAATCATCTTCCATCTATTAATTTGCTTAAGATTTTTAAGGTCTGGTCAATTTGAGCATGGTGTTATTCACAGTCAAAGATACAAAAAAATGTATTGATATTCTCATTTGGTTCATTACAATTTACTCAAAATAAAATTTTCATTCATCAATCAATCACCGCGCAGATTGATTGATTGAATGAAAATGTTATTAACAGATTGCAGAATGGGTACAATACAGTACGGCACACAATTGTTAAGGGGATGCAGACCAGGGTGCAACTTGCACCGTGCAATCCATTCTTTGTGGATCTAGCCCACAGTATTTCTGACACTGGGAATACATTCCCTGAGATTCATAGATGTCCCTAGAATCAGATACCAAGAACATGCAAATGGACCATATTAAAAAATAAAAAGTCTGTAAATGTGTATTCTACATTCTTATGGAATGAATGAGATACAAAAAAAATATTATATAAAAAAAAAAAAAAAAAAAAAAACTTTTTTTTTGTAATAATTTTGAGTTAATTTTCATAACGCGATAATTTGCTGTGTAATTAATTAATCTAATTAACGCGATAAACTGACAGCTCTAATATATACATACATACATACATGCCCTAGTGTAATGTATTACATCATGTGATTCTAGAACTGGATGATAGTCGGGACATGCCGGAACCCGTTGCAGGGCGGAAACGCACATCTAAGCGCGGTAAGTTGGCCTCACTCTGCACGCCACTTCCAGCTCTGACCTCTGACCCCCACACCACGTCCAGCTCTGACATCTGAACCCCACACACACTCACTCATTCACTCACACACAGTTTGTAACTACGTTGACAGGTCGTGGCGTGCGACGCGGAGGAGCGAAGAGCAGGTCTGCGATCCGTCAGGACCAGGAGAATGTCTGGTCTCGTGAGGGCTCGGTGCCTCGGAGGATCCCCTTCACGTCCCAACCGGGGCTGCTCCAGGATGCCACGGCACTGCATTCGCACCGGCCTGCAAAATGGCTAGATCTGTTCCTGACGGATGACTTTCTCAACGCCATTGTTGCCCAGACCAACCTCTACGCTGATCAGTTCATTGCCTGGCTGGATCCCACGCTAACCAGTAGCAGGGCACTGGGTTGGAAGGCCCTCACATTGAAGGAGCTGAAGAAGTTCCTTGGACTCATTTTCCTGAGCAGTGTCCTTTGGAAGCCTCGCATGGACATGATGTGGACCACTGATGAGATGATGTTCACACCGTACTACTCAGCCACCATGTCACGCAACCGGTATGAGTTGATCTGGCGATTCCTCCACTTTGCCGACAACACATCCCTAGATGTTAGAGATAAACTATGTAAGGTACGCCCTGTAGTCGACCATGTCAACATGAGGTGCAAGGAACTGTACCAGCCCGAACGTGAGCTCGCCATTGACGAGGGGATGATGGCATGGCGAGGCCGCCTGGCTTTCCGTGTCTACAACCCCAACAAGCCAACCCGGTATGGCATCAAGTCATACTTCCTGTGCGAATCACGCACAGGATATTGCTTCGCGTTCAAGCCATATTGCCGGGATAGCGCGAACCTGGGGGACACGGTCGTCGGTCTGCTTGGACGTTTGGCCGGAGCAGGGCATACCTTATACATGGATAATTTCTATAACTCGGTGAGCATGTGCGCCAGGCTCCGACAGTTGAGGACCGACGTCTGTGGTACCCTCAGGAAGCACCGGGGGGAGCCAGCCATCATAAAGAACCTGACCAATGCTGACATCAGTGTGGGGGAGCGCATTGCAGTCAACAACAAGCAGGTAATGATCGTGGCATGGCGCGATAAACGGATCGTGAAGACTATCACCAGCTTCCATGAGGACACCATGGAAATGGCGAAAGTGTGGCAGAAGCGGAAGAAGGGCAAAGCGGTGAGGGTGGAGATGCTCAAGCCGTCAACCATCATGTGTTACAACCGCTATATGAAAGGAGTCGACCAGCTGGATAAAAATTTGGCATACTATCCGGCTACACGTAAGACTGGAAAGTGGACCAAAAAGTTTGTGCTGTATCTGATCCAAATATGTATGTTCAACTCGTTTGTCTTGTACAAAACCAGGCACCCACAAGGGTATTATTACAACCTCTTCCGGTACACCAGGGCTGTGGCGCGGACCTACACAGGGGCTCAGGAGTTGAAGATTCCTGGGGTGGCAGAGGAGGAGGAGGAGGGTGGGGGTGAGGAGGAGGCAGGGGCTGAGCAGGTGGGGCGTGACAGGCAGCGCGACCCTAGGGCCCCACCGGGGGACCCGCAGAGCAGATTAGTGGGTGGCTTTGGGAAGCATGTAATGGTTGCATACAAAGCCACCCCCAAGCGAAAGCTACCATGTAGGAGATGTCGGGTCTGCCTTAGGCGTGGCCTCAGGGGTGAAACCAGATATTTTTGCACATCGTGCAAAGTCCCCCTGCATCGTGACAAATGCTTCACTCTGTATCACACAAAGAAGGATTTTTTGAAATAGTTTCTTTATTAGTTGTCATACAGAAGTACAGACTACTTCTAAATAATCCGGCACACAGAAGTACAGAGTACTTCTAAATCATAGGTGTCAAACTCACGGCCCGCGGGCCAAATCCGGCCCGCCACGTCATTTGATGTGGCCCCCCAAGAGCTCAGGTAAAATATATATTTTTTTTTACATTAATATTGGGTTAAAAAATAGCAGTGTTAAAATAATTGTGGGTTAATGCGTTAATAAAGCTTTAACTTTGACAGCCTTAGTTATTACACATTCTTACACATACATGTATGTTGAACATCTGAGGTAACAAAGGAAAAAAGCCAAAAGCACTTACTCCTCAGACATTCTTTGACAATTTTACAGCCCAAAATACAAAAAAGATCCAGGCGGAATAGGTAACAAAGGGTTGAAGAAATATTGTCTGAACTGTCAGATGCAAACTGGCTGTGTGACATAACCGAGCATCTCGCTCAATTGAATAAGAAGCTGTCGGGACGCAAACAAGTCCCACCCAAAACTTGACCAATATAGTTGTGAACTGAGACAACCCTTATTTTGTTATTTTTGAGTACAGTTACAGTTGTGTGTTCATGCAGACACATAATAGCAATTTCATTACGAATTGAAAATGGGGGACCCTGATGTAAACAAGTCGAAAGTCTTTCTCTGGTCTGCATCCCCTTAACAATTGTGTGTATTGAGCTGTACTGTACTGTACCCATTCTGCAATCTGTTAATTAAAGTTAATTAAACTATCTTCCATTAGTTGGATGTATGGCCTCTGCAAGGTTGTGTGCAGCCATTTGTTTTTGTAACATCTGCTACATCTGTCCCACGTGTTCTTTGCAGCTCACAGTTGTTAGTTCTGCCCCTCTTGACTGTGACAAAAAGGTTTTGAACAAACTTAATGTCATAGCTTGTATTTGATGATATTCTTCTTTGTTATTTACTTGAATGGTTTGATCATTGATTGGTGGAGTAATATGGGGTTCTGATAAACTAAAATTATTTGTTAAAATAACATAAGCTAACATATATTTTTACATTTATGCAAATTAATATGTATAACTTGAATAAGTAATAAATACAGAAACACCATGTTTAACAATATGTAAATGTGTAGCTACATTTATTTTACATTACATTAACATTTATACGGTCTTTGGCCCTTTGAGGGCAACCATAATGCTGATGTGGCCCTCTGTGAAAATGAGTTTGACACCCCTGTTCTAAATAATCCATCATTGTGTGATACAGACAGAACCATGTGTACCACTCCGGTACATAGTATAGCTAGCTGAGAGTAGTATAGTATAGTATAGTATAGTATAGTATAGTATAGTATAGTATAGTATAGTATAGTATAGTATAGTATAGTATAATATAGTATAGTATAGTATAGTATAGTATAGTATAGTGTATGGGTAGTTGCACTGTTTTCTGTACAAGACAAATGTGTTGAACACATGTATTTGGGCCACGGTTGTCGATATTGCATAGGCATGTTTGGACTACTTGCAGATGAGACGTTATGTTAGCGATCTAGCTGTGTCGACTCCATTCATCATTTGCATTGTGTGTGTATATAGTTTATTTTTTTATTTATCTTTTTCCCCCCTCATTTTTACCGTTTGCACAGAACCAATGGTTGCTGACAGTCACCCAGTTTATAAAAGTATATACTGTAGGTAACATACCACACTTTTCTAATGCAGTCCATTGGCCTCTTATTTATATACTTTGGAAGCATGTATTGGATATTTTTTGGTCCACAGATCATCTGGCGCTTCATCCATTTATCAATGGACAATGCAGTCATCGATGCGAGAGACCAACTGTAAGATATGCCCTGTAGTTGATCATGTGACGTGCCTGTACTGTGAATGTTACCAGCAAACTTCTAAATGCACAGAAACGATGGTTGGTTATCATCCAGTGTTCACTTTTTATAAGGTATTGTCTTGGTAAATGACCATAATTTTATACTGTGAATGTTACCAGCAAACTTCTACATGCACAGAAACGATGGTTGGTTATCATCCAGTGTTCCCTTTTTATAAGGTATTGTCTTGGTAAATTACCATAATTTTATACTGTGAATGTTACCAGCAAACTTCTAAATGCACAGAAACGATGGTTGGTTATCATCCAGTGTTCACTTTTTATAAGGTATTGTCTTGGTAAATTACCATAATTGTATACTGTGAATGTTACCAGCAAACTTCTAAATGCACAGAAACGATGGTTGGTTATCATCCAGTGTTCACTTTTTATAAGGTATTGTCTTGGTAAATTACCATAATTTTATACTGTGAATGTTACCAGCATATGTGTCTAATGCACAGCAACAATGGTTGGTACTGATGACTGTCACCCAGTTGATTGAACATATTGTGAAATAAAAATGTCACTTCATCAAAGTTTCAAGTTTTCTGCATTGTAAAGTATTCTGTATTTTATAATGTTTTCTGGACCTACACCAGTAGTTATAACTTACTTGTTCGTTAGCGCCAGGCATGGTGGTTGATAAGGTAGTAGTATTTCCAGGTGAAACTAATTGATATATTATCAATACAAAATATTATTACTTTATGAATGTGTTTATCATGTATGGACGAATAAATTGGAAAACAGGTAGGTACAGAGCAACACAGTGTCTACAACACAGGAGCAGATTATGCACAGTACATGAATGAGAAACAGTCGAAATGTTTTTTTTTTGTTTATTGCATGCACATGATCTATAATACCTGATCGGTACAATATCTACTAACCTGATCAATACAATATATTCCCACCTGATCGATATAATAGTATTACTGCATTTCAAGTTTGTCAGTCAGACTGTCAGTCAGACTGTCAGTCAGTCAGTCGGACTGTCAGTCAGTCAGTCAGACTGTCAATCAATCAATCAAACCATCAAACAATCAATCAATCAAACAATCAATCAATCAATCAATCAAACAAACAAACAAACAAACAATCAATCAAACAATCAATCAAACAATCAATCAAACAAACAATCAATCAAACGATCAAACAATCAATCAATCAAACAAACAATCAATCAAACAATCAATCAATCAAACCATCAAACAATCAATCAAACAAACCATCAAACAATCAATCAATCAAACCATCAAACAATCAATCAAACAAAACATCAAACAATCAATCAAACAAAACATCAAACAATCAAACAATCAATCAAACAAACAATCAAACAATCAATCAATCAAACCATCAAACAATCAATCAAACAAACCATCAAACAATCAATCAATCAAACCATCAAACAATCAATCAAACAAACCATCAAACAATCAATCAATCAAACCATCAAACAATCAATCAAACAAACCATCAAACAATCAATCAAACCATCAAACAATCAATCAATCAAACAAACCATCAAACAATCAATCAATCAAACCATCAAACAATCAATCAAACAATAAAACAATCAATCAATCAAACCATCCATCCATCCCAGTCTAAATTGCTTTATAACACGTTCGGTAACTATTATCACTATAGAAATAGCTCCGCTAAGATCATGAGATATGCTAAAATCGCCCTGGAATCCTGGCCAGGCGCCGTCATTTCCGGATTTCTGGCCGGCAACCAAAGTGTTAATAATCAATTCTTAAAACTGTGAAAATGTATACGCTTTTCTTATTGTCTTGAAGTTTTAAGACTGTTGCGGTAATGAGAATTTTAAGACTTATTTTGGAAAATGTGTTCAAAAAGGTGTTAAATTGTAAATACATTTTTTCTAATTATTATTCACATATACTCCAGACCTGGCTTATAGTGTTGGAAGGAAATTTGTTAATGCAAGTTTGTTAAAAAAAAATATTTTTAAATTTTGAAATCAAGATTTCATGAGAATCACCCTAATAATACAATGCTAGAGACTGAAAAATGACATTTATAATGCATGTCACCTTTAAAATAAATGTAAAATAATATAACTTGGCTCACCTCTACAGTTGAACGGCATCTTGTTTGATAAAAGCAGGTGATCAGTCAGTTGTATCCAGTTCTGTTCGCAGTTCTGTATCTAAAGAAACTTGAGAAAGAAACTTGAGTTCTGTCCGCAGTTCTGTATCCAGTTCTGTTAAAGCCCAACTTGCAGGTTAAACCCTACTCTTCAATGATGGGTAGTTTACATCATTGGTATCTAATTTCATTATTTATTCTTTTTCATTTGACGCCGGAAATGCGACTCAGAAAGGGTTAAAAAGGTCCACGCACGAATAACATGCACACGCTAATCAAAAAAGCTTATCAGACGCTAGCACGGCCGTGACGTCACTCGGGGCAACATATGCCTTATGCCCGTCCGGGTCATAGTACTACTGGGCTGGCTATATGGCTATAATGGCTCCTGCTAACGTTAGCATTATGTCTACTGTCATGAACCATTTTAAATCGGGCCATGCAAAAAAGTTTGGGGAACGAGTAAAATGTGCAGGTCCTCTTCTCAGACCTGTGGGGCAAAGCACTGCACACACATCATGCCGGCTAGCAAGCTACACGTCCCGGCATGTTGATACGAATTTAGCCCCACTCGGTGCATCAGTCACGATAGCTATGAGCTAACTAACATTACAAGCTCAAACACCTTATAACTACTACTATTGTCGTGTCCATAAATTCCCTGGCAGAATACTTGTGAGGACAAAGGTATACAAAGAGGAGAGAACCATTTTAAATCGGGCATTGTTATGAGTTTCGAGAATTCTGGCTACCAAGCTAAGCTAAGCTACGTTAGCTAACTTAGCTAGCTACTAACGTTATATACACAATATGTACAACGACACAATGATTTACATTATTACAAATATGGTAACGTGGTTGTGGCTTTTACAAATAGTGGTTCGCTTTAGAGATGAATGGCTATGATCACGGAGCAATAGTGTTAGGTGAAACAGAGACTAGCTCCTCGGCTAGTAGTAACAAGAAGGCTCTCTGCTTCCTGCCGTCTGCCTGAGTCTCAGAGCCCCTGCTGCCCTGTACCCAGTGTGACGTCATCATTAATATGACACACGCACGCTATGAAACCATGGATTAAAATATGCATGTGCGTGGAGGTTGTGGTTTGGTCGACAAAATGTTTGATAAAAACGCTAAAACTGGGTCAATTTCGATAATTTTTTACCCCTCTTCATGAAAGTCACCGTAGCCCTAGTCACATTGTTTATTGAACAAAAATACAACCTGCAAGTTGGCATT
Source organism: Notolepis coatsorum (assembly GCF_963971535.1). Lineage (NCBI taxonomy): Eukaryota > Metazoa > Chordata > Actinopteri > Aulopiformes > Paralepididae > Notolepis > Notolepis coatsorum. Next base: position 98,338,200 of record NC_140176.1, read on the forward strand.
TAAGTTCTGAATGCCGATGAGATGACCTCGTTCCCACTTTTATATCAGCTGAGATGACCTTTCACAAAGCCACGCCCCTAAGTGCCCGTTGTCCAATCACATTCGATCACGTGAGGATGGCTGCACGCCGGACTGTGAGTGACGTGATGACGTCAGGTGGTAGGAACTAACCAGGAAGTGAGGTTGAGGCAGGAATGGAAGTAGGCAGCGGGGAATTTAAAAGTCTGATGAGTAGTTTGGTCATAGCAGGTGTAATCTTCAATCTAGATAGAAATGTCATCTTGGACTTAAATGGAAGCTTATAAATGTGGGACGTTTTTCATATCCATGTGAGGCAGCAACATGTATAATAAAATACTTTAAAATGATCACTTTTGATGACAATTTTGTCAGGCGGACAGAATTCTTTTGTGTCTTTTGGGGTATTCTGAGGGTGAGCGACATTCACCTGCATCAGTCAGTGGTTTAGTTTTGCTAGGGGGGGTACACTGTGATCGGCCCAAACAGCGTTGGGGGCGTGGCCAGGAATCAACCATCAAATTCCTGTCATACCCTTTTGATAAGGTGATAGAATTAAGATGTGATAGAATTAAGATCTTACATTGTGTTCTATGTCTGCTTTCTCCTCTCCTGCATTTGGTTTGACCCGTGGTGCAGGCTATGGCCCAGTCTGTTTTACACACACAGCTTGGTTTGACCTGCCGACCTTTTGGCTCCGGACCCCTCTCTCCCCACACACAGACACGTGCACCCACGCGCACATCTCCTCTTGCTGCTTGCGTCTGACGCCTGGCCGTCTCACATGCACGCACACACTCACGTACACATCGATATACAGTTTGTTTCACACACACTTACACACAAACATACACACAGATAAACACACATAGGATTTATGGCCACCAGTTGGTTGCTTAAGTATCACAAAGTGTCATGAATAGCACGAAGTAAAAGAGTGATGATCAAAACTGAGGACATGAACTCAGTCTAGTCTCGCACACACTCATTCAAACGCATACACAATCATATACACACAGATACACAACCGCCCAAATGCGGGGGACCCCAGGGACCAATTATCGTTCGGCCCCCACGCTTAATGAAAGACACGTACTGAAACGACCCCTCCCTCTACCTCTCTTCCCGCCTTAAGTTTCTTTGTCCTCAAGCTATGACGTGACAACTATCAATCATCAAGTCAGGAAAGAGGTGTGTCTAACTACCAATGTATAAAAGTTTGTCGTTGTCTGTTCTCGTGGCCATTCTGCAATTGTCTGCTCCCGGAGAGGAGTTTTCATGCAGGTGGTCCGGATTGTGATCTTATTGTCCTGTGCCTCAAGACTTCAGTAAACTGTATACTGCCATCTGACTCGTCTCATCTCTGCTCACCCGCCGACATTCAATTAAAAGAACCCAGGGTTCATTTACATTATAAGTGGAAGATCCAAGAGAGTATATCTTTACCCTTTTAATTGGAGGCCATCCGCTGGGATTGATGATCGGAAATTGATAAAAAGGTGAGCAGGAGACCGAGTAGATTATCTGCAAAATTGAATATTCCAAATGTATGATTTTTGTCTGGGGTGAGAACACAGGATGAGTAGATCATAATCTGTATTTTTTATTTTTGGTTTTGTCTTCTTATCCATTCTGCATTCGTCCCGGGACTGACTGACGAGTCGTAACGGTTGAATGCATTGGTCCAGGTCGAAACAAATGCCGGTGCTTTTTCTTCAAATGACAAAGGGTAAGCAGAAAGCCTTTAATAATTTTCTGCAAATTGGCAAATTCCAAATTTATAATTGTTTTGTCATTTTAATGAGGAAATGTACCTGTGTCTGATGAGATCTGTGATGATATGAATATTGTCTCTGGAACACATGTGGTGTGAGGCACTTGGCTGTGCAATCGATGTGGAAATTCATACATTTTTTGTTTTCTTTATCCAGTGGAATTTTATTGATTGAAATAGCATCTCTCCCCATGACCCCCGTCGTCACGGCCATGGTGCGTGGAAAGATAGCTATCGTGGTCATGAATTAAGATAGCACCGTTCCAAGGGACGTGGTACGAGGAAGCTATATGGTGTGGTTTATTGGGAAAATAGCACCGTTCCAAGGGGACGTGGTACGAGGAAGCTATATGGTGTGGATTATTGGTATAATAACGCCTTTCCAAAGTGGCCCCCGTCGTCACGGTCACTATTAGTTAGAAGGAAAGTGGTATGAGGAAGTTATTCATGGTTGCTGATATTTGGGTGTGAAATTAATAAGTGTATGAAATTCCATATGATATGTAAGCCATGTGTTTTGTTTGAGTCAGGTGGCAAATTGAATATTCATCGAGGAATACAAAACCAGTGCGTTATGTTGTTCCTAGTTTGGTTTGATGCTGGTTGTCAATATTCCTAGACTATATTAGCGCTTTCTACTATTTTTGTTTGGACTGATGCGATGAGAGAGGAAGCAAGTCTGCTCTCTCTCTCTCTGTCTCCCTTGCTCTCGAGGGGCCCCGACACGGAGACGTGCACTGGAAGCACAGTGGTACGGAGCTGTTCCCTCCATCGTGGTGCTGAAATATAGCGAGCCAGCACATTTTTCACACACATTTTTCACAGGACCTGTGTTCAGTGTGTCTTGTTTTGTACTGATTCTCGAGGTACAAGGACACGCTGAATGCTTTGGATGAATGCGTTGTAGTTAATTCTGTTTGGATTTGTGAACTCGTACAGTGTGTCTATCTGCTTGGTCTGGGTGAATCTCACTCTAGCTTTCTCTCTCTCTCTGTTTTTCACTAACTCTCTCTCTCCCCCACTCGCTCTCTCTCCCTCCCTCTCCCTCTCCCTTTCTCTCTCTCTCTTGCTCCTCTCTTCTCTCTCTCTCTCTCTCTCTCTCTCTCTCTCTCTCTCTCTCTCTCTCTCTCTCTCTCTCTCTCTCTCTCTCTCTCTCTCTCTCTCTCTCTCTCTCTCGTCTCTCTCTCTCTCTCTCCTTCTCTCTCTCCCTCTCTCGCTCCCTTTTTTCCTCTCTCTCTCGTTCTCTCTCTCTCTCTCTCTCGTTCCTTCTCTCTCTCTCACACTCTCTCTCTCTCCTTCTCTAAGACCCTCCCTGCCTCTTTCTAAACAGGGCTAGGATTGACCTTTGACCTGAGAAGTGAAACTCAATACTTAACTGGGTGCTTGTGGGCCACTTCTCGAACAAAATCGTCTTTCTCTCTCCCCCCTCTACCTCTCTGCCTCTCTCCCCCCTCTCTCGCTCTCTCTCTCCCTTTCTCTCCCACTCTACCTCTCTTTTTCAATCTCTCTCTCTCTCTCTCCCCACTCTCTCTCTGCTTCTCTTTTTCTACCCCTCTCTCTCTCCCCACTCTCTCTCTCTTTCTCTTTCTCTCTCTCACATTCTCTCTCACCACTCTCTCTCTCTCTCTCTCACACTCTCTCTCTCTTTCTCTTTCTGCCTCTCTCTCTCTCTGCACCCTAAACTAAGCTGTCACACAGGAGTACGGTGTTCTACACTTAACATTCACCTACCTGTGGCCCAGTCTGAACTATTTTTTTGGACTTGCTCTCTCCCTCTCTCTCTCTCCCTTTCTCTTTCTCTCTCTCTCTTTTTCTCTCTCTCTCTCTCCCTCTCTCTTTCTCTCTCTCTCAGACTCACTCACTCACTCTCTCACTAGCTCTCTCTCTCCCACTCAGACTCTCTCTTTCTCACTCTCTCTCTCTCTCCCTTTCACACTCTCTTTCTACTCACTCTCTCACTAGCTCTCTCTCTCCCACTCAGTCTCTCTCTTTCTTACTCTCTCTCTCTCCATTTCACACTCTCTTTCTACTAACTCTCTCACTAGCTCTCTCTCTCTCCCACTCAGACTCTCTCTCTCTTTCTCACTCTCTCTCTCTCCTTTTCACACTCTCTTTCTCTCTATCTCTCTCTCTCTTTCTTTTCCTCTCTCTCTCTCCCTCCTCGAACTCAGCACAAAGGTTAAGAAAAATGGCTGACCGGGTTATACAGAAGTGGAGGGCCTGTGGACCAGGTAGCGTAGGACAGGTATTGGTAGCCACACATTCACGTTGGCTGGGTAAGATTGCTGACAAAGGAAGACGCAAAGCCAGTACGAGATTTTTAAAGTGGGCTGGAAGGGTGCAGATGGTGGGGGTCTTGGGACATTGGACGGCAACGGCACCGGCGAAGGGTGAACCACTAGGGTAGCCACCGCTGTTTTGGGAGGGACAAAATCCTTCGAGTTCAAAGCTAAGTCTAAAGCTAAACAGGGACTAGCGGAGGCCGAGTCATTCCTAGCTGACTGCTCCTGTTTTCTGGGGGAGGTTAAGCTGACTATGGAAATCAAGGGGAGAACAAAGGCGGTTCCCCCATGCACTCCAACGGCTCCTGAGTTTAGCACAACCAATCCATTTGCTAATCAGCCACGACTATATGCGGATGCTCAGGTGACGCTAAACAATTTCCAGATGCCCCTGAAGAGGCGGGGTAATGAACCGCAGGGTTACCCCCCATTCCGAAACGACCTAGTGCCAGGGTCAGGAAATTGTTTCTCGTGTGGCGTGCCTGGTCATCGGTTCAGGGAATGTCCCTACCCATGCCCCGAACCAGGGTCAGGAGGCTGTTTTTTGTGTTCTGTGCCTGGTAATTGGTCTCGTGGATGCCCCAGAAAGAGATGGCACAGGTCAACAGGTAACCTGAGAGGTATGACGACTCAGCACAAAGGGGGCGATCCCCATTAATCTCTCTTGTTGTCTCTCTCTCTTAGGCCTAAGGGGGAGTGATCTTGGCTGAGAGGGAGGAGGGGGGGGGTAGACGATGGTGATCATTCATTGAACGAAGCCCTGATGGGGCTGAGGACCCTGTCTGCAGGTATGGCAGCAGATTCAGGCGACTTAGAAAATTTGGTGTTAACGGATAGTTGGCTGATAGGAACAGTGGAGGTTGGGGGGTTTGGCTAATTCAGAAGATATGGGGTGTGAGCAAGGTGATCCAATAGGGGAATCGTTCAACTGGGTTATGACTTTTGAATGATGAACTGTTTTGTTGAGGGAATATTTGGGGCTGTATGTGCGCTAGAAGACATGGATAGTTCTGAATTTAAAGAAGGATTCTAGTCCATCTTTGAATGTTAGGAGGTGGAGCAGGGGAGTGGGTGTAGACTGGAATTAGCTGAGATTGAGGGTAGAAAGGGGGGGAGCCACTAATTTGTTTGTTTGCCTATGCGATACTAAATGCATGTCTGTCTGTTGTATGAATGTGTGTGGAATAGTTATTGTGTTAATACCGGTATGAAAGGCAGTATTAACTAATACGTTGGGGGTGCATGTTTGTTTTGTTGTGTTTGAGTGATAGATGTTGTTTGTCATGGTTTATTGGTAAATGCATGGATATATATCAAATGCAGGTGTTAGTACATGTGTGTCCTGGAGTATGGGTGTGGATGTTATGTTTGGTTTTAATTTGGTTCCTATTTCCTTAAATTTTTTTGACTGAGTGGGTGGTGATAGAGGATTCAATTACTGCATGTTTCTATGGTTCTGGTAGGATTGTGAGGATGGGGACAGAATGTTGTTGCTTGTTTTTTTCCTTTTTTCCTGCTCTCCTCTGAGAGGCCGTGGACCACCCGGCTTGGATGCTGGAATATACCCCTGAGGCTGGCCTGGTCAGTAGGATACTGTATACTCATTAGAACACTGTATACTCATTAGACTATTGTATGCTCAATAGATTAGATCTGCATTTTATGCAGTGTAGACACACCGATATAGGACAATGTGTGTTTTGTTTGGTTTTGATTTGATTTTTTCCTCAAAGTATGTGTTTCTGATTTTGTCCTCTCTTTTTATTTTTTCATTTGTGAAATGGGTGATAATGGGCACGGAGAGTGACGCTGATGAGCCAGGACTGGAAGTCTGAAAGTTGAGTGGTTCTTTACGCATTTTGTGTATGTTTCAATCAATGGGTTTTCTCATAAAAAGTGTCTGGATGAATTGTAATCTGCTTGTGGTTGTTGAGTAAGCTGTGGTGTTCTGTTGTGATTTGTTTCTTCAACAGGTTGTCAGGGGTGGTGGTGACTGAACGGACACGGCAAGCTGAGCGCGTAGACGATGAGTATATGTACAGAGAACGTTCAGCTGTCGTCTATTTCATGGCCAGACTCCTGGGGGACGCTGGGCCAAACCAAGGCTAGGCCCTTCTCCTAAACGGTCCTCAAAAAGAGGACGAATTGGGGACCAGGAACTGGCGGTGATGACGACCTGATCTTGAGGTAGAAAGATGCCTTGGGGTGAGTTCAGATAACCACGGTTAGCTTGCATGAGCCTGGAAGATATGCCACGAGCTGAGGCTCGATGGTGCCTGAAAATGTAGGGCTGATTGGTGCCAAATTGAGGAGGAGGGGCCGACGACAGGATGATAGTAGTGTCCTCTGGGGGTTGAAGTGTTGGTGGGACTAAATTCTGTTGGTAATAGGGGATGGCTGAGCGACTGGCATATACTCATGGTTGGGTGATGGAGTGTCATTTGTAAGTGTCGTTCGGCGCTCTCTACCTGATGGCCTGCTGAAGACTGCTGAAGATTGGAGTTGAGACTGTTGGATTCACAGTCACAAGGGTGGGTGTGAGTGGAATCAACAACTGAATGAATTGAACTGAATTGAAATAATTAATTGAAATAAGAATATTAGAATAATAGAATAAATAAAATGAGAAAGTATAATCTGATTGAAATTATGCAAAATGTGATTGAACTGTTCTAAAGTATAATCTGATTGAAATTATGCAGAATGTGACTGAACTGTTCTAAAGTATAATCTGGTTGAAATTATGCAAAATGTGACTGAACTGTTTTAGAGTATAATCTGGTTGGAATAAATAGTGTGTAACTGAACTATCCTAAATTCTAGTTGGAATAAATAGTAAGCATCTTTTCCATATTTTAAAATCGAGAGTGTCAAGCATTTTTTCCATATTTTAAAAAATCCTGGTGAAATGAGGTTAATGTCAATTTGATGTCAATTTGAATTTTGTTTATTCCTCTATAAAGTTACGGCAATGAATTTTGTTTATTCCTCTATAAAGTTACGGCAATGAATTTTGTTTATTCCTCTATAAAGTTACGGCAATGAATTTTGATGACTGTTCGAGTTGGTACCCTCAAGTATGTTTCCTGGCTTATATTGTATAGTTGTTATTAGCATTTTACGGGGTTTTAGTCTGATGTGTTAGCCTGGAGGAGCAGAGCCCAGTAAATGCATTGTGGCAGACACAAGATTACAAACGGGCATAGTGGATAAATGGGAAATCGAATGAACGGGTCTTCGATGTCCTGGGTGGGACTATGTCAGGGGTAGGACCGGGTAACACGAAGGGCCAAGGTAAAGTCAATAAAGTGTATTAAAAGATGGACGATTGAAGTGGAAAAAAGAAGACGGTTCACTCCACTCTCTTCCCCTCTGGTCCTTCCATCACCTGGCGAGATGGAGGCAGTCGTCTCGAAGGACATCCTCCTTCTCCTCCCACGCCTCCCCCGTCTCCCTCTCCCCACTGACTGTGCAGGGATCAAGGACTGGATGACCTCTGGACCGTCTATCTGCCACATGTAGCAGACTGAGATCTCCAACATGCGAGGAGGTTTTGCTAGGACTCTGCTTCATTCTGCTGGACTCCCACACCTGCACTGTATTGAAGATAGTATTGGTGGTCATCCCGTACGTAGGAATATGTCCGGAAATGTACTGTATTTGTTCCTGACCTTCGATTTTGGTTGAGTTTTGGCCTTTTGACAGGTCCATACTTAGTGCATGTTTTGATGGTTGATGGTTGTGTCATATTGTTGAATATGACAAAGGGGGGCTGAAGGAATCAACCATCAAATTCCTGTCATACCCTTTTGATAAGGTGATAGAATTAAGATGTGATAGAATTAAGATCTTACATTGTGTTCTATGTCTGCTTTCTCCTCTCCTGCATTTGGTTTGACCCGTGGTGCAGGCTAGGGCCCAGTCTGTTTTACACACACAGCTTGGTTTGACCTGCCGACCTTTTGGCTCCGGACCCCTCTCTCCCCACACACACACACGTGCACCCACGCGCACATCTCCTCTTGCTGCTTGCGTCTGACGCCTGGCCGTCTCACATGCACGCACACACTCACATACACATCGATAGACAGTTTGTTTCACACACACTTACACACAAACATACACACAGATAAACACACATAGGATTTATGGCCACCAGTTGGTTGCTTAAGTATCACAAAGTGTCATGAATAGCACGAAGTAAAAGAGTGATGATCCAAACTGAGGACATGAACTCAGTCTAGTCTCGTACACACTCATTCAAACGCATACACAATCATATACACACAGATACACAACCGCCCAAATGCGGGGGACCCCAGGGACCAATTATCGTTCGGCCCCCACCCTTAATGAAAGACACATACTGAAACGACCCCTCCCTCTACCTCTCTTACCACCTTGTTTCTTTGTCCTCAAGCTATGACGTGACAATCAATCATCAAGTCAGGAAAGAGGTGTGTCTAACTACCAATGTATAAAAGTTTGTCGTTGTCTGTTCTCGTGGCCATTCTGCAATTGTCTGCTCCCGGAGAGGAGTTTTCATGCAGGTGGTCCGGATTGTGATCTTATTGTCCTGTGCCTCAAGACTTCAGTAAACTGTATACTGCCATCTGACTCGTCTCATCTCTGCTCACCCGCCGACATTCAATTAAAAGAACCCAGGGTTCATTTACATTATAAGTGGAAGATCCAAGAGAGTATATCTTTATCCTTTTAACCAGGTAGGACGGCCCTATTTCTGACAGAAAGTGAGGGAGGCTTATCCCTGGTGTCTAATAATAATAATACTACATGCATCCACACATAACAGAGCATTCAGTAATGGGTATATGAAAGACAATTACATTTACAACTTTCACAGCTGGGGACATTTAAATGCTTTGGAATGAATTGTAATTAAATGTTCAATGAAAAGCATGGATTATTATGATTTAAGTGAAGTATTGTTAGAAATAAATGTCACTCCTCACTTGAAGTCTCCCCTGCAGTCAGGAATATAAAAAAATAAACATTTCAGAGGGCACACTATAATTTTCAAAATACCTTTGGTTCGGTTCCAACAACATGACATTGTTGCACAAGAGGTTAGAGTTCAGTCTACACACCCTGATTTACACACAGTGTGCGAACCATACCATGGTCTTCGGGGGAGCGCTGCGCGGGCCTCACAGGGAGGACTTTACTGTGTAGCTTGCAATGCTGACATAGGCTATAGGTATGAGTAACGTTACAGAACCACACATAGTCCACACCACAAAGGTCTGCATGGATGCATGATGAAGACGCACATATTGAAATCATACCTGTCAACCCTCCCGTTTTTCCAGGGATTCTCCCGTATTTCAATCTTCTCTCCCGCCGTCCTCCCGTTAAAATATGTTCCCGTATTTTTCCATTTTTTTTTATTTATACAAAATGGCTGCAATTCCCCTCCGTGACAACAGGTGGCAGGAGTGTATATTAGAATGTTAGCTGAGGAAGTCAGACCGGAAGACGTTTGCTGAAAAAGCTGTCGGGAAAAGTGGGGTTGTTCCCGGAGAGCTCACTCTCGGCCGTGGTTTCTCAGTGTATAATGTATGGTGCTCTCCCTCAACATGCGAGTAGGGTGAGACAACACCATTCTTTAGTCCAAATGATACCCTACTTTATACTATATTGTCATTCGTTTAATGTAAAGTCAGTCTTACATTGGCACTGCTTTAACCTTGCATTTACCCATAATCCATTGCTGTATTAGACCCATGTGCCAGTATAACGTTTGTAAAGTAATGAAGCGCAAATGTAACGTTAATCACTACACAATGAAACAATATCTTTATCTATATCTTTATCTATATCAAGGACCACAATGGAAATACGTCTTGACTTTTTTGTGTAGCATCCTTATGGTTTGTAATGCGACCCCAATTGCACGACACAGACAGGTAATCAGAGTTAGCCAAAACAAGGGCATGATTTATTATATACAAAAAAGCGGCAATCAGCCTAATTAAGGGGGAAAAAACACCAAAATCCATGAACACAAAAAACGCGGCACTGTGCCTTTAAGGGGCGAACAGGCAGGAATCCTCTAAAACAGGCAAAAAGTATACAGGAATATTCTTCCTTCCGACCAGAAACACGGGCAAAAGTACACAGGACTCCTCTCGAACATGGGCATCCTCCCGACCAGAATGCTGCCGACGGGCAACGGAGCAACCAGGGGGTCCAAGGGGAATGTGGTGAGAACACGGGCATCCTCCCATGGAGTAATAGAGAGTGATGGCGAGCCTCACCCCAGGAACGGGTCCATGTAGAGCAGGGGTCTCAAACTCGCGGCCCCGCGGGCCATTTGCGGCCCGCGGGATGATATTTTGCGGCCCCCTACTTGACATCCAAGTGTAGTGTTAATGCGGCCCGCGCGCAACTGTTTGCCGAGTCGTTGCGCGAGAGTTGGACGATTATGGGGCTGCGGCACTGCAGATCCAATGATCCGCACGGACGTTAGACGGTGTTGCACTCGCTACACCCAGTCTGTAAGCTAATAGCAGTCGCAGAGGCTCTGGCTAGTAGTAACGTTATCATGTTTTGATTTTCGAAGCAAAATAAATATTCAACATTCTCTTTTGAGACTCCGCCTCAGACTCTTATCCTTTGGCACTTGGAACTTACTGTACTTTGCTTGCAGGTCTGCAGCCATTATTGCTGGATTATGAATAGCACCAACTTTAGCCAAGGTACCGTTAGCAAGCTAAGCTAGCTGACCTAGCTCGTCTCCCCGCATTGCCATTTGATAACGTTAGTCAGCTAACGCTAGTCAGTAGCTACTTGACTTAAATATGATTCACCGTGGGTGCATTATTGTTGATAGACGGACAGTGTCAGGTCCTGGAGAAAGGACAGGCCATCATCTGATTTGATGTAACGTTAAAGCGGATGTTGTTCCAACTAGCTAGCTTTTCAGCTGTTAATGCTACAGTATAATAACACCAGCAAGTGAAACACATCCCGTCCGAGCCAGTGGCGTCGCATGGGTAAAATAAAAGGGGAAGCCAAAAAAAATTATTAAAAAAAGAATTATTAAATATTTTTATTAATATTTTTTTTATTTATTTATTTTTAAGTCAAGCAGTCACCATGTACACTACAGTATGGCTCGGCGGCCAGTCAAACTTTATTTTTATTTATTTAACAGATTGCAGAATGGGTACAATACAGTACGGCTCAATACACACAATTGTATAAGGGGATGCAGACCAGAGAAAGACGTTTGTCTTGTTTACATCAGGGTCATTAATACTGCTGGAGCATTGGTTAATTTTTTATCCGATCTTTCCTTGCACGATTTTGCGCGCCGCGTGGGAGCAAATTCGAGACACATATTCGGTTGCAAAAAGGTGTCCCACGGTCTCCTCTATGGCCGTGAATATTTTCACGCGGATCGGCGCGCCCGTGGGACACTTTTCCGTTTCGGCGAGTTTATTCCATGCTTGCGGCTTTCCTTTTCTAAGCATTTTCGGGGCTATATGTGAATGAGTAAAAGTTGCGGGACGCCCAGTTGTTTCCACGATAGAAAGCTCGCGTGGATCCCATAATAGGCTCACTTAATACAGCGTTTTTTAAATCACGCAACATTTTCAGGGTCGCGAGCCGACCTTTTGCCCTCGTTTTCGATGATGGAAGTGATTTAGGAAAAGCTTCGGCACGCCGAGAGGTACCCGTGGATTTAATCTCGCGAGGATCGGGGCAATATTCGGCCCGTGGGAGCAGTCACGGGTTAATACAATGTTCAGAGTGCAGAGGGGAGGTGTGCAGAGGGGATTCCACACTCATGATTCTTCTCACAGCCCCGTTTTAAACTTTTAGGGTGTGGCAGTCAGCTCGAATCTGATTGGCTAGGATCGGTTTTGGACTCTAGATACATGAATCACATGGTTGAGGCTGGAGAAAGAGACCTACCCCCTGCCTCCTCTCCTCTATAGCTGCAGTGAGCACAGTGAGTCTGACAGTGTGTTAGAGGGAGTGAGAAGGAGAAGAGGGAGAAATAAAAAAAAATAATAATAATAATTATAACACAGATGCACAGATGAAAAAGAATGTAAACTATATTAAAAGAAATTATATATATATATATATTTTTTCTTTTCATATTTCATATTTCATATTAATTCATATTTTAATAGGGAGGCCTGGCTTCCGTTGGCTTCCATAAGGATTTGCCACTGGTCCGAGCTCCCCGTCACACGCTCTGTCGGGGACAATGGAATTTAAGAAAGTGTATCTGCTGCTAAAATGACAAACAGCATCACACTTTAAAACACATTGATTTTATAATCATCACTCTCCGCAGGAGATAAATGACGTCATGCGATCGGAGGCTAGAATTTCCGATACTGGTGAATGAATGAAAACTTTATTTAACAGATTGCAGAATGGGTACAAGTACGGCTCAATACACACAATTGTTAAGGGGATGCAGACCAGAGAAAGACTTTCGTCTTGTTTACATCAGGGTCCCCCATTTTCAATTCATAGTGTGGTCTTCAATTCATATGCCTTTTCATAGATAGATAGATATATTTATAGACATTTTACAGCAGCAAGCATGCAAACTAAACGGATGTCCTGATTAATTGAAAATGGGGGACCCTGATGTAAACAAGACAAAAGTACTTCTCTGGTCTGCATCCCCCCAACAATTGTGTGTATTGAGCCGCACTGCACTGGTATCGGAACAACTCTAATTTTAATGCAACCTTTCCTCAAAATTCAGTGCTAAGAACCACAAAAATAAATGGAATGAAATCATCATATCAAGCTGCAAGCAGAATTATTGTTAAATCTATGTCACAACGAGAAAAAGCAACCAAGTCCTCACTCAGTGGCAAGAAGCCATTCTATCTCTCTGATGCATACATAATAAAATAATGTATGACTGAAGTGATGGAGACCATGTTTGAAGGCAAACAAAAGCAAATCCCCCTCAGATCGCACAGCAACCAGTATAACTGAAATACTGGCTGGTGATTTGATTAATGCAGCAAGCAGAATAAGAGAGGATGCGACCCTGGTCAGACGCCTCTGGTTTTAGCTCCGCAACGATGTACTCACTTTTAGCTATTATGTTTGTTTTTTCTACTTTTTTATTTAAAGCAACACTGGCGGGTACGTCATACGACCGTCAGACACTTATGGACCTGAACCCCGGGCTCAAAGAGGAGTTTGGAGACACTTTTGACCTAGAATGGCCAGCAGAAATCAAACGGGAGAATGGCGGCAAGGAAAAGAACAAAGGCGACGGCAGGAGGAGACACAGAGGGAGACGTGGAGGTATCAGACTGAGACTAAAAAGAGCTGCTTACCGCCCAGCAATTCCATCCATCTTTCTGGCGAATGCCCGTTCGTTGGAGGGTAGGATGGATGACCTGAGAGCGAGGGTCCGGTTCCAACGGGAGATGAGAGACATCAACATTATGTGTCTCACAGAGACATGGCTCACGTCGACGACTCCGGACAAAAGCGTATCTCCCTCGGATGCCTTCACAGTCTTACGTGCAGATCGTACCGCTGCCTCAGGAAAGACCATCGGCGGCGGAGTCTGCCTCATCACGAACAATTCCTGGGTTAATCCCGAGGGGGTGCAGGTTCTCTCAAACTCGTGTTCGCCGGACATGGAACATCTTTCTATCCTGTGTCGTCCGTTTCACCTCCCGAGGGAGTTCACCGCGGTCGTCATGACTGCCGTGTATATCCCCCCACACGCGAATACGGGCAAAGCGCTGGGCGAACTACACGATCATCTCAACAGACACCAGATCAAACACCCAGACGCAGTGATGGTAGTGGCCGGCGATTTCAACCAGGCCAACCTGAAGAAAGTGATGCCGTCCTTTTTTCAGCACATCGCTTGCTCCACCAGAGGGAAAAACACACTCGACCACTGTTATTCCCCGTTCAAAGCCAGTTACAAGGCAGTAGCCGCTCCGCCATTAACGGGGTCCACAAGCTCGAGCGATCTCGACTCCATCTTGCTATTTCCGGCATATCAACAGAGATCACGTGACGCCGTCGTGTCACGTGAGACAAAGAAGTAGACCGACGAATCAGAGGCCACGCTCCAGGACGTGCTTGCAGACACGAATTGGGATATGTTCAAAGGAAGCGCCAGTGACGTCAGTGAGCTCGCAGACACAGTGGTGTGTTACATCACAACAATAGCCGATGGTATTGTCCCCAGGAAAACGGTGCGGATTTTCCCAAACCAGAAACCGTGGGTGGATAGCACTATTAGAGCAGCTCTGAACTCTCGTACCACCGCCTACAACCTGGGTAGAGAGTCAGGAAACATGGAGGAGTATAAGGCTTCAGTCTATACTCTACGCAAGGCTGTCAAACTTGCTAAGAGGACATATGCTGATAAACTGGAGACACAAATGGCACAAAACGACACAAGAGGATTATGGCAGGGACTGAAGACAATAACTGACTATAAAGTCAGCGCCCCCTCAATGGGGAGCGACGACGCCTCCCTCGCGGACAAGCTCAACATCTTCTACGCTCGGTTTGGTGTAGACAGTGGCGCTGCTGACTCTCCGGCTAGTGACGTCACTGGCGCGCCGGCTGTTGTGGAGGGGGGGGGGCAACCGCGAGGGGGGGGGGGACGCTCTCTCATTGTCGGAACACAGTGTGAGAAGAGCATTTATGCAGGTGAACACCAGGAAGGCTGCTGGCCCAGATGGCATAACAGGACGTATACTCAAGACCTGTGCCAACCAGCTGGCCCCTGTGTTCACTGCCATATTTAATCAATCACTGGCGGAGTCAGTGGTCCCTGCCTGCTTCAAGATGTCTACCATCATCCCTGTGCCGAAGAAACCCTCCCCAGCATGTCCAAATGACTACAGACCGGTGGCACTCACCTCTGTGGTCATGAAATGTTTCGAGAGGCTGGTCAAGGACCACATTTGTGCCTCCCTCCCCAGTGATATGGACCCTATGCAATTTGCATACAGGACAAACAGGTCCACCGACGACGCGGTCTCCCAGGTACTGCACAGCACCCTCTCGCACCTTGACCGTCAGAAGGGGGGCTATGTGAGACTGTTGTTCATTGACTACAGCTCAGCGTTCAACACCATAGTCCCCACCAGACTGGTGGACAAGCTGATCGAGCTAGGTCTGAGCTCCGCCCTGAGCGCCTGGGTACTGGACTTTCTGAGCGAAAGACCCCAGGCGGTCAGGGTGGGGGGTCAGACCTCCAACACCATCACCCTGAGCATCGGGTCCCCCCAGGGCTGTGTTCTGAGCCCCCTGCTGTACTCACTCTACACACACGACTGTGTGGCCAAGTTCAGCTCCAACTCCATAGTGAAGTTCGCAGATGACACGGTGGTGGTGGGGCTGATCTCGGACAACGACGAGAAGGCCTACCGGGAGGAGGTTGAGGTACTGGAACGCTGGTGCCAGGACAACAGCCTGCTCCTGAACATTGGTAAAACCAAGGAGCTGATCGTGGATTATAGGAGAGGACAGCAGGAGACGCACACACCACTGATGATTAACGGGGCTACCGTGGACAGGGTGAGCAGCTTCAAGTACCTGGGGGTCCACATCTCAGAGGACCTGACATGGTCAACACACATAGACACAGTAGTAAAAAAGGCGAAACAGCGTCTCTACCACCTGAGACAGTTAAGGAAGTTCAGAGTATCGGGAAAGATACTCCAGTCCTTCTACTCAGGAGCTGTAGAGAGCATCCTGACCGGAAACATCACTGCCTGGTATGGAAACAGCACGGCACAGGACAAGAAGGCCCTACAGAGAGTGGTGCGCTCAGCCGAGCGTACCACGGGTATTGCACTACCCCCCCTGCAGGTTCTATACAACAAGAGGTGCAAATCCAGAGCCTGCAGGATAATGAAAGACCCTCACCACCCCAATAACAGCCTGTTTCAGCTGCTGAGGTCAGGCAGACGCCTGCGAACCCCAGCTACTAGGACAGAGCGGCTTAGGCTCAGCTTCTTCCCCCAGGCCATCAGAGCCATGAACAATGAACATTGAGTGCTCAGAACATTGAACTGTCCACACACAAGCACACATGAACACACACACGACACGCACACTGTGCACGCTCACACACGAGCAGCCACTTAACACTTTAACATGAGCGGGCACACACTCATGTCGCACACACGCACACTTATGGCCAAAGGAAAGGACACTTTAAATTAGGATAACAGGAACAGTGTATTGCACTACCAAAGCTAACTAGCATGTCCCATATGCTCTGTAAATAACTATGTACAGATACCGAGATGTCACTCCATGTTACCTGTTACCTGTTACTGCACAATGTTGTTTTCTTCTTTTGATTCTATTATATGTACCACTGTATTGCACATCGTTGCGGGCAAGACCACCCGCATTTCATTGTATACCTGTATGCCGTGACAATTAAAACTCTTGACTTGACTTGACTTGACTTGAGCAGACAACAAACAAACATGTTTCAGCCCTCTGACCTTCGTCAGTGTTTACACTGGCTAGGTGGAAAATACACACATATATATGAGAGAGAGAGACAATCATAGTCTCTCTCTGTGCAGCCTGGTCCTGCCTAAAATATGTAAATAAAGTACTTAATTGACCATTTATATAATGGTATATAATGTACGTTATGTTAAAGGAACATGCCAACATTTTGGGATATTAGCTTACCGTCTTCTCCAGAGAGAGACTAGAAGATGGATACCAGTTTCCTCTCTGTGCGTCAGTAGAAAGCTAACTACTAACTCAAAAAGACATATAGACACGTTACCAAGAAGTGAATTCACCTCTTGGTATAGCGGTCTGTGATGTCGCCCGTGGTGCGGGCGCTCCGGGTTCAAAACTCCCTCGGGGCATCGAAGTTTAACACAGAACGCAGAGATGGCAATATGACACCGGTTACACTAAGTTAACATGCTAACGGGCAGCCAGATACCTTTCTACTGAACGCACAGAGTTGAAACTGGTATCTATCTTCTTGTCTCTCTCTGGAGAAGACGATAAGCTTATTTCCCAAAATATTGACGTGTTCCTTTTTAAATACATTTTTAAATGTAAATGTAAATTACTTATATATATATAACATAACGTACATTGTGTACCTTTTTTCCTTTTGTCGATTAACTACTTTATTTATGTTTTCTGATGATACCGTGTTGCTCTGTGAGAGTAAGCAGTCCCTGTCCCCTCCTCTACGTCTCTCTGTAAGAGTAAGCAGTCCCTGTCCCCTCCTCTACGTCTCTCTGTAAGAGTAAGCAGTCCCTGTCCCCTCCTCTACGTCTCTCTGTAAGAGTAAGCAGTCCCTGTCCCCTCCTTTACGTCTCTCTCTGTAAGAGTAAGCAGTCCCTGTCCCCTCCTTTACGTCTCTCTCTGTAAGAGTAAGCAGTCCCTGTCCCCTCCTTTACGTCTCTGTAAGAGTAAGCAGTCCCTGTCCCCTCCTTTACGTCTCTCTCTCTGTGAGAGTAAGCAGTCCCTGTCCCCTCCTTTACGTCTCTCTCTGTAAGAGTAAGCAGTCCCTGTCCCCTCCTTTACGTCTCTCTGTAAGAGTAAGCAGTCCCTGTCCCCTCCTTTACGTCTCTCTCTGTAAGAGTAAGCAGTCCCTGTCCCCTCCTTTACGTCTCTCTGTGAGAGTAAGCAGTCCCTGTCCCCTCCTTTACGTCTCTCTCTGTAAGAGTAAGCAGTCCCTGTCCCCTCCTTTACGTCTCTCTGTGAGAGTAAGCAGTCCCTGTTCCCTCCTTTACGTCTCTCTCTGTAAGAGTAAGCAGTCCCTGTCCCCTCCTTTACGTCTCTCTCTCTGTAAGAGTAAGCCTGTCCCCTCCTTTACGTCTCTCTCTGTAAGAGTAAGCAGTCCCTGTCCCCTCCTTTACGTCTCTCTCTGTGAGAGTAAGCAGTCCCTGTCCCCTCCTTTACGTCTCTCTCTGTGAGAGTAAGCAGTCCCTGTCCCCTCCTTTACGTCTCTCTGTAAGAGTAAGCAGTCCCTGTCCCCTCCTTTACGTCTTTCTCTGTGAGAGTAAGCAGTCCCTGTCCCCTCCTTTACGTCTCTCTCTGTGAGAGTAAGCAGTCCCTGTTCCCTCCTTTACGTCTCTCTCTGTAAGAGTAAGCAGTCCCTGTCCCCTCCTTTACGTCTCTCTCTGTAAGAGTAAGCAGTCCCTGTCCCCTCCTTTACGTCTCTCTCTGTGAGAGTAAGCAGTCCCTGTCCCCTCCTTTACGTCTCTCTCTGTGAGAGTAAGCAGTCCCTGTCCCCTCCTTTACGTCTCTCTGTAAGAGTAAGCAGTCCCTGTCCCCTCCTTTACGTCTCTCTCTGTGAGAGTAAGCAGTCCCTGTCCCCTCCTTTACGTCTCTCTCTGTGAGAGTAAGCAGTCCCTGTCCCCTCCTTTACGTCTCTCTCTCTGTAAGAGTAAGCAGTCCCTGTCCCCTCCTTTACGTCTCTCTCTGTAAGAGTAAGCAGTCCCTGTCCCCTCTTTTCAAGGGATTCACTCCCTCAATGCTCTGGAACCTCAGCCTACAAACCTCATGGCCTGCAGCAGTGAGATGCTTGGCTACAGGAGACTTTTCATCCTGATTTCCAATGTTGCTCTCACCTGGATACCTGGCAACGCGGCAACCTGGTCCCCAAGCGAGAATCCAACCCAGGATCTTCTAGCTGGGAGGCGACAGTGTTAACCCCTACATCACTGTGCCGCCCAAAAATTCTGTTCCCATACTAAGCAGTATACACAATAGGAACCCCATGTACTTATACTAAGTAGTATACTCAATAGGAACACCATGTACTTATCTTATACTAAGTAGTATACTCAATAGGAACCCCATGTACTTATACTAAGCAGTATACCCAATAGGAACCCTGTGTACTTATACTAAGTAGTATACACAATAGGAACCCCATGTACTTATACTAAGCAGTATACCCGATAGGAACCCTGTGTACTTATACTAAGTAGTATACTCAACAGGAACCCTTGGGACTTCTTTTTGTTTTGTGATTGATTTCTGTTTATCTTCATTCATATCAAACACAAAGATTCTGTACCTCCTTATTTGATTTAGTCAATAAAATATATTTTATATGCTTGTTTTGACTCTTTCATTGTGTTATAATTTAATACTTTAAAATGCTGTGTAGCCATTAGGACATGATATTTTACTTAAAAGTGGAAATACTCTACAGAAAAGAGTTGCTAAATTAAACAAAAAGGTCTATAGACATTAATGTTGAGTTTTTTCAAACGTTGAACCGGTTGGGGTGTGTATCCTGGTCGTTGTAAACAGCGGCTCCTACAGGTCGGTCGGGGCGCCTGCTCAGCAAGGAAGGGAACTGGGGGAAGTAGTGTGAGCCTCCCACGCATTACGCTCCCCCAGTGAGAGTCCTCGCTGTCAGGTGAAAAGAAGCGGCTGGCTGACTCCACATGTATCGGAGGGGACATGTGATAGTATCTATCGACCCTCCCTAGACCGTCAAGTGGGGGGAAAATGCGCGCAATGACCAGGAAGGGAATTGGCATAACTACAAAAAATATTATTGGGATGGGAGAAAAATACAGAAAAAGTAGATAAAAGAGACTTCCGGTTACGCTACAACATGTAGCACACGCATTTTGCAATTGCTCCGCTCCCACTAACGCTAATTTCGTTTAAAAACATTATTTGGACAGTAAAGAAAGAGAATAGACCACATCGTATGTATTGTTAAGACCCTCTACTAACCATATCAAAAGACAATATGGTTAAAGGTGGAAAGAAGGCAGAGAAAATAACTACGGCAACTTCAACGGCGCAGGACGCAAAAAAACGAGAAAGACGCGTCCTAACCGTCGCTGGTTCTGAGCCGACGGCGACAAGCTCCGAGGAGGAGAAGGAAGAGGACAACTTATCGGGATCATCGATTACGGTCCCCGAAAGAGAGTCAATAGAGACCAACATAGAAGAAGGTACAGATTCAAGCTCCGTAAAAGGGAGAGCAGCCAGATTTATGGATTCCAACGTCACTGCATCTATCTACCATATGCCGTCAACTGAAGAAAGCAGAAATCCACCCGATTTCAACACACTGTCTAACCTGATGAAAGAACAGTTAGAACAGTCTAACCTGATGAAAGAACAGATGGTAGAACAGTCTAACCTGCAGATTACACACATCAAGGCGCTCGAGGCAAACGTCAAGGCTAAATTCGATCGCATCGAGGCTAAATTCGATCGCATCAATGAGAAATTAGAAGAAGTCAAGGAAGCGATCGATGCACAGTCAAAGCGAATCACGACAGTGGAGATTTCGGTGACAGAAAACACAAAAGCAGTCAAGGCGAACGAAGGTATCATGACAGAGATGGGAGAAGAGATGGAAAAAGTGAAAGATGAATACCGGAGGGAAATAAAATTGCTTAAAAACGAAGTGATGGAGAGGCAACTAGAAACCCATCGTTACCACAGGCGGAATAACATCCGCATTGTGGGGCTTGATGAATCAGTGAACTGCGATGACATCAACTTTCCAAAAGAGTTATCAACGATTTTGGAAAACTCCGATCCAAACAAAGTGCCAGAAGTGGAACAAGTTTACAGAATTGGTTCCCAGGGGCAAAATATCAACGGGCCGAGAGTCATCATTGTCACTCTGCGGAAAACTACAACAAGGGATGAAATCATCAAATATGCTCGCAACCAACGTGGGAAGCTGAAGTATGGTGATAAACCAATATTTATCTACGAAGATTTGAGCAGAGAGGCCATCATCCAACGTCAACCATACAAAGTTGTGATGCAAAAGCTGTACATAGCCGGCCACAAGCCAAGGCTAGCATATCCGGCGCTGCTATCATTCTTGGACAATAACGGCCGCAGGTCAGGTCCATTTACACCCTTTGATGCTGAGGATTTCCTGATTCAAAATGCAGCAAATAACCCAAAGCATGACGGAAATGCCGGAATCAGTTAAGCCTCTCTCTATATATATACCAGTGTGGGAATGACTTTATTGTGTTCATCAATGAGGTCATTCCACCAGTGTTGGAATGACATTGCTGTGTTCATCAAAGTAGCAAACGATATGCAAGTCGTCTATAACAAAGTGTACTGTGTAGAATACGATTCATAATACATTATAATTTCAGTCTCTGGTCTCTGAGGGGACAAATAAATATCAATGCAAAAAGATCTATCTGGAATATTCTGGGTTTATCGCTCAAATGCCCTGGGTCTCTTAGATCATTCTGGAATGTAAAATAGTCTAGGCACTAGTATATTCTACAACCTTCTAGAATATAAGGCACCATGACAACGAAGCATACAACTCTAACAATAACATTCGGTGTGCATACACATAGCAGATAATAAATTAAATGAAGTGCAATCAGCCCTTAATAATAATACTTTAAAATTATCCACACATAAACGTATGAGCACAGCAAGGTTATTCTAACAATTTAAGTAATCACTCCATTAAAGGCACATTGAAGCGCTAAAAGGCGCTGCTTTTCTATCTTATCTAATCAGTTAAATCGGTTCTAGTGGCTTCTCCACGTTGATAATTATTTATCTCTTATTCCTTATCTATATCTTTCCATTGATTTTTATTTTATTAAATTTTTTCTTCTCATTACTCTATATTTTTTAAATATAATTTAACTTACATTGTTCTTTTCCAATGTTCTTCACATTAAGGTGTCAATATTACTATATATTTTTTAAATATATTGTAACTTACATTATTCTTTTCCAATGTTCTTCACATTAAGGTTTCAATATTGATCTACAATCTTTTCCTTTTTTTTTCCCCCACACGTTGGTGGAGGGTTCAAAGGAATATGTCGATAAAGGTTTATTCTCTTTTTATTTTATTTTTTATTTTTATCTTTAGGTTATTTATCACAATACTTCATTACAGTAAGGGAAGGTGCAAGACCAAAAGCGACATTCTATTGCAATAGAATGGAAATGTTAGATCCTATGGCAATGAGCATAGGAAAATTAGGATTACAATGCTCAGGTTGGGCAATCCGGTGGACCATGGGAGAAAGTCAATCGCGGAGGATGTGTTCTTGGAACACAGGCATGTTCGACTTTCTGGGAGAGGGGAAAATAGGGGATTTTTATTTGTATATATATATGTTTTTAAGCTCAGCTCTCAACGGGACCTCATTAATTGGATGTGCATCTATTGTAGCTTCATACTCCAGAAACATTACCAAAAACTACACGAAAACATGCATAGACTATGGCTAGTCTGAATATAATGGTATGGAACACCGGTGGGATAAACAAACAACACAAGCGCAAAAGCGTGCTTACACTGATGAAAAAAGAACATGTGGACGTGGCACTATTAAGCGAAACGCACATTTTAGAGGGAGACATAAATACGTTAGCGGATAACATATACCATAATATTGGTCACTCTTCTTTTGCTACGAGAACTAGAGGGGTAGCCATAGTCGTCAGACGCAAATTAAATATCGAATTGAAAGGGGTATGGTCGGATGCTGAGGGGCGCATAACTATAGCTAGGATTATACACAATAACAGGAAAATTGCATTGGCAGCGGTATATGCCCCGAATTTGTACGAAGTGGGGTTCTTCACTTCACTAACAGGAGAAATGTTAAACCATCCCGAGTACTCATATATAATAGGTGCGGATTTTAATGCCATTTGGAACCCAAGGATGGACAAAACTTACCTTTCCTTCTCCAGCGAACAAAAGAATTCATCTAAAGCATTAAAA
Source organism: Notolepis coatsorum (assembly GCF_963971535.1). NCBI lineage: Eukaryota > Metazoa > Chordata > Actinopteri > Aulopiformes > Paralepididae > Notolepis > Notolepis coatsorum. Next base: position 98,361,022 of record NC_140176.1, read on the forward strand.
GATTGGTCGAAATCAACAGGAGTAACTGATTTATGGCGTTCACTTAACCCCATGACCCGCAAGTACTCCTGTCGTTCGGCGAGACACAACACACTATCCAGAATTGATTACGTCTTTGCATCCCCGAGAATATTTGATAAATACGAAGTGGAAATGACACCCAATGCGCTATCAGATCACTGCTACTTAATCCTGAAAGCAACATTTGGTACACTATCTACCCGGGCCCCAAGATGGCGTTTTAATTCGATGCTGCTTAACAACAAGGAATTCATTACACAAATTAAAGAAGCTCTCACAGTATTCCTACAAGATAATGCTAACTCGGTGCAAGATCCCAGAATATTATGGATGTCGGTAAAGGGTATGATCAAGGATTTCTCGGATAGATTTACCTCCATATTGCGCAAAAATCAAAACACAAAACTGTCTGAAATGGAAAAGCTTTACTCAACGCTTTTTAATTCTTTAAAATACAACAACTCTACTAGACTAGATAACCAAGTTAACATTCTAAAGACCGAGATCAAAGCAATGTACAGACAAAAATCGGAATTGCAAATACGCAGCACTAGACAACAGCAGTACTTCCAAGGTTCTAAACCTAGTCACCTATTAGCCATGCGACTAAGAATTAATGCAAAATTTGCAGATATAACTGCCATTAGGAAACAACAAGCTCTAGTAACAGAACCCAAAATAATAAACGATACATTCAAAGAATTCTACTCCGATTTATATAACTCAGAAACGACCTTTGATCAAGACAAATTAGACACATATCTTAATCAAATTACTCTCCCTAAACTTACGGATGAAGAAGCTAAACAGTTAGAAGTACCGATCACATTAGAAGAACTCAAGAAGGCCATATCCGGAATGAAAAACGGCAAAGCTCCGGGAATTGACGGTATCCCATCAGAAATGTACATTTCTTGCTGGGACATATTTGGACCCTTATTACTAAATATGATCTTATACTCAGTCAAAGAGGGAAGCTTCATTGAACACCAAAATACCGCACTCATTTCAGTTCTTCACAAAAAAGACAAAGACCCCACTGAATGCGGTAGTTACCGTCCTTTAAGCCTCCTCGGAACCGATGTCAAACTGTACTCTAAGATATTAGCCATCAGATTGCAAAAGCATATGACGTCTTTAGTTCATACGGACCAAACAGGCTTCATAAAAGGTCGCCTGATCAATGATAACATAAGGCGAATACTGCACGTACTAGATACAGACAAAGAGGACATCACACCTAAGGCGATACTATCCCTGGATGCTATGAAAGCATTTGACAGGTTGGAATGGTCGTTTCTATGGGCAGTATTGGAAAGGATGGGGTTAGGAAAAGGTTTCATTGATATGATTAAAGTACTATACAAGGACCCATCGGCCATGATTACAACAGGCACAATCATCTCCAAAATCTTTCCGGTATCACGCTCTGCCAGACAGGGTTGCCCTCTTAGTCCCGGACTATTCAATTTATCATTAGAGCCTTTAGCACAATATATAAGACAATCCCAATCCATAGAACCAATCGTAATCAAGGGCACACAACAAAAAATTAGTTTATATGCGGACGACGTAATATTGTTCATGCAAAACCCCAACACCACATTGCCTCATCTGCTCAAGTTGATTGAGAACTTTGGTGATTTATCGGGATTTAAGATAAATTGGCCGAAGTCGGCTTTCCTTCCACTTAACACCCCTGCAAAAAAAGATATAACCCTCCCAGGTGCGATACCGATGGTAAAACATTTCAGATGCTTGGGAGTGGAAATATTCCTCACCATAAGACAAACGGTGAAGCACAATTACACAAAAATACAGAACAAAATCAAGGACGACCTGGACAGGTGGGCAAAACTTAAAAACTCAGTACAGGCAAGGGTATCAATAGTTAAGATGGATGTATTACCAAGAATCAATTTCTTCAGCTCAATGCTTCCGTTACCTCCTCCAGAGGGCTACTGGAAAAGATTACAAACCTCCACATACAAATTTATTTGGAATAACAAACCACCTCGCATAAAAAGATCCACCGCACAGAGAAGTAAAGCAGACGGTGGCATGGCAGTCCCAGATTTTTTACAATATTTTAATGCCTTCACATTAAGACCATTGAAGAAGATATGGTTTGACCCCGAGGCTTTGGTATCTTGGAGAAAATTAGAAGAAAACATAGTAGCCCCACAGAGATTGAAAGACATAGCATACACTAAACTTTCAATCAAGCATTGTGAGCGAGAATTTGGCCCAATAATAACCCATGCAATCAGGACATGGCGGGAAACACAAAGGAAATTTCCTAACAATCAAGTATGGCATAATCACACTCCCATATTCAATAACAATACTCTCTTAATGGGAAAACGACCTATAAGATTCCCTGTATGGGAAGAAAGAGGCATACACTCATTAGGGGATATTTTTAATAACAAGGGCATCTGTAGTTATGTCGAAATATGCATAAAGTTTAGCCTCACCGAGTCCACATGGCTTTTTTACATACAGTTACGACTTTGTATGAGATCTCACGGTGTTCCATTACACATACCAATTGAACACCACAGATACCACAAATTTTTCTATGAAAGAGATACATTGGGAGGTTTTGTATCAGGTTTTTATTATCAATTACTAACGTCCTCGTACGAAACCCTTCAACTAGACAATGTCTGGAGGAGGGATATACCAGACCTGGAAAATGACTTTGATTGGCAAGGAGCCTGGGCAAATGTCCGACTTACATCAAGGAACCCGGATCATCAACAAATCAATCTGAACTATATTCACAGGACATACTTGACTCCTATAAGGCTGTGCAAAATGGGGCTTATACAAGACTCCAAATGCTCCCAATGTACAAATGGGGACGAAGGAACATTTATGCACATGTATTGGGACTGCCCACCAGTTAAGGCATTCTGGAAAGATGTGTCCCAACAATTATCAATACTCGTATTTTGGAATATACCTGTACACCCCGCGGTATTGCTATTGAATGATGTTTTTGAGTTTGCAGTGAACCCACAACTAAAAAGATTGGTTTTATCGGGTATCACAGTAGCTAAAAAACTGATTGCATCACGTTGGTTTCAACCGGAAAAAATGTGCCGGAAAGTGTGGTTTCTTACATATCTTGATGTGATATATCAAGAAATATCAACAGCAAGAATTCTGGGGCTCAATGAATCCAAAATGTTAATGTGGTTAGAAGTGGTGGAGAGAATAAAAGCTAGCCTATAATGGTGATGTCTGGTTAGGAGTGAGGGATAATGGAGGTACTATCCAAGAGGGGGTCCGGGAGGGGGGGATTTGAGCTGGAGCATATGTGTGTAGGGTTTTAGAAAATAGGTATTAGGGGTATATTATATACTAACATTTATATAATTGTAACTTCGCTGGATATACACGGTATACGGTTAAAATGTTATTATTGACTATTTTTGTTTTATCCTGTTTCTGTACTTGCATATATTTTAACCACCTTTACTGAAAGTTTCATTATACATTGTGTGTTGAGTACTGACTTTTAATAAGTTTTGTTTTGCAATAATAAAAAAAATTAAAAAAAAAAAAGAAAAAGTAGATAAAAGAATAACTGGTGGGTCACGTGCTTGAAGCTCTGATCCCTAGGAAGACTTCAGTGGTCAATGTCAAGAGACGAACACATCACATTGGACCTGGACTTTAACTTAAAAAAAGAAATGGACTTCCATAATGTTATTACCGTATATATTGTATGTTGTATGTATCAATGTTGTAGAATGTGGCAGCAATATTATCATTTATTGATAATTGTTCCACGGTAACAATTAGGGATTGGAAATGTAGGAGCCAGAATACACACAAAATATCCTGGTCAGTCAGGTTACGTGATCGGCTCATCACACACCCAAACACCGCTCAATTGCCAGGTACTAAATATTGTCAGTTGATTGTGCATTGTTTATTTCATGTTGCTGTGTTGACCATTACATGAGGAATGAGCCCGTGTGAGCGGTGTTTGGGTGTGTGATGAGCCGACCACAACCTAACTGACAGGATATTTTGTGTGTTGCCAGAATAAATCACCCAAGACCGTGAAGCAAGTGTCTGTCTTAATTAAAATTACACAACGCAGTAAAAGTTGGTCATACGAGCATAGTCCAATAGGCGAAGCAAGATGCGAAGCCAGTATGAAGTATAACAGCATTTGAGCAATTGTTTTATTTGGTTTCATTCGGAAATAAAACGCCAAATGGCCGTTTTTATCTTTCTCATTGGAGAACAACATTGAAAAATAGATTGGATGTTTTTTTATTTAAAATTATTTTATTTTTGGGGTTTCTGTATTTTTCACCCCAATTTAGAGTCGCCAGTCGCTTGTTTTCACCTGACAGCAAGGAGTTTCACTGGGGGAACTTAACGCGTGCAGAGGTTCACGCTATTTCCCCCAGATCCCCTCCCTGCTGAACAGGCGCCCGACCGACCAGTAGGAGTCGCAGTTTACAACGACCAGGACACATACCCCACCGGCTAACACTGCCAATTGTGTTAGTAGGGACGACTGACCAAGCCGGAGGTACCGCTGACAGCCGGATTAGATCCCAGAGTCTCTGCGGTGGTAGGCAAGTGCTTAGTCCACTGCGCTATACCAGCCGCTCCCTATTGGATGTTTAATATGGATGTAAATATCCTAACCCAACCCCCTCCAATGTACAGTCATTTACCTAGTATGGTTTTGTCAATAGTCCAATGTACAATTTTGTTTGTTTGTACAGTGTCTCCCCCCCCCCCCCCCCCCCCCCTCAATGTACAGTTTTGCCAATGTACAGTCATTTACCTAGTATGGTTTTGTCAATAGTCCAATGTACAATTTTGTTTGTTTGTACAGTGTCTCCCCCCCCCCCCCCTCAATGTACAGTTTTGCTTGTTTATACAGTGTGCCCCCCCCCCCCCCAACCACCTCCAATGTAGATTACCCAGTATGGTTGTCAATATCCCAGTGTACCCAACCCCCCCCCCCCCACCCAACCTCCTCCAATGTACAGTTTCTACGCCAAATGTATATACTCCCTTTTCCTGACTCCTTCTGTATCACAAACAGTACTGTATTTGCAAATCTGGTATGTCATAAATGTATAGATGTAGCAGTACTGACTATCTGTATGTCATGTATGTCATATATGTCCTGATGAATTGAAAATGGGGGACCCTGATGTAAACAAGACGAAAGTCTTTCTCTGGTCTGCATCCCCTTAACAATTGTGTGTATTGAGCTGTACTGTATTGTACCCATTCTGCAATCTGTTAATAAAGTTTTCAATCAATCAATCAATAATACAGTTCTGTTTTTCAATTTGAACTTGGCTAAAGGAAAAAACTGCATTTGGATATTCTGTGTGGTTTTGTTAAGAGAGAAGACGAAAAATGTTGTTTAAATGTGTTTTTGAATTGAAGATAGATTGGAGACTCCATACATGGATCATTGTGATCATTTAGGATGTGTCTACTTTCATTTTGAAATCATACTTTGTTTACAATGTCTGGGGAATAGGATAAATTGTCAATCAAACCGCTCCTACATATCCCTCTGCCCATCTAACCTTGTATTATAGCTTTTTATTTCCTTACCTTAACTACTGTAATATAGTCTGGGCTGCAACATATCCATCATATCTTAACAAATTAGTCATAATCCAGAAGAGGTTTCTCAGGATGATTTCCCACTCTACCAGATATGAACCATTGCACCTCTGTTCCGCAAATATTCTCTACTATCAATTGACAAACTTAATACCTTTCAAACATGCTCATTCATATTCAAGTTCATTAACAATAGGCAAGATCTTCCTAATACCTTCCATAGTTTCTTCATCTTTTCATCAGAATTTCACTCATTTCCAACAAACCATAGCAATAAACTCCACTTACCTTTCTGTCGGACATCCAGCCTTCAATTCAACATTAGCTTTAGAGGTCCTAAACTCTGGAACACTCTAAATTCATCATTGAGGTCAACAAACTCCTTATCCATATTCAAAAAACAATTAAAATAAATCACCATCACATTAAGTTACTCCTATGCATCAGTGTTACATATTTCCTTTTCCTCATTATATACCGTTAATATGTTATTCTCCTCTTCTTTGCCCTCTTGTACTAAAAAAAAAGGAAAGAAATTGTTACTGACTCGTGTCAATCTTTCATGTTTTCGCTATAGTGTCTGCCTTATGTCTCTGTTCCTGTTTTGTAATTTATTTTGTAGACCATGCTACACATGTACTTCGTTCATATTGTTTATGGACAATGAGATGGGAGTGGAACTTTGTACAAGCCCTTTGGGCGTCGTTCCCTCCTAGCACTGTTTTTTTTGCTCACTTGGTTCCTCATTTATAAACATGATTTCTCGGCTCAGAAATGTTTTATTGGTAATACCGTAATTTTTGCACTATAAGCCGCACCTGAATATAAGCCGCAGCAGCTAAATTGAATGATGTGTACATATATAAGCCGCACTGGACTATAAGCCGCAGGTGTTTTAATGTTTAATTACAGTCTTCCCACCAGCATTGGGACACAATACTGTCGGACAAATAACAAGAATTAACTCATTTACAAGTTGTATTAAGTTTAGCAAATAAGGGAACAGATAAATAACATTTCAATGCAGTCAAAAAAGCAATATTTCGATTTTAACATTTTCAGGTTTGGTCACGTCGAGTCACATATAAGCCGCACTGTTATATAAGCCGCAGGGTCGAAAAATGGGGGGAAAAGGCGCGGCTTGTAGTCCGAAAATTACGGTAATAGAAACATATATTAGTGGTTCACAAATGGTTCACAAATAATATTATCTTGGTGAAACAGTTATTTAATGATGATCGACCTTTGCTTAGCTACTCAGAATCCCTAACTAAGTTTGGTTTACCTGTAACGCCAAAGGAAAATGCTGTAGTCATAGATGAAATGATAGATGAAGAGTAATGCTCTTAAAAGATGCAACAAAACATTGATTGATTGAAAACTTTATTAACAGATTGCAGAATGGGTACACAATACAGTACGGCTCAATACACACAATTGTTAAAATACCTGGTACGTCGGTGGTCCTATCCTACCAACTACCTTCAATCCCGCTGGGAACCAGGCAAGTGATCTGGAACAAACACTCCATGTCACACATATTGCAAAGCACACAATTAAAACCGCTGTCCCATAGATGCTACCACTGCCTACCGTAGTGTATAATGCTTGTTCCTGCATCACGGAGTGAGGTGTGCACTGCCTCACTGCACCGGCCGGAACAAACAGTTCACCTCACGTTCCGCCTGCAGGTGGCCCCCTATAACGGAACCTGGCTCATTGAGGCCCCTCCTCCTTTCTCATTACCGCCACCCGCCACATAAGTATGTAGGTGTGCACCTGGATGACAAGCTGGCCTGGTCTGCAAACACGGACGCGCTCTATAGGAAGGGACAGAGCCGGCTGTTCTTCTTTAGGAGGCTCAGCTCTTTTAATGTGTGTGGGGAAATGTTGTATATGTTTGATCAGGTCCTTTCTCCCCACAGCCATCAGACTGTACAACAGCTGACCTTTGACCTGTGGCAGTTTGTTTCCTGTTCCCTACACCTGTTTTTATACACATATTTTTTTTTAAATACAACTGTTTTTATACACCTGTCTTATACACCTGCTTTTATCTTATCACGTTTTTATTATTATTGGTAGATATGATGTACATGAATTTTTATCATGTGCTTACTTTTTAATTCATGATGCAGACATAATTGTGAACGACTGTATGAGCTATGTGAGATCCCTGAATTTCCCGAAGGGGATGAATAAAGTATCTATCTATCTATCTATCTATCTATCTATCTATCTATCTATCTATCTATCTATCTATCTATCTATCTATCTATCTATCTATCTATCTATCTATCTATCTATCTATCTATCTATCTATCTATCTATCTATCTATCTATCTATCTATCTATCTATCTATCTATCTATCTATCTATCTATCTATCTATCTATCTATCTATCTATCTATCTATCTATCTATCTATCTATCTATCTATCTATCTATCTATCTATCTATCTATCTATCTATCTATCTATCTATCTATCTATCTATCTATCTATCTATCTATCTATCTATCTATCTATCTATCTATCTATCTATCTATCTATCTATCTATCTATCTATCTATCTATCTATCTATCTATCTATCTATCTATCTATCTATCTATCTATCTATCTATCTATCTATCTATCTATCTATCTATCTATCTATCTATCTATCTATCTATCTATCTATCTATCTATCTATCTATCTATCTATCTATCTATCTATCTATCTACCTACCTACCTACCTACCTACCTACCTACCTACCTACCTACCTACCTACCTACCTACCTACCTACCTACCTACCTACCTACCTACCTACCTACCTACCTACCTACCTACCTACCTACCTACCTACCTACCTACCTACCTACCTACCTACCTACCTACCTATCTATCTATCTATCTATCTATCTATCTATCTATCTATCTATCTATCTATCTATCTATCTATCTATCTATCTATCTATCTATCTATCTATCTATCTATCTATCTATCTATCTATCTATCTATCTATCTATCTATCTATCTATCTATCTATCTATCTATCTATCTATCTATCTATCTATCTATCTATCTATCTATCTATCTATCTATCTATCTATCTATCTATCTATCTATCAAATGAACTGGGGAAAGTCTTCATTATTGCCACTGAATGCCTCTGCTGCATGGCTAGCTGCCCCATTTAACATCCCAGTGGTCCAGAATCTTAAATATCTTGGTGTTTCAGTCCACCCCTCGGTTACAAGCACTGTATCAAGTAATTATAATAAAGTGCTTATGGAGGTAGAAACACATCGGCAAGGGTGGAATACTTATCCCCTCTAATTCCATTCTCTTTTTCATATATTAAAATGAATATTCTTCCACAAATTAGCGTTTTCAGCTCCATGCTCCCTCTGGCAGACTCAAACTTTCAACCCTCCTGTACAACTGTACAAACAAAACTGTACATTGGAATATTGACAAGACCACACTTGGTAATTTACTGTCCATTGGAGGAGGTTGTGTTCGGACATTTACAGGGGCCAGTTTCGAATTGCAGTCTCCCGTAGGTGTTTTTTGAGAGTGTTTTTGAAAGTGGGTAGTGATTCACATTCCTTTACAGCTTTGGGTAGGGCGTTCCACATTAATGTGGCATAATTGCGAAACGTGTTTAGTCCCTTGTTTGAGCCGAATCTGGGTTTACAGTTTTTCTCAATTGCTTTGGTGCATTTCTCTGATCAGAATTAAAGTTCTCATAACTGTTAGTGCATTTCTCAAAACAATTAGTACAAACTGCAAAACCTAGGTGATAACCTGCAGAAGCGTGTCACTTGCTCAAAATGGATAATTCATTCCTCAAAAGCAAGTATTCATGTCAATGAACGTGTCACTGTCATCAAAATGAAAAGTCCTGACACCATTGTTTATGAACAAGATAGTCAAATGGCTTTGCCATGTTTTTGTTATGACAGTTCACGCTGTAAGTGTTTTCCAATGCAAAAAAGTCAGATCTTGGTGACACTTTCTGAAAATGCTCAAGACAGCACAGCCATTTGAAATCTACAGTTACACATTGCTGTATTTAGTGAGGTAAATGAGTACAAGACACGTATGTTTCACATTTTTACTGCATATGCTCTTTGCAATTTTAATTTGTTCACAGCATTGTGCAAAAGAAAAATACAAACTAATTTACAACAAACATAAGAAACACCCTTTGGCCTTTGGGTAGAGTTGTGCACAACTGTAAACAATATTGCAGTACATATTGGAACTGAATTGGAACATACAACATACACAGTACTGTAAATCATTCATTCACATCCAGACGTTCCTGTCTGTCTGGCTATTGGATTCAGGAATGGGGAGTAGGGAGGGAGATATTCCACCAGCATCCTTTCATGTGCTGCAAACCACTGTGTGACCAGAATTGCGTGGTGAAAACGCACATTATCCCATACAACAACGTACTTGGTCAGATGGTCGCCATTTAGACCCCTCTCATTCTCAGGGATTATGTCCCTGTAAATAGTGTCTAAAAAAGTCAGCAGATGTTGTGTGTTGTATGGACCAATGCGGGGCATATGGGTGAGGACGCCGTTTTCTGAGATGGCTGCACACATTGTAATATTCCCTCCTCGTTGGCCTGGGACATCAGTGGTTGCTCTCTGTCCAATGCGATTCCTTCCACGCCTTCTACCTTTTGCCAGATTGAAACCCGCCTCATCAACATATATGAATGTGTGCAGCGATTCCCTGGCATCCAGCTCCATTCAGGGGAAAAATTATAAAAAAATGTATAAAATTTGCTTGACAGATTTTGACAACTAGTTCAACATATTTGTATGTAATGACTCAAGCAATGAAATGAGGACTATTAGTTTTATAGGGAATGACTATTCAGCAGTCATAAGTATAGTTCATTTTGACTGACATGACCTAAGCAAATGATAATGTTATAAAACAGCAGAGAATTGTATGAAAGCAATTGATGCATGTCCAAAAGCATTTGCAATTTGTTCGGAGGAATGAGAAACTGCTACTATGATGTGCACAAATTACAAAATGTTGTGGAGGTTGAACTAACAGTTATGAGAACTTTAATTCTGATCAGAGAAATGCACCAAAGCAATTGAGAAAAACTGTAACATGATTTGTGGAGCTCCCTCTGGTGTTGTGATCGTGGTATTCACTGACCTTTGGGAAGTATTTTGACATGTACATGGGTACCTTGGTCGTGTAGTGTATCTTGTAGACCAGGCCCATTGCAAGTTGCTGTACTCTGTCGTCTACTCTAAGCCATCCTAAGTTGTCAAAGTGGGCAGGGGTGAGGTGGGTTCTAGGAGTCAGGTCAAGCAGTAGTCTGACCAGTTTGTTTTGAGATGTTTGTAATTTTGTTTTTAGCGCCTTTGAGGTGCTTTGGTACCATGAGGTGCAAGCATAGTACCCTTGAATGAGTGCTCCTGCCAGAGTCTTCAGGGTATTCTTGTTTACCAGTGAGGAGATCCGGTACAAGAAACGGGTTCGTTGGTTGACTTTTTTTATTACATTGGATGCCATTTTGTCACAGGAAAGATTTGCCTCTAGGATGGAACCCAGGTAGGTAATATCTTCTTTCCTTGTGACAAGTATGATTTAGTTATATTATAATAAAATAGAAATTAGATAGTATATAGAAGTATAATACATTATATAAGTGTGTGTGTGTGGGGGTGTGTGTGTGTAAATGAATTAACCTAAATATGTAGTTTGACTGATAGATAGACAAAATGGGTTTATTTATGTTGATTTAATTTGGTTGTGTTGATGTTAAATTTTTATTTATTTTTTGCAAAATGGGTATATTCTGTTTGGTTTTACACAATATGTCTATCGGTGTGTTGTACGTGTGTAGGGGCAGGTATATATAAGATTTTTTCTTCTTCCTGTTCCTTTCGGCCATGGTATTTTTTGTGAATTATGTGAATATGTACTGTTGGACTGTGGTGATTCCATGTACGGATAAATAAAATGATGATGATGATGATGATATTGTCACCCACTGTAACTGAGAAGCCGTCGGTCTTGCTGAGTTTGTTATTTGAACCGAAGAGAATGGACTCTGTTTTGCCCATGTGTAATGATAGTTTGTTATCAGCGAGCCAGGTGCAGATTTTGCCTGGTTCTGAGCTGAGGGTTTTTTCAACCTGTAACTTGTTCTTGTCAGAGACCAGCAGGGCTGAGTCGTCCGCAAACAGGAACAAGTTGCAGTCACAAGCTGACGACATGTCATTTGCATAAATTAGGAACAGTAGCGGACCTAGTATGCTTCCTTGTGGAACACCACAGCCAGGGTGCGAATCATGGGCGAGCTGGGGCAGCCATGGCTCCCTTAGATCAGACATCAGCTCCCCTGAAAACATGATTTGTGAATTTTTGGGGGGTCTCTAAAATACTGACAATAAATGCTATTTTTGCCATGCATTTAAAAAATTTCTGTAATTTTCTGTATCGTCATCATCGTGTATAATAATAAAATTAGGCTATTTTGATGTATTAATGATTTGCGCACAAATTCACCGTAATAGACAATAGCATAAATCTATGGGGTTGCGGCACTGCAGATATACCCTACTCGTAATACGCATGCAACATGCATGCTATTCTTGCGTTCACCATTCGGAGCGTGGCGGCGCTGCACTACACTCTGCAGGCACAAATAGACGCATCCAGGATAATGTCGAAAGTTAAACGGAATATCAAAGAAGTAAGCCTTCTAACCAATTTTGATTTTACAAAGAAGGCGAAGCAACCTGCTGCGGGGACTACTTCTGTGACATGCAGATTTTGAGAATTGGGCAGACCATCAGGACAGGTGGGTGGCGATAATGTTGCATTTTTTTACTACTGGAGATGAGGAGTGACTTTTAATAAAACTGCAAGAAAAACAAATGTAATTCTCTCCGCGGCAGTGAGCTGGAGTCTCTCTCTCTCTCTCTCTCTCTCTCTCTCTCTCTCTCTCTCTCTCTCTCTCTCTCCGCGTCAGTGCAGTGAGCTGGACTCCCTCTCTCTCTCTCTCTTTCTCTCTCTCTCTCTCGCGGGCGTCTCTCTCTCCGCGGGCATCTCTCTCTCTCTCTCTTTCCGCGGGCGTCTCTCTCTCTCTCTCTCTCTCTCTCTCTCTCTCTCTCTCCGCGTCAGTGCAGTGAGCTGGACTCCCTCTCTCTCTCTCTCTTTCTCTCTCTCGCGGGCGTCTCTCTCTCCGCGGGCGTCTCTCTCTCTCTCTCTCTTTCCGCGGGCGTCTCTCTCTCTCTCTCTCTCTCTCTCTCTCTCTCTCTCTCTCTCTCTCTCTCTCTTTCCGCGGGCGTCTCTCTCTCTCTCTCTCTCTCTCTCTCTCTGCAGTTGCGAGACTCAGGGAAACGCTCTGAGATTTTTTTCCCCGCCCCCCCCCCCCCAATTTTTTCCATGACTTTCGAGATGGAGGTAAGGATAGAAACAGGGCGGTAGTTGCCTGGGTCTAATTTACTGCCTTTTTTGTGCAGAGGGGTCACTCTCGCAATTTTGAAGTCCTTGGGGACGTGTCCCTGTTTTATGGAGAGGTTTATTATGTCTGTGATGACTGGGGTGATGGCGGCTGCTGAGTCTCTGAGGAATTTGGAGGGGATGTTGTCATGACCAGTGGCCTTGTTAGGTTGGAGGGCGCTCAGTTTTTTGAGTACCTCATCTGTTGTTACCATTTCCAGTTTGAAGTCGTCTTTGTGGACGCCTAGGTTCCTGTAGTATGCTACTATGTGTTCTACCCCATAATGCCCTGAGTGGGAGGGTAGTTTGTTTACCAGTGTTGTGGCTATGTGAAGAAACTATTTAAGTAATTGGCTACATCCAGCTTGATGAGCATGTTGTCCGTCTTTATGTTTATGTTTGAGAATCTGGTTTTAAGTTTTTTACTGCAGCCTAGTTGGTTATTGAGTAATTTCCAAAGTTCAACTTCAAAGTTGGGGTAGAGCAGTAGTTCTAAAAATGTTTACACCAAGTACCACCTGAGAACGTAGCTGGCTCTCCAAGTACCACCATATGACCGGCGTTAAAATACAGTCTATTCAGCTATGCACAGTTCACGCAGGAGGCAAATGTATTCCTAATACCATTATTTATTGTTAACTTTTGTCGGACACAGCCACAATGTACAAAGGGATTGCACTAGAACTAGCAAACGCTTCCACACAACTCATACAATGCAAGGGGCATTGAGAACATAATAACTAACATTCTCACATAGCAAGTGAGAAAATTAAGAACTGTATTTCAGCAAATGTACTTAGATTACTGACTATCTGTATGTCATGTATGTCATATATGTCCTGATGAATTGAAAATGGGGGACCCTGATGTAAACAAGACGAAAGTCTTTCTCTGGTCTGCATCCCCTTAACAATTGTGTGTATTGAGCTGTACTGTACTGTACCCATTCTGCAATCTGTTAATAAAGTTTTCAATCAATCAATCAATCAATCTCTCTCTCTCTCTCTCTCTCTCTCTCTCTCTCTCTCTCTCTCTCTCTCTCTCTCTCTCTCTTTCTCTCTCTCTCTCTCACACACACAGCAAGCAATTGTCCTTCATTCTCTCTCTCTCACACACACACACACACACACACACACACACACACACACACACACACACACACACACACACACACACACACACACACACACACACACACACACACACACACACACACACACACACACACACACACACACACACACACACACACACACACACACACACACACACACAATTATTTTGTTGCATTCTGGTGCAGGAATTTTTGAATTTTTACCCTTTAAATGCCAGTGTTTGTGTGACGGCATCACAAATTATTGTTAAAAAAAAACACACAAAAAGTTAAATATTTTCAATATATCAAATGCAAAGTAAATTTTTCTGGTGGGTATTATTACAGGCTAGGCATGTGTCAATGATTAGCAACAACACAGATTTTGATGGATTTTTTGTAATGTCAGATTTAACACCAACTCTTTTCAGAAAAGTGGGAGTATTTCATTTTTTATCTGACATTACAAAAAATCTAAAAAAAATAAATGGTTATGATCAGTGCTGAAGTTGAATGAAAGATTTATGACTGTTTACACTGCATTACTCTGTCACAGTGATCTCCTGGTTGTTCCCCATTTAGGTTATCTAACTATCGCGCCGCCGCAACCAGAAACACTGGCCTGGCCGCTTGAAGCCTTTTTACAACGCATCCGCGTTTCCGGGTTTCCGTTTTGCGCTCTGATTGGCCAGGTCATGTGACATGAGCGCCAATCGTGGGACGGCAAGTTTCTACACTGGTTAAGCTTAGGCACTCTTCGAAGTTGGTTAAGGTTAGAGTTTGTCTTAGAGCATGGCGATAGAACGCCAGGTAGTTTGCGGGCTGTTCGACGCGGAAATGGGCAAACACGCTATTGGGCGCACATGTCACATGACCTGGCCAATCAGAGTGCCGGAAACGCGGATGCGTTGTAAAAAGGCTACACGTGGCCTGGCCTGCTTCTAAGTTCAGTGGCCTGACTGCAAAAAAATATATATAATTGTTTTTGTTTTTGTTTTTGTTAATGTTTTCAAGTACCACCAGCAGTACCACCAAGTACCACTAGTGGTACGCGTACCACAGTTTGAGAACCACTGGGGTAGAGGGTCTCTGCTCATTCCAAGACATTCAGAAACACTTTAATTCACCTGGCACTTTCTTCTAGCTTCTATTGCGCACAGCAATGGTGTACCTTGGGATAGTCAATTAGGTACCCATCCATTTCACACAATATTTACCAGACCCAGGGGTCTGGTCTCAACGGTTTACGCCATGTTGGCAAAGACTTCTTCAAAGCCTCTACCCATTGACAGGGGCGTAGCTGGGGGGGGGGGGGGGGGGGGTAGCTTAGGATGATTCCAAGGGCCCAGCACTGGGGGGGGGGGGGCCCAAACATTTTTTTTTTTTTTTTTTTTTTTTTACTAGACATCACTCGGGTGTATTATTGATGCTCTCATTGATACTATGTTTGTTTCTGAAGTGTGTATGTGTGTGTGTGTATGAGATATATAGAGAGAGAGGGGGGGCTTTGGTAGACTATTGCATTGGTCCATTCATTGAAGATGAACGCAATGCGACATCCTTTACTAGGCTCACCCACCAACAGTGCAGGTGCTGAACTGCTGATCCGAATGTATAGGTAAAAACCATATTATGCGTTTTCATCAATAAAAAAATGGCCAAAAAAAATTACGCGCGCTCGCATTCACTGGGGGCCTACAAATACATTATTTCATGGGGCCCAGAATCTGGAGCTACACCCCTGCCCATTGATATAGTGTGCCAGTGTGGATATACCATTCAATAGCAGCAGTCTAAATGGGCTATTAATCTAGCAAAACATTTAGCTATCCTCCAGAATTCCCAACTACCAAGTCATCCATTTTGATTTTATACATAGGACATACTTTACTCCATGCATATTACATAAAGAAAGCCATACCATCACCTAAAAGCCCTTTGTGCACACAAAAACGCCTTGTGTACCTTTTTCCATATGGTATGGGAGTGCCCAGGATTGGTTGATTTCTGGAGGAAGGATGCTTATGGTTGTCCTTCTTATTGATTGATTGAAAACGTATTAACAGATTGCAGAATGGGTACAATGCTAAGAGGATGCAGACCAGAAAAATGGGGGGGGGGGGGGGGGGGGGTTGGGTAGGAGGGGTGGGTGGGGGACACTGTACAACTGTACAAACAACACTGTACATTGGATTATTGACAAGACCATACTTGGTAATTTACTGTACATTGGAGGGGGTTGTGTTCGGACATTTACAGGGGCCAGTTTCGGGTTGCAGTCTCCCTTAGGTGTTTTTTGAGAGTGTTTTTGAAAGTGGGTAGTGATTCACATTCCTTTACAGCTTTGGGTAGGGCGTTCCACATTGATGTGGCATAATTGCGAAACGTGTTTATTCCCTTGTTTGAGCCGAATCTGGGTTTAACATGATTTGTGGAGCTCCCTCTGGTGTTGTGATCGTGGTATTCACTGACCTTTGGGAAGTATTTTGTCATGTACATGGGTACCTTGGTCGTGTAGTGTATCTTGTAGACCAGGCCCATTGCAAGTTGCTGTACTCTGTCGTCTACTCTAAGCCATCCTAGGTTGTCAAAGTGGGCAGGGGTGAGGTGGGTTCTAGGAGTAAGGTCAAGCAGTAGTCTGACCAGTTTGTTTTGAGATGTTTGTAATTTTGTTTTTAGCGCCTTTGAGGTGCTTTGGTACCATGAGGTGCAAGCATAGTCGTAGTACCCTTGAATGAGTGCTCCTGCTAGAGTCTTCAGGGTATTCTTGTTTACCAGTGAGGAGATCCGGTACAAGAATCGAGTTCGTTGGTTGATTTTTTTTATTACATTGGATGCCATTTTGTCACAGGAAAGATTTGCCTCTAGGATGGAACCCAGGTAGGTAATATCTTCTTTCCTTGTGACAATATTGTCACCCACTGTAACTGAGAAGCCGTCGGTCTTGCTGAGTTTGTTATTTGAACCGAAGAGAATGGACTCTGTTTTGCCCATGTGTAATGATAGTTTGTTATCAGCGAGCCATATGCAGATTTTGCCTAGTTCTGAGCTGAGGGTTTTTTCAACCTGTAACTTGTTCTTGTCAGAGACCAGCAGGGCTGAGTCGTCCGCAAACAGGAACAAGTTGCAGTCACAAGCTGACGACATGTCATTTGCATAAATTAGGAACAGTAGCGGACCTAGTATGCTTCCTTGTGGAACACCACAGTTTACTGTGAGGGGGGGGGATAGGGTACCGTTTACCTCCACCATCTGCTCTCTCCCCTCCAGGTAGGATTGCATCCAGCTCACTGATAGACTATCAAAACCAATTGCTTTTAGCTTGTCAATCAGAATGGTGTGATTGACAGTGTCGAAGGCCTTTTGTAGGTCCAGCATGACCATGCTGCAGTATTTGCCCGCGTCCACCTCTTGTTTGATGTGGTCGTTTAAATAGAGAAGGCATGTGTCAGTGGAGTGGGATGTTCTGAAGCCAGATTGGAATTCGTAGATTAGATTTTTTTCCGCAAGGTATTTTTCGACCTGTTCGTATACAATTTTTTCCATGACTTTCGAGATGGAGGTAAGGATAGAAACAGGGCGGTAGTTGCCTGGGTCTAATTTACTGCCTTTTTTGTGCAGAGGTGTCACTCTCGCAATTTTGAAGTCCTTGGGGACGTGTCCCTGTTTTATGGAGAGGTTTATTATGTGTGTGATGACTGGGGTGATGGCGGCTGCTGAGTCTCTGAGGAATTTGGAGGGGATGTTGTCATGGCCAGTGGCCTTGTTGGGTTGGAGGGCGCTCAGTTTTTTGAGTACCTCATCTGTTGTTACCATTTCCAGTTTGAAGTCGTCTTTGTGGACCCCTAGGTTCTTGTAGTATGCTACTATGTGTTCTACCCCATAATGCCCTGAGTGGGAGGGTAGTTTGTTTACCAGTGTTGTGGCTATGTGAAGAAACTATTTAAGTAATTGGCTACATCCAGCTTTTCTGTGATGAGCGTGTTGTCCGTCTTTATGTTTATGTTTGAGAATCTGGTTTTAAGTTTTTTACTGCAGCCTAGTTGGTTATTGAGTAATTTCCAAAGTTCACACGGTTTGTTTTTGTTTTCCTCGGTTTTGTCATTGATGAATTTTTTCTTTGCTGTTTTGATCATGGAGTTTACATCATTTCTTAGTCTGTTTCTTTCCAGTTTGAGTTCAGTCACGTGGGCTTGGAGTTCACTGCTCGTGCTTATGTTAAGCTTTGACTGACTTTTACGAAACTCAGAGCATTTTTTGTCTCTGGTTTTCATAGCGGTCAGTATTTCAGCGTGCATCCACGGCTCAGCGCGATTTTTTACCCTAGTGGTTCTTAGGGGGGCCATGTTGTTTAGTATCGTTGAAAATTTGGTTTTGAAGCCAAGCCATGTTTCTTCAACCAGTGTACCATTGAGCTCGTCTGACCAGTCCAGACTTTCCAGTTCAAGGTTAAAGGCCTCGCTAGAGTAGGTTTTTAGGTCTCTAGATGTGACTGTTTTGTGACAGCCAGCCTTTTGTTTTAGCTTTTTGCGCGTACAGAATATCATATAATGATCACTTAACCCGCATGCTATAACCCCTTTATTGGCGATCTTGGACAATGGGTATATGTTCCCGTTTGTGATTACAGTATTTCACAATTGTCTAACCTTAAATAATGTACCCAACAGTTAGACCAGCGGTGCTGCCATATATAAAACATTAGATGCGACATTACTCCATAAATCATGGGATAACCGTCCGCCATCTTACCTGGATATTGTTTAGGCAGCAACTATGTTTGTCGGCTGTGCAGCCTAGTTACTGTACTAACATGATCAGAGAGACTAGTGCAGCCTAGTTACTGTACTAACATGATCAGAGAGACTAGTGCAGCCTAGTTACTGTACTAACATGATCAGAGAGACTAGTGCAGCCTAGTTACTGTACTAACATGATCAGAGAGACTAGTGCAGCCTAGTTACTGTACTAACATGATCAGAGAGACTAGTGCAGCCTAGTTACTGTACTAACATGATCAGAGAGACTAGTGCAGCCTAGTTACTGTACTAACATGCTCAGAGAGACTAGTGCAGCCTAGTTACTGTACTAACATGATCAGAGAGACTAGTGCAGCCTAGTTACTGTACTAACATGATCAGAGAGACTAGTGCAGCCTAGTTACTGTACTAACATGATCAGAGAGACTAGTGCAGCCTAGTTACTGTACTAACATGATCAGAGAGACTAGTGCAGCCTAGTTAGTTACTGTACTAACATGATCAGAGAGACTAGTGCAGCCTAGTTTCTATACTAACATGATCAGAGAGACTAGTGCAGCCTAGTTACTGTACTAACATGATCAGAGAGACTAAGGAGGCTGGTATCACTTTATACACATGAGTATGGAGGAGATTAGATCACACAAGACTCAACTACTCTCTTTCTAACACACACAAGACACTCTGACGTCACGAGACCGCCGCCATCTTAGTTTTGGGGACAACCAACCAGCAAAAGTGAGCTCCGTTTTTAAAAAGTAGTAAAAAGTATTAACATATAAACATGAAAAAGGCATGTAGGCTACTTGAAGCCTCCATTGCACATGTATACACTGAGAATGGACTATATGGCGAAGTAGCTAATGTTTCTGTTCTGGCTGTCACTCTTAGTGTCTAGCAGAAAGAATTGAATGTCCACACAATGACAATATAGCTGAAGGTTTCTTACTTCCACACTTTGGGTTGCATACATCCAACTGGCGGGCACCGTATCTGACGTCATTAATAATAATAATAATAATAATAATAATAATAATAATAATAATAATAATAATAATAATAATAATAATAATAATAGATCAAATTTCGATAGCGCCTTTCATAGAACCCAAGGTCGCTTCACAATCAGGACAAAAAATAGGGCTAGGGAAGTAGGGGGGGGGGGGGAATCTGAGAGTTAATCTGAGATTAACATGAGTCTGGGCTAAACCAACATATGGGTGAAACCATTATTCCAGGATACCACATCCCCCTTATTTTAAAGGAGAAGCATGACGCATAGCTGAAAATCAAAGCACAAAAACGTATCAACGAGGAGGTTCAACGTGAGTCAGAAGATCCTTAAGAACTTCTACTCATGCACAATAGAGAGCATCCTGACTGGCAATATCACCTCCTGGTTTGGGAATAGCACCGCACAAGACCGCAGCAGACTACAGAGAGTGGCCCGCTCAGCCGAACGCACAATTTGAGGTGGGCTTCCCACTCTCATTTACAACAAGCGTTGCATGGGTAAGGCTAAGAGAATAATCAAAGACTCCAGCCACCCAAACAACTGCTTCTTTGAACTGCTGCGGTCAGGCAAGCGATACCGGAGTCTCATGGCAAGCACAGAGACTCAGAAGGAGCTTCTATCCCCAGGCCATCAGAATGCTCAATGACAATCAATGAAAATAACACTATGTAACAAACCATCAAACACTCACAGCACACACTTCCACACGTACACACTCCAACTCACTGTAGCACCCACTTGACCCACTTTAGACACTTAACACACTATATTTATTGGTACTGGTATATCTGTATATTTGACCTCATTGCACCTCACCACCACAAGGTGGCACCACAAGCTAAGCTAAGTTGTACCTCATCACATTGTACTGTATGGGAACTCGGCTACCTTCTCTACTCTGCACTAGTGTTGTCAAAAATATCGAAGTATCGATACTGAATATTTAAAACGGCTTCGATACTCATTTCCCGAAATACCGATACTTTCTGCAGTATCGGTACCAGCTGGCGAGTGTTCTACAGCAAGTTGTTGACGCGCTGTTCCGCCTGCTCCGAGTCCAGCCATCCCCCTCACAGAGAAGTCTTCAGTTTGTATTTGTAAACAAGAGCTTTTAGCTGAAGATGATGGCAAATGCAGAGCCTCCGCAACTTGTGCTTGTGGATAAAGAAAACAGCAGAAGTGCTGTTTGGAGGTACTTCGGGTTTGCAGTAAACAACGAAGGACAAGCTAAAGCTTCCCCAATGCTATTTGCAAGCGGTGTTAGAGCAGTGCCAGCGCGGATCTCCATAAAGAAATGAAAGAGGTTCGTGACAGCTGCTCTTTCAACGTCACTGTGACTGAAGCATTAAACCATTAACTCTAGTTTAATACATGATACGTTGCCTACTGATGGTGCATAATATCAACAGCTGATTCGTTGTAACGTTACAGCTACCAGCTAACGTTAGCTACTGCTAGCAGTTAGCTCCTTTAGCTTAGCTGGCCACCGTTATAAATACTGCATGGAAACGGAGTAACGTTAACGTGTAAACGTTATGTCGAGGTCATACAATACTACAGTCGACATAAGGTTAACGTTACCCCGTTTCCATCAAGTGTTTAAATAGCAGCAATCTTGTTGAAAATGTAACGTTACTAAAATGCTCCGAGCATAGCCTCTCTCTCTCTCTCTCTGTCTCTGTCTCTGTCTCTCTCTCTCTCTACCGCTACCTCTCTCTCTCTCTCTCTCTACCGCTACCTCTCTCTCTCTCTCTCTCTCTCTCTCTCTCTATCTACCGATACCTCTCTCTCGCTCTCGTTATCTTTAAATAAAAATCGAAACTGTTACTAACTGTTCAGTTTGTGAGGTACATGCAACACAGATTACAGTGTTTACATCTGTCTGCTTGAGAAAATACCATGTTCTGCATTTGCAATAAAAATGATTGAAGTGAGATGAACAGTTATTTTTAAATGTGTGATCTAAAGATAAACAAAGGGTTTTAAAAGTGTTATATTTATCTTCTCTTATAGTACCAGACTTGAAGCTGAGGAGAATCAACCAGCAACAAAAGCTAAATTTGTTTATATAAAAAAAAAAAATATATATATATATATATATATATATATTTTATTTTTTGGTATCGAAATGGTATCGAAGTATCGATACTTTTCAAGGTATCGTATCGAAGTCGAAATTCCAGTATCGTGACAACACTACTCTGCACTGTATATTGTATATTGTTGTATATATATATTGAAAATTTGTTTAGTTTACACTTGTTTACGTACTTGACTTTCTATTCTTTACTTATATTATACTTTTTATACTTATCCTTTTATATAGCACACTGGAGCAATACGGAAAGAAGCATTTCATATAAAAGTATCCTGTATTTCTATATGACAACTAATAAAGAAACTTGAAATAAAAAGTCTAGTCAGTGGTGAGACCGAGGGCCTGAGGTTGCAGAAGTGGGCGGACACTTGGGCTCCGGAAGCAGTCAGCGCGGTGCTAATGTTAGTCAGTTAGTGTTTATGTAGAATAACCTAGTTTGTGCATACGCGCGTCCATTCATCTATATACCTTGGTAAGTATCAAGGTGGTAGCTATCTAATGCGCTGGGTAACGGTGTGCAGCCATCATGCAGAGACCGCTATTATTATTACCCACCGCCTAACTACTAGCTATCTAACATGACATCATTAGCTGGTGCAGGTGCACACTTCACAGTTCATATGCTGGATGGCAACTTTCTGACATTTACCGTATCGCTCATTTTTACAAGATAACAAAAATTACCGCCAGGGGTGGAGGATCCCAGTCATGGTTTAAACTAGGAGGCACTACAGTGTGAAAGAGTATGGAAAGAGACATTCTGATGCAATGTTAACTAGTCTAGGGTTCAGAATCCATAAATACAATCTAAAGATAATGGCTGAATGATTTTTTTTTAGGCTAATTGATTATTTATGTTGCCCATTTGTTGAGTTTGTTGGGGTTATATTCCCTGTGTTGCTCAATGGATTGAGCATGGTACTGACACTGCCAGGGTTAGGGGTTCTATTCCCTGTGTTGCTCAATGGATGGAGCATGGGACTAACACTGCCATGGTTAGGGGTTCTATTCCCTGGGTTGCTCAATGAGTAGAGCATGGCACTAACACTGCCAGGGTTAGGGGTTCACTTTCATTCATTCTCTATCTCTCTCTCTCCCTCTCATTTTCCCTGCCACTCTCCACTTAAAACTATGTACAGTAACAAGCAGAAATGCTACAAAGATAATATTCTAAATATATCACCTCTTTGCTTTTCATAGGGTCTGAGGACTTGGGAAGGAGGATATCAGTGGGATGAGCCAAACACCTTCATATCTAAGCCTATTATCCACAAAGTCACCCACCACAGCACAGCCTGATTCTGTCAGTCCCACAGGACTCCTTGTGCCCATGACCACCGAGAGGAGAGAACCCTGCTAGTGCAACCCGACCAAGCCAGACACCTGCTGTCCAGGACTGCTCCCCACAGACGGAAAGTCAGTGATCACAGTACAAATTAACCTGACTGGTCCAGACCTCCAGCCTCCACCTTCAGTCAGTTACAACTGGCGATAGCTGCCCACTTCATCAAGCCATGAATGACGTAAAAAATGCTTCACTTGTTCCTCCATTTTTGACTGATGGCAGTGCCATCGATCACCAGCCACTCGCCTCTGCATCTTACAGTCCCGCCAGCCAGAGCACATTCACCATTATGAGTCGGACCGGCAGAAAATTGAACCCACAACCGCTGAGATTGACCCCCTGTTCGGGTCCTCAGACTTACCTGGGCATCACTTCGTTCCACGTGGCCACCGTCCAGATGAAACCAGCCTCCTGTCCTCTGCCTGGTACCGATCACGAGAGTCCAGCTGAAGCATCGTCAGTCACGGCTTACAAAACCCCTGCTCCTGCCCCTCTGATCACCAAGAGTCTGGCGGGAAAAGCATCAGACACTTCTACCAAGACCCCACATCCGCGGCTGTCAAGACTTCAGCCTTACCGGCTTCGGGCACAGGTAGTAAGACCCTCCTATCTGTTAGTGTGAAGACTCCAGTTTTACCTGCTTGGACTGTTTCCTCTCTTGCTTTGAAGTTGGTCAGTGAAAGCTTGACCCTTCTTCCTCTAAAGACTATGGTGAAAAAGTGTCGCGCCTCAGTGTCCGCCACCACACAGGCGAGGAAGAGTGTTGTCCTCATACCTCGGAAAACTGAGGTGAAACAGCCCCGGCAGCAGGTGGTCACCTCTCTGTTTCCAGCCCCTCCACCGCAGCCAATAACTCCAACACCCAAGCCAGCGGTCTCTCCACCCCAGGATCTAGACCCCATCAGTGGACTTCCTCCTGACCTTGTGTGCCCTCTCAGCCCTCGGGTGTCAATGGAAGAAGAGGAGAGCCCTCAAAGGCTGAATGAGAAGAGTGAGTACTGGGGTTTGCATACATCTCAAAAAAGTGGAAATTAGGCCTGTCTTAATTCTTAAATACTTCGAAGCTTCGAACCATGGGATTCGAATATGAAAAGAAAATTTGAATATATTAAAAGAAATTTTTTATAAATGTTTATTTTTAATTTTTAGTTTCAAAATCAACTCTGCCTCTCTTTGTTAACTACAACAAGCAATGCTGTTTGTTATTTAAGATGAGGTCGGACTCGGCACTGACAGATTTGTGTTCATTGTGCTGCTTTTATAAAGCCTCAAATGACGGCTTAAAATATTCCATGAAAGCAAAGTGTTTCGTTTGTTTAAAGATTTAAAAAGGTTTAAACTTTACAGCACTGACAAAGTTGAACAAAGTGCTGTATAAGTACCATAACATAAAAAAAAGAAAAATAATATCTCGAAGCTTCGAATTAAAATCGAATCTCGGCCCAGAAGCTTCGAATTCCAAAAAAAATTTGAAGGTCAGCCCTAGTGGAAATCTCTGGGCATGT
This sequence comes from Notolepis coatsorum, assembly GCF_963971535.1. Taxonomy (NCBI): domain Eukaryota; kingdom Metazoa; phylum Chordata; class Actinopteri; order Aulopiformes; family Paralepididae; genus Notolepis; species Notolepis coatsorum. The sequence goes on from NC_140176.1 coordinate 98,385,957, forward strand.
TTGCGCTTTTTCAGCATTCCGCTGCCATGCACTCATAAAGTTACTCACACACTACTAGGAGCTGATGAAAACTAAGAAATATATTGTGATATGATATTTTTACCTTATCATCCAGCTAGGGCTGAGCCCAAACATTCGAACCTGGCATTCGAATTCTAAATCAACATTCGAATTTGTAATAAAAAAAATTATAATTCTATTAACACTTTAATCGCCGGAGACGCCGAAACTCGTCATTCCCCGCCATGCTCATTCTGCCGAAGATGTCGTAACACGTCTTTGATATCAATATTTCAAAAATCTGTGATCGAAATCATATTTCTCCCCCGGAGACCTGAGATATACTGCTGAGCCCCAGTCAACTCTCTAACGGTTCAAGAGCGCCATCTGGTGGCCGAACGGCAGATCGCCCAACAGGAAGTCATGTGGATGAAGTGGTGCTCACCCATATTTCCTCCGGGCACTCGCTATCGTTAGAGGGACTCCATCTTGATAACACGGGACAGCGATCGGTTGCAAATAACTCGATAAACAACATGATTTGGACGTATATACTATTATACAACCTGGAAATGGATCGGGTATTTCTACATCCCATAATAGGAATATCTCTGCTCCACGCTCATCGCCCAACGCTATGAGGAAGCTACGGTAAGATTCAGCGTTTTTTTTTAACGTGTTCCATATAAACTGCTCTGATGATCATATCACCCACACTAGATGAATGATATAACGTTGCCCACGGAATTATAAACGACCCCCCGCCCATCCGGTCAACATCAGATCATACGTAGTAACTCCTAGAAGCACATCCAGTTGACATTTTTTTATCTCTCACAGATTCCTACCAAACTGTATTTGATCATCAATATAATGCATTTAGGGCTATAAATCAAGTTCTGGAGAAAGCTGCAGAAAACGATAAAACATACTTATACTTTAGACCGTATTTTAGTATGAATATGTGAATGAAAAAGTATAACGTTGCTACACCCTGAACAATAGATATAGGACATTGAATGGGCCATAATAATGTCAATTTAGCAATACAATTTAAAAAGTTATAGCCCTGCAAAGAAGGGGAACTTCTCCATAGACAAATAGAGCTGGCGAGGGATGGTAAATTATGAATTTAACCCCGGCGATCAAAGTGTTAATTTAAAAAATAATTAAAAAAATTAAAATATTTTTTTAAATTTGTATTTGATTTTTATATCCTCAAACTAAATCCTCAATTTGAATAAAGTGATTAAATTAGTATATATTTTTTTATTACATCAACTTTCCAGCCCCAGACCCAGCCCAGGGAGAAGCCCCAGCCCAACTGAAGTCAATGGGAGGTCGGGGAAATTTGCGAAGGCTTAAACTATATCTTAAATTATGGCTATGGGTCTAAAATACCCCTCGCTTATCAATGACTTGCTTGCAGTCAACATGTATGAAACGGATTGTTTTTTCACTGGTACATTTCCGTTTTATACCGTTTTGAATATGAGTATAGTTTGAGAGTTCTAGTAATTCCAGAGAAATTCGGCGATAATAGCTCTTTAGTCGAATACACAAAACACGTTGTCATTTTCTGATTTATGAATAGTTTTCAAATAAACGCTAGATTATCGATAGTATATGTGTACTTATGCACGCTAGAGAAGCGGGCTGAAAATATATTATCCATGACCTGGTCAGCGCTAACGTCATACACACACACACAGACACTAGGGGTGGGAATCATCAGAGGCCGCACGATACGATACTATCACGATACTTGAGTCACAATACGATAGTATTGCGATACTAAATATATTGCGATATGCTGAGTATTGCGATATTAATATTGCGATATATTGCGATGTATTACCTTTTTTCAACTGCAAAGTAAAACTTTGTCAACATGTTTTATCTAATAAAATAAAGTTCAGTCTATTCATCTCACTTCAATCATTTGTATTGCAGAACATGGTATTTTCTCAAGCAGACAGATGTAAACACTGTAATCTGTGTTGCATGTACCTGACAAACTGAACTGTTTGTATTACAGTCATATTCCAACTTAACTGAATGCACATGTGTGTGTGGACTACTGTACTATTACAGGTATTGAAATTAACAATGCAACTTCCTTATACAATTTTGTTTTAATAAAAACAAAAAATATTTATGAATAATTAAATATCGATACTTGGCGTCCCTGTATCGATACAGTATCGATACGCAAAGTATCGCGATACTACTACGTATCGATTTCCCCCCCACCCCTAACAGACACGCTGCGATGGCTGAGAAAAAAAACATCTGATTAACCCAATACTGGTAAAATAGAGTCCTTACCTCACATCAGATGTTCTGCAAAAAGATTAATCCAATTCCTGATCGCCATTCCAAATATTGATCGCGTTTATTGATCCAACGTTATAGCACCAAAACACAATCGACGCTGCTCCAAGCCTCGCCAGTGAATGTGATAACACGATACTGCTTGCCAGAGATGGGAAAACCCCGGACCGGACTTTTTTCCTGATGCACATGCTAGAGGGGAGGCCGAGTCGGTCTAAAGTGAACTTGATTGATCCATGTTGGCAGACTACACAATTCTTTGTGTGTAATATCTAGTTATTATGTTGAGTCAAAATACGTTTGTTGGCCAGCCGTCTGTTGGTCATCGGTGTTCGTAATCTTACATTTAGATTCAATGTTTGCTCATGCATATCTTGGGACACCTCTAGCTGATAAACCAATCAGGATACAGAAACGGGAAGTACGGACCCCAAAATTGTCAACAAGAACGGAGAATCTGACTGGAACGCTAGCTGTATTATACATCGCAACATGAGACAGTAAATACTATTGTAATAAAACGTTCAAAACTATGTTCAATTTGTGTATTGTTTTGTTACTATATAAGATTGTATTTCGCACTGTATTAACCATAACGACGTCACAGATGAGCTTTAGATGGTTAACGTGATATTAACGTTAGATCCGACGGTCCGACCTAAATACTATTGTAATAAAACGTTCAAAACTATGTTCAACTTGTGTTTTGTTTCTTACTATAAGATTGTATTTCGCACTGTATTAAGCCATATCGACGTCAGGTGAGCTTTCTAGCCATTAGATTGTTAACGTGATATTAACGTTAGATCTACGACCACAATTTGATTCCAAGTTTTTACATACCTCACTTTGTTGGTCTCTCACGAAAGTCTTTCTCTGGACTGCAAATATACTGTCTCATAAATATACTCTTCCAATATATAAATATACATATAAATATATTGTTTTAGATGCTGTTGTCACTATGAATTACAAATGGGGGACCGGCCTGATGTAAACAAGACAAACGTCTTTCTCTGGTCTGCATCCCATCTGCAATTGTCTTTTCTGGACTCTTTGTATCATAAACGTTAGGTTATGACTATAACCAAGTTCTGTTAGTTAGGGGCGATGCTTGGCATCGCCTTCTGCACTATCTCGCGTACGTGCACGCGTACTGAATAAACCACAAATGTACCTCTAATACCAGTATTAGTCTGACCACACCCCTCATCAGCTTACCTTCATAAGCAGGTGTGTGGTCACCTGCTCTCCTCCTTCCCAAGCTTTCACCACAAGGTGAGGACAAGGGCTGCAGCGGCGTCCGATGCCAAGCATCGCCCCTAACTAACAGAACTTGGTTATAGTCATAACCTAACGTTCTGTATCGTTAGTGGCTTAGCTTGGCATCGCCTTCTGCACAAGGGAGGCCAAGCGGAGCCACTTGGCTGACAAATACACCCCGCTGACAGCCCCCCAAAACCATCAGAACAGGGAGGGCCGAGCCCCCCCGACCCCCCCTAATGGAGGGTAGCCCCCCTATTAGGGACGTCACGGGAGGGCGACGGACCCGACCGTGCGAAGAGGCACTCAAGCAACTCAACGCACAGGGTGAGCAGACCGTGGCTTGACCCCACGACTACACACACGCACAACCCGCATGCCACCCGGGAACGAACGGAGGAACAACCTCGTTACTGCCCCCAGAATCACGGGGTCAAGGGCAAACCCAACCCCGTGGCAAGGCCGTAGCAGCGGAGCACGAAGGAAGACCCAGACCCACCAAAAGGACTGGACTCCCTGGAATGGGGGCCCGGAGAAGTCCATGATGCCAGCATCAAGACCCCACCAGGTGGGCACGTAGTGCCCCGCCCCCCACATCGCCAGCGTATTCGGACAAAGGCCCCTCAGTTACTGCACCTGGTATTCCCAGGCGGAACCAACCAGGCCAGAACCTGCCCAGCTTCCGAGATCGGACGAGACCGGGCGTGTCCAGGTCGGTATGGCCGTAAGCCGAGCGGGCCCCGTCCCCCCAATAGTACACCGCCTGGCACACTGACCCTGCAGAATAGGCAGTCAGCATGGCCGTAAGCACACAAAAAAGGTTAACCAACGGAAGCAGGCAGCGCACCGGGGAAAAACCAGGCAACAGGCTGTTAACCCTAGCCTGGAGACTGCGGACGAGACAGGCGCCAGAGGGGACAGCTGAACACAGCCGCCCCGGCGGAAGGAGCGTAAGCTGGCGGTGTTGCATGACCAAGCCTCCATTTAACAACTCCCACCCAGAGGGGTCGAGGCAGAGAAGGCTGACACGATTGGCAGACGTCATGAACGTGCAGGGGCACCCTCAACCGGTGAACCCGGGAGTTGACACTGCTCCAACACACCAGGGAATCAACCACCTCGGTGTTACCCAATGCGGTGGTTGTTCCTATAACCCCTCAAGAAAAAACTCCAAAACACACCTGCGGGTATACACCGGCTATACCGCAGTACAAGTGTTTCAGTTTCCAAAAAGGGTTAACCCAGGCCTACGGGTCGCAAACATCACTTCGGACCGGGCCTGGCGGTACGGGAAGCACAGGGTCACCAGAGGAGGTCAAAAAACCACCCCCACAGGCCCCTCTTCGCCATGCGTGAGAGAGGAGCGAAAAATAATGGAGAACCAGCCCCTAAGCACACCGTACCCGGTATTCCCCGGCGGTCTCCCAACCAAGTACTAACCAGGACCAACCTGTGTAGCGGCCGAGATCCGACGAGATCGAGCGCGTACAGAATGGCATGGCTGTAAGCCATGACGACAGTGCTGAGTAAAAACATACCCAACCAGGGTCTCCATAGCGCTTAACCCTGTGACACCCAGACCGACCTGGCATTTTTCCCCCTGAAAAAAGCCCAAGTCCCTCAGGGTACCAGAACAGCAGATCTGCATCCCCGGCGGACAACGGGTTCAACTGATCTGGACCAGCGTGACCAGAACCAGTCCCGTGCCCTAACCACGCCGACATGCCTACTCCAGGAGAAGGGCAGATATGCGTGTTGATCTTAACATGAAAAGAAGGCGCCACCCAGACGTCGGGACGAACCGCGCCTGGCGGCCCACCCCAAGGGCGTGAGACCCCACTACATATGTTCAGATCCATCCCGTCATCATCCCCCAGACATGAACGAGAATCCGTCGACAACCCACCCAGGTCATGGGATGTGGTCGCCGGAAGAGGAAAAACCCCCATCTCAGTTGCTTTATAAAAACGCTGTTTCAACCACAAGCAACTAAGGCGTGCCAGTCAATCGCCTGTTTACAGCGAGCTAGCACTATACGTGCGTCGGGACACACCCCCATCAATGAACAGGCTATTTAGACCTGTCATTGAATCCCCAAGGCGCCCAGGGGAACGACAAGAGGGGTGTGACACTCCCTAACTCCAACACTTCTGGAATAGAAAGAAGGAAGCATCAACAGTATGTATCCCAGTCTACACAGCCGGGGTAAAAAATGTTCACATTTTTACATCCCACCACCCTCCCATAGGAAAGAGACGGGGATCCCCAGAGAGACTTCCCACGCGAGCTGTACAGATTGAAAAGAATATATTGCACCTTGAGCCATGTAAAAAACTGGTTTTAGGGCCTCCGGGGAAGAGGCACCGAACCCATACACACTCAATAAACGAATTGAATCGAATATACATACAATAGAAAAGGACCCTTCTAGAGGGTCCACTCACTTTGACAATCTGAGGAGGAAGGCTCTGTACTCTGATGGAGGCTTCCTCACATGGAAGAAGGAGTCCGAACTCACAGAAGGCCTGAGTAGGCGCTTGGTGAGGAGGAGCCCTGACCACCCCCCCTGAAAACAGATCCATCACATGGACCTGAACAGCACACGGAAGTCCTACCAACAGAGACGCGCACGGTGACGTACTCTATGGCGGGGGAATTCCTGCGGTGCACACGCCCAATATACCAGGCCGTGGGACCAGGAACTCCCTCCCCCCCCCCCCCCCCCCCCCCCCGTAACGTGCCGAACCGCCACGTGACGGGAACCTTGAAGGACAGGGGGTGTACCCCTGACCGACAGAACAATGGGGAGAGGAAAGGTTACCAGTTCACCCCTTTACGACCCCACACCCATGATACGACGTAACGACAAAAAGAGAATATGACACAGTCATAGTCAGCTCTATGAAGCGTTTCACAGCTCCACACAGCGCACGAGCTAACCTGCTATCTGATTTTTACTAAGGAAAAACACAGAATAGAGAGGGCTCTAAGAACCCCGGTCCAACATACACATGTGCTTCTGTGGCCAGTACAACCCAGTTGTAGGTCACATGACACACACAACCCATCATCACCTACAAAAAATGGCAAAAACACTCAACAGAGGAACGCCGTTTTTTTCACAATGAGAGAATACATCATTCTTGATTAGTATCGACCACAGGCCTTGCCAAGCACACATGACAGCAACCAAACCAATTTCCCTTTAGGAAATAAGTTTCTCCAGCAGATTTAGCACAACCTCAGCAATCAAGCTGAGAGTTACATCGTATCCCTACCACACAAAAGACACAATTAATGCACAACATGTCTGATAGGAGGTGATAAAGTCCCCAGGGAACCGGGGGGGGAAACACAATCCTCCTATTTTACCCTCAATACGGCCAGTCAAAACAGGAAAACCTGTTAATGTGTGAACTCACTGTTCATTGTCATTACAGTCTGAGAAAGAACATTCTTTTACTCACTCGTCACCAAGCATAGCTTCATAGGTTAGTTGCCTTAGTAGTGAGTACACGGTACACATAAACACCATGATGTTTCTCACACAACAACCAGATCAATACATCACGACCTGCACGGAGAAGCTAACTGCCAGTGACAAAAACAGCTCACACACAACCCGCAACGTATCTCAAATGCATTGCAACAACACACGTTTTGGGAAAAAACACCGTTATTCACAATACATTTTAGCAAGGTAAAACCAGAAGACGTGTTTATGAGGTCTGGCCAACCCCGTACCTGCCCGGAACGCAGATCAGCGAAGTGCAGTCACAAGCCACCGTAGAACACAGCCGTCCCGTGTTGTTCGATCCGGGCAGCGTCGCCGCTCCACCAGTCGCTACAGTCCTCTTTGTTGACGCAATCCCCGTCTAGGCTCGGGCAGGGTTGACGAACATCCCCTGTCAAGGATGACGTCGTGGTCAAGAGTGTAAAACATGTTAAAAATCAAAGCACGTTCAACAGAATAGCATCAAGCTAACGGCTGCTCCAACCGTTCGGGTGCTATTGCTTCCGCTCGCGAGACGCCGATCTACGACGCACGCGATCAGGAGCGAGCTCCCGGCGGCGCGCGAGAAGCCAAGCTACCCCGCGCCAGGCCACCGACCGGCTAACCGTAAGCTATGAACATGTAAACAATGACATAACACTCACCCAGACAGGCCGCCGTTCTGAACCCTCCTCACTTTTTAAGAGAAAAGAGAAAACAAGACGTCAACACCGCTTCACAACGGTGACATTAACACGTCCGGCGGAATCAGCACAGTACCAACTGGCCTGTATAGCTGACTTTGAACATGAATCTGCCGCTATCGCACATTACATGCACATATCCCCTCGTGAAGGAATACTCTCATTTGGATATGAAAGATGGGGTCTTAACACGGTGACAGAGAGAATCCACTCGTCCAGAACACACAGGGATCACCAGTGTCAATGGTCGCGGCCCACTAGTTAAAACTATAATGGTCGCCAGACCAAGGCCTTCTGTCGCCTAGACGGCTAAACAAAGGACCCTAGCCTGGGGCCGGTTTCCATAAACTTTGTCTAGTAGCCCCCATAGCACTAACAGACAAGTGGAGCCCGCCAGCAAACACTACTCACCCAACCTGGAACGCACCGCTCCTCACAACAGCGGCATGTCCGACAGTTCAGCTGTGGCCTGACAGGTTTCACCCCAACAAACACAGCAAGGAACTGCAGTTGAGAAGCATGCAGCGGCGTGCTCCCAATACGAAAACCGGTGGAGGGTTTGTAGAATGATCATCATCTTCTAGACACTCCAGTACGAAGACAATATCGCCGTATTTTCTCGAAAATAGTGAGAGAGAAAATAAAGATATGATGTCAACGTATCCTTGTTTCCCAAGCTGTTCCTAATCCAATTTCTTCCATCATGGTGTCAAGTGTGGGGATCTACCGAGGCACCTCTTCCTTGTGGTGAAAGCGAGAAGGAGGAGAGCAGGTGACCACACACCTGCTTATGAAGGTAAGCTGATGAGGGGTGTGGTCAGACTAATACTGGTATTAGAGGTACATTTGTGGTTTA